>NC_134531.1:28338409-28647045 GCF_050624435.1 Tenrec ecaudatus | reverse complement strand
AAAGTGGGTGAAGGGTGACAGAGGATGATGCAAGATATGAAAATAATAATCTATAATTTCTCAAGATTTCTTGAGGGAAGACAGGCAGGGAGAGAGGGAAAAAATGAGGAACTGATATTAAGGGTTCAATAGACAGAAAATGCTGTGAAAATGATGATGGCAGTATATATGCAAATGTGCTTGACACCATGGATGCATGTATGGATTGTGATAAAAGATGTAAAATCCCCCAATAAAAGTATTTAATTTAAAAAAAGGAAGTGATGAAATGACAAGGTAGGCTACAAAATGGAATAAGCATGGCTAGGGAGTTAAGTTTGGATCATCAATCTGTACTGAACAATTTATATTACAAGCCATTGTCCCCCACCCCTCAAGCCTGTGCAATGTTGTAGTTTACTCTTAACCTGCTCTGTGATGCATCTTCTCCCTCTGGTGGGTTCCTAGTAACCGTTGTACCCACCTTAACACCCAACCACAGTGTAGCACAGTCTTCCTCTTCCTCGCTTGTCCTCCTGCTTTTGGCAGGCTCCAAAGTCTGTTCCCATTATATCAGTCTCTTTCTCTTTGTTCTCTTATATTGTGTGGAAATCTTACAAAATAGGGTGTAGTACTGACAATGCTATTCAATAAGTATCATTTTATTATGATGTAATATTATATTAGAGAATATAAAACATTAAATGTATCCAAACAGAGGAGAAATGGAATGGTTATATTCTGAGGTACAGAAAAATATACCAATTTTTGTGTAACTCACCTTTTGAAATATAATTCCTCTGAAATTAATAAGGAACAAAGAAAAGAACAATTACCAAAATATGAAACCTGAGAGAATAGTAGGGATACAATCACAGGAAATCAGTAACTTATGTTCAAATATTTCCTCTTTCTTTTCTTTTATTGTTTGGTCTGATAGGCACTGAAGAGCTATCATAGTGTTTAAAGCAGGAAACAATGTATTCTACTTACATTATAAAAGGTTATACTAGTTCAGTTGAATAATATCTTATTTGGGGTCACAGAAACATCAGATAGGAATCTGTCTAGCAATCAGTTGTAAAGTCCTGATGTTGGATTTTAAAAATATAGTTGTAGACCATGAAACATGTAGTTGAAGTTAAGAAATAGCAAATGAAAACTGTAGAGATTGAATGCTCAATTCGGTATGGAAGGTGAAGAGGCGAGTGGAAGACTAAGTAACTCCCATGATATCTTTACTGAAATGGTAGATAGATGAAAAGATAGGATAAGATAAAGATGCAGGAGGGGACTTGATAGGGGGGCGGGGGTTATTTGGTTTGGAAGTATGAAGAACTCTTTGGATCTATGTGCTTAGATTGTTAAATGATGTTTTGACGGTTTAATGCAATCATAAGCTTAACTTTTAAATATTTATAGACAGATATTTCTCTAGAAATGAATTGACTAGCCAGTTAGGTTTTGTGTCAAATTGGCTGGGTCAAGATATTTAGTGGTTCGAAGTTGTAATTAACTCCATCATGAGATCGATGCGCAAGCAGTGAATCGTAGGTTAGGGGGGACTGTAACCACTTTCCAGGTCACAGCCCTCATGGGACTGGAAGACATTTTCCTCTTGAATGTGGCCTTGTTTTTATTTAAGCAGATGCTGTGGGGAGACTGGATGTTTTTTGCTGTGTTGGGTTGGGAATCTGCATCTGACTTGTAGACTTTTGATTTTTTTTTTTATTTCAGCCAATGGCTTTTCAAATTGCCTGCCCATCTTGGGAGTCATCAATGGCCTGAAATTTGATGTGCCAGCTAACCTGTTGACTTTGGATGCTATCGGAATTACACATATTAATATTATACACTTAAGTCTTACTGATATTGTTCTATAATGTCCCCAATCTGTGGGATCACCTTTCTTTGGAATGAGCACAAATATGGGTCTCTTTCAGTCAGCTCACCAGGTAGCACTCCTCCAAATTTCTTTGCATGGCTGAGTGAGTTCTTGCATTACTTCAATAACTTATTGAAACATCTGAACTGTGTTATGTCCAGCGCTAGAGCTTTGTTTTCAGTAATTTCTCCATTCAGTACCATCAGTTGTAGACTGCATGCTAAATCTGAAACGGTCAAATGCCATGCAGTTCTCTTTTGCTACATCGTGTTTGGTTAATCCTTCTATTTTCTTTTGATACATCCTGCATCATCTGGTATTTTGCCCACAGACTCCATTTTCCCCTAGAACATTGCAACTTGAAGCTTGACTTCGTTTCTCAGTTCTCCCAGCTGGAGAGCACCTGAATATAGTCTTTCTTTTGGTCTTCTACTTCCAGGTCTCTGCACACTTCATTAGGGCACTCTGCTCTCACTTTATCTTCTCAAATTGACTTGGTGAAGAGAAAAAACACACCGCTCTTTTTTACTATTTCAATCATTATTTCCAACTGTTTTAGATGCTCTACATTCAAGAACCAGTTTCCTACCCTCTTCTAACATCAACTTTGATCTCATTTCTTTCTTTACGTATATCATTGCTGTTGTACCATGGCTCAGCCGGTCTTCTGTCATTAGTGTTCAATGTATCAAAATTCTTCTTGATATATGTGGATATTTCTGAATGCCAGATTTCGTTCTTGTGGACTTGTTTCAATTTTCTTCAACCTGAATTTATCGATGAACAATTGATGATCTGTTCCACCATTAGTCCCTGGCTTCATTGTGGCTGCTGGAATTGACTTGCTTTATCCTCTCTTCCAAAAAGATGTAGTCAATTAGCTTCCTATGTAATCCATATGGCAAAGGTAATTGGACAGTTATTAATATTGTTGAAAAAGAGTATCTGCAAGAAAGACGTTGGTCTTGAAAAATTCAGTCATGCAATAATATCTAGCTTCATATATATCACCAAGATGAGGTTTTTTAATTATTGCTTCTTCTTGTTTCCAAACTTTGCTTTCCATTGGTCAATAATTATCAGTGCATCTTGTTGCATTTTAGATCAATTTCAAACTGAAGAAGTTGGTAGACTTCCTCAGTTTCTTCAACATAGTTTCAGTGGTTGGTATAATGTAATTGTTATAGTACTTATACTTCACTCTGCTATTTTTGGGTGCTGTTGAGTTGGTTCCAATTTATAGTGACTCCATGCTTAACAGAAGGAAACACTGTCATATCCTTAATGTTATACTAACACAGACAGTATTTTATTTCAAGGTAGATCTTGAAACGTTCTTTTCAATGTTAACTTTGATGACATTACTTTTGAATTTGTATTCTCAACATAATAAACTATAATTTTCTGATTCAAAATGGCTAAAATAAACCCATTTCAGCTCACTTCTCCCTGGGGTAATGGTTTTATGAGTTTCACTTCATTGTTGATGACTTCTAATTTTCCTAATTTTATGCTTTGTATATTACACATCCTGCTTATCACTGGATGTTTGTAGCTGTTTCTTCCTATTTTAAGGAATGCCCCATCAGCAAATGTATATCCTGAAAGTTTAATTCCATTCTTGTCAGTATGGTCAACTCTACTTTGAATATACAACTCTGCCTCAGTTGTATTTCGAGGGCCTTCCAACATGAGGGGCTAATATTCCAGACCTATATCTGACAATATTCATGTTGCTATTCACAGGGTTTTCAATGTCTAATCCCTCAGTAGGGGACACTCTATTACTTCCTTGTAGTTGGTCCTTAGTCTGGAAGCTCCTTGGAAATATGTTCACCTTTCATAATTCAAACACCCTGTTGGTCTTTAATTACTAGTTATATAGCTTCCAGCACCACAATAACGGGCAAGCCTAAACAGTATGACAAAATGGCATAAGATTTATGGTTTTTAAGCATAGAAACTCCGATGTTGGTGGAACCACTCTTACTAGTAATAAATAATCTTAAATTATATAACAATTGAGCATATTTAAATTCAAATATTTAGCCAAGATCATAGAGAGTACATGATGACTTAATTTTTATTTTCATACCACTACTTAAATTAACTCCAGGAACATATTAAGCAGTCTTCAAGAAAATATTTAACCTAATTTCCTCCAACTCTTCCCATGAAACAATGTGCTTCATGTGTACATCACCACTGCTTTTTAGGGCTGTGTAGTACTCCATCAGGCTAGACCAGAGAACACACATTGCTACAGATAACAGCTCTCAACACATGGAATTCAGGACAGATAAATCCCTCGGGAATAGTGATATCTTGAGGGTTGGGGTATGGTAGAGGAGGGGTAAAGGGGAGATAGGGGAAATCCATCACTAGATTGGATAAAAAGCGCCCCCCACCCCAAAGGAAATGAACAATAGAAATGTGGGTGAAGAGAGGCAATGGATAGTATAAGATACAAAATAATAATAACAATAAAATTGATTAAGGATTAATGAGGGTGGGAGTATGGAGGAGGGAGGGGATAAAAGAGGAGCTTATGTGAAGGGTTCAAGTAGAAAATATTTTGGAAATGATTATGTCAACATATGTACAAATGTGCTTGATACAATTGGTGTATGGGATGTTGTGAGCTGTAACAGCCCCCAATAGAATAATTTTAATAAACAAAATAAAAATATTACATATTATGGAATAAACAAAATAGTTGTTTTGGTTGATGATAACACCTGTAGTAATTCTTGCTTTAGTTACTCAGTCATACATATATTATTTGTTTTGGGTTTAATTAACTTCGGGAGAAAGTGGAATAGTTTTTTTCAAGAATGCTGCCAAAGACAAAATGTGTACTCTTTCACGTGTAAGATGAATTTTGAGGATATTTAATAGTGGCTATTCCTGAGAAAACGCTGATCTGAAAAAGTGTTCAAATATGCTAGTGCCTGTTCATTACCAATTTACCTTGAAAGGAAAAGTTCATGCAAACTGACACAAATGAATATAATGACCTCAATTAGTTAAATAGGCCAAGTTTAAATCAAGGTTAAATGATTTGTTTTAACTTAAAAAGTGTTATTAAAGTAAGGGAAAAACAAATTACTTTAATATCAGGAACTCGGATAAAATCATATGCAAACCTACTGGGCTACAGGATGCCAGAAATAAAAATCCCATCAGGTGCTGAGTAGAAAATCATGGAACATATGATATATCATACTGTGACAGAACTGTAGGCTGCTACATTTCAATGATCTTCTTTTTTTTAAAAACATTTTATTAGGGGCTCATACAACTCTTATCGCAATCCATACATATACATACATCAATTGTATAAAGCACATCTGCACATGCCATGCCCCAATCATTTCAAAGCATTTGCTCTCCACTTAAGCCTTTTGCATCAGGTCCTCTTTTTTCCCCCTCCCTCATGTGCCCTTGGTAATTTATACATTGTTATTTTGTCATATCTTGCCCTATCCCGAGTCTCCCTTCCCCCCGCCCTTCTCTGCCATCCATCTCCCAGGGAGGAGGTCACATGTGGATCCTTGTAATCAGTTCCCCCTTTCCAATCCACTCACCCTCCACTCTCCCAGCATCGCCCCTTTATCTTAAACTCAAAACAGGTAACAAATACTGTATTTGTAACTAAATAGAAGACATCTCATAATGTTAGGCAAACTAGAAATAAATAAATAAAATATATTTGTTGTTAAAAACCAAACTAGTCATGAAGTTGATTTCAACTCATGATGAATTAATAGGTTTTTAGTGTTGTAAAATTTAATGTAAGTTACTCTAATTTTATTTAAAGGGATAATTATAATTATGTACTATAATTCATTACTTTAAAATTATACAATTTGTTAATAAAATATAGAATATGTAATAATAATGTTATATATATCTCATTTCATTTGTTCTTGTCCTACAGATATACAAGTATATGAAAATTTAAAACATACTTACCAGTAATTAGAAACATAGATAAGATTCATGTAATACATTGACTTACCTCAAAGGGCAATAAATACCACTTTGGTTCTTAGCAACTAATTAACAAAACTGACTGTTGTGTTAGTCTGGTAGACTAGAGACACAAAATTCATAGATGCTCATATGTGTATAAGAAAGCGCTTTCTGGACAAGAGCAGTTGAATATTGAGAAAACATCCCATCCCAGTCCAGATCAAGTCCATAAATCCGCTATGAGCCCATATGTCTGATACCAATCTATAAAGTCCTTTTCAGAATCATGAAGCACATACAGTGACACTAAATGCAGGAAGATCACAGGCCAGTGGGTGGGAAGTCATGTGGATCCACTGGCATTGTAAGTGTCTCAGCACTGGTAAGGGTCTTCACGCGGCTTCTCTGTCTCCAGAGATCTGACTCCATCAGCCTCTCTCCGTGTGTCTTCTCCACAGGGATGTCATGCAGGGAGTGATCATGTGTCCCACCTCCAGCAAGCTATTTATCTCCTTAGCACCTGAAAATGATTTCATCAAGCTACTACCTGATTGACAGGCTAGACTCCACCTCTTCACTCTGAATCCTCAAATTGACACCAGATTATGTAATTACCACAATTGTGAAAAGCTGTTATGCGTTAAACATTATTTAAGCGTTAAATATTATTTATACACTACATGCTCTATTTTAATAATTACAATTACGATATGAAAATTACATTTGAACTTTTAAATACTTGGATATTTTAAAGTTTCATTTTAGAACAAAACTTTGTGTTTAAATGAGCTAATGCAATGATATAGGGAATAAATAATTTAGCAGTCAACATGGTACAAAATTTATTTTATTGTCAACTTTATGAAGAAATAGATCACATAGTAAATATCTAATGAAAGTCCTCCTAGCAAATATATTAATATTACTATTGATTAGAGAATTCTTATAAGAAATGTTCTCATTGCAATAAACCTGATCTCTTTATGTTTTTATCAAAACACATGGATTTATGAATATATACCTCCTCCTCAGTTATTGACAACATGGCTTTATAACAATAGTAATAAATAGTTCCCTAATTTTGCACAATCTTAGAATGTGTCTGGCAGTATTAAAGGCTGAGGTGTGAGTTGAGAGTAACTCTGGCAGTGATGAGTAAGGTTTGTGGAAACTTGGGTAGACCATGATTTCCAGTGACTTGCAATGAGATAATAATGAAATTCAGTATTATGTAATAATAAAAATCTTCCAGTTGTGTAATGATGTCATTTGGCAGTTATATCATAGGGAAATCATCAATCATGTGACATGATCATGCTTTATGTTACACCGTGTCATTTGATTTTTGCATAGTAAACATGACCTTTGGAACTGAAGTTACTCACATTGATAAGTGAGTAACTGGTAATGTTCCTGGCTCCTTGAAGCATGTTATGTAAGCTAAAAATATTTGGATTATGGATAGCTGTTTCCTGACTACCATAGTCTTCTTTGTGTGAGGCACTGAATAAATTATGTCAAACTTTATTTGTAAAATCACTGTCAGAGTTAAACATTGCCTGTAGCTTTGGGAGTATTAAACCATTTTATATAAGACCTCTGAAATCTGAAAGTTTGACTTGATTCATTTGGTAAATAATGCTTAAACAGGTTTTAAATTGTAGTAGATGCTCTCAAACCAGTGAATTTATACTAAAAACTTATGAAATTACATATCTTATTTTGAATGTAAAGTGTAAAGCAATATAATATTATGTCCCTATCCCTCCATATTATGCTTAGAATTCAATGTATTTATTTCCAAAAAATAAAATCAAATTACTGAATTTTAAGTAGTATAGAAGAAATTGTGCAATTCTGTGCATCCCGAACTGTCTTTTAAGTAATATTTTTATGTACATAATATTTCAGAAATTCAAGTGATTATAAACATATTTATGATAATTAAAACACTGATGACACTCTATTTGATGTTTACTTTTCGGTAATTATACATATCATGAATTTTATTTAAGAAGCATTGACATTTCATTTTTTAAGTCTTTACTCATGGTTTATGCACAATTTATTATAAGCTACAGAACTAATTAATGATTAATACAGATAGACAGTTTTTATTGGTAGTATCTCACCAAATGTGGCCCCAAATGTATTTCCTTAAGTTAAAAAGTTGCAATTTGGTGATATAGTCTCTCAGATAAAAATTGCTATCAAACTATTTATTCTATGTATGCTCACATTGCTATATGTTAATAAAATTTTATTGAAAGCAAAAATACACTTGTAAAATCTAGTGTAATAAATGACTGTAGCAATCATAAAACCAAATAGATTAGTACTAGAGGTACAACCATTTTATGCATAAGATTTTACTCAGATAAGAGGTAACTGAAGACATTATGTTTTGAAAGAGAAATGTAATGAATATTAGAAATTAAATTTTTGTAGTATCCCAACATTGGAGCTTTCCTATTGGATTTATATTTCAATGGTGAAATTAAAATGTAAGGGTTCACAATTTTTGAAAACAAGGGTATATTCAACACATGGCTGGCACAGGGAACGTATAGCATTTTAATAAATGTAAAATGAATAGCATAATATAATTATTTTCATATATTGGAAAAATTTGGCTGAAAATAATTCTAAAATAGTTATAATAATTAATGACAAAATGATTCAATCAAATAAGAGAACTTAGAACCAGACTCTCAGAAATACTGAAATAATTTTTTTAATGGAAAAGCTATTCAATATATGTGAACCATTACTTACACGAAAGTATTTAAACATTGGACATTTACATACAGAAGTTAAGAGTTGGCATATAGTAAACATCTACAGCAAAATTTTACTCAAAATGTGTTATAAACATAAATGTGAACCATAAGATGTGAAAGTGTTATAAAACTACTTTCATAATCATTTCATGACTGGATTAGCAAATATTTTTATAACAACAAAATGTTTTTTATCGTGATAGTAAAGCATTACTCATAAAAAAAATCAAAACAAAGTTTGGAGAACCAGATATTTTTCAAAATGAAAAAATTGCTATGAAAATGAGACTTTCAGTTAGGACATATAGAGAACCCTCAAAGCTCAGTGATAAGCATAAAGGGAGAGGAGGAGAGAGTGGAGCACATCCTGGCCCACCAGGCCTTGAGCACAATGATCCCAATTAGAGCAGCCAGTCCACAGAGAGGACCACATGGCCAGCCCCACTATGAGACATGATGCTCCTCACTGACCCATGGCCCTGTGGGGGACAGCACCAGAGACACCGTGTGGGAATTGTGCCCCATCTGATCTTGCCACACTGAGGCAAACTCTGGGGGAGTGCAGCGGAACAGCAAGGTAAAGGAGCAGCAAGGTTCCAAGGGAATGCTGAAGGTGGACTTCGGGGCCAGGGTGTGGTGCCACAACGGACTGGACTGGAAAACACTCCTAAAGGCCAACAAATGATCCTTGAACTAACAACCAGCTGTTCTTTCTAGTAGTGTTTTGTTTTTTTCTTTGTCAGTGGTTCGCTGTTGTTATTTGGTTGTATATTGTTGCTTGGTTTTGCTCTGTCTTGTTTTTGTGCGTGTTATTATCTCCACAGGTCTGTCTAAATAAAATAGGCTGGATGAACAATCTGGAGGAGAAAACAATGTGACCGACAGTTCCAGGGGGACATGGGAGAGGGTGAGATGGGGTGAAAGGAAGTAGTGTTAACAAACCCAGGGACAAGGGAACAAAATGGGATCCAAATTGGTGGTGAGGTGGGTGTGGGAGGCCTGGTAGGGCATGATCAAGGGTAATGTAACCAAGAGGAATTGCTGAAACCCAGTTGGGGACTGAGCATGATAGTGGGACAGGAGGAAAGTCAAGAGAAATAGAGGAAAGAGCTGGGAGGCAAAGGACATTTTTAGAGGTCTATATAAAAACATGTACATATGTAAATATATTTATATATGAGGATGGGGAAATAAATCTATGTGCCTATATTTATAGGTTTAGTATTAAGGTAGCAGGAGGGCATTGGGCCTCCACACAAGTACTCCCTCAATGAAAGAATACTTTCTCATATTCAATTGGCATTCCATGATACTCAACTTACTGACTGCTGAAGACAAAGTGAGTAAATAAGCAAATGTGCTGAAGAAAGCTGATGGTGCCCAGCTGTCAAAAGATATAGCATCTGGGGTCTTAAGAGCTTGACGGTAAACAAGCGGCCTTCTGGCTCAGAAGCAACAAAGCCCACGTGGAAGAACACACCAGCCTGTGTGATCACGATCTTCCGAAGGGATCAGTTATCAGACATCAAAGAAGAAAAAAAAATCATATCATTGGGTGCACACCTCTATGATATGATCACTGAGGACAAATGGGTACATAAGCAAATGTGATGAAGAAAGTTGATGGTGCCTGGCTCTCAAAAGGTATAGTGTCTGGTGTCTTAAAATCTTGAGGGTAAGCAAGCAGCCATGTAGCTCAGAAGCAACAAAGCCCAAATGGAAGAAGCACACCAGCCTGTGTGATCATGAGTTTCTAAGGGTGCAGGTATAAGGCATCATCAGAATAAGAAAATCTTACCATAGTGAATGAGGGGGGCAGTCCAGAGTGGAGACCCAAAGCCCATTTGTCGGCCACTGGAGATCCCCTTGCACCCCAACCCCAATATCATGATCCAAATTCTACCTTGCAAGTTGTCTGGCTAGACCAGAGGATGTACACTGGTGCACATAGGAACTGGAAACACAGGGAATCCAGGGCAGATGATCCCTTCAGGACCAGTGGTGTGAGTAGCAATACTGGGAGGGTAGAGGGAGAGTGGGTTGGAAAAAGGAAACCAATTACAAGGATCTACATGTGACCTCCTCCCTGGGGGATGAACAACAGAAAAGTGAGTGAAGGGAGACATCGGATAGGACAAGATCTGACAAAATAATAGTTTATAAATTATCAAGGGCTCATCAGGGAGGAGAGAGTGGGGAGGGAGGGGGAAAGGTGAGGACCCGAGGCCAGGGCCTTAAGGGGAGAGCAAATGTTTTGAGAATGATGAGGGCAATGAATGTACAGATGTGTTTTCCACAATTGATATATGTATGGATTGTGATAAGAGTTGTATGAAGTCTTAATAAAATGATTAAAAAAAAACAATCTAAGGGATGTATACAAAAAATACAGTATATAAACTAAAAAAAACAAACTATTTGAAGATATTTTATCCATGTAGATGTAGAAATGACAAATAAAAGAGACGATGAAAAGATGCTAAGATTAGCTATTTAGAGATGACAAATTAAAATCACAAAGAGCATCCAAACAGACCACTTAGAATGATTGTCAATGTCTTCCTCCTTATCATTTGAAAAGTCCAAGGATGAGAAAGACAACCACACTAGAACTCTGATGATTGCTCCAAGGCATGTGAATTACTATAATTGTTTTTAAAAGCATTTCTTCTCCATTTTAACATATATTTCCACATCAGCATTTACTAGGTGAAATATACATTTATACTCACATGAAAACATAAATGGAAACATATTTCTCTTATCTTAATCACTTTGAATTAAAAATCTAATAAAAATGTCATTTAGCATTTGAATGTATAAATAGACTATGATACATTCACATAAGAATGTTACCCAGCAATATAAATAACAACCTATTCTTTAGTATGACAACTTAGGTAATCTTATATATTTCTAGGTGACTCAGTGACAGATACAAAACACCATATATTGTACTATTTTTATATGGCTCTGACAAGGTAAAACTATAGTACAAAAACCGATAAGTAGCTCTTAAGATTAGAGGAAAGTTAAAAACTTTCTTACAGAGTTATTGCATTCAGAATGTTTTGTATTTAATTAGTTAAAGTCTAACAAAATTGCATTGAAAATTTTATAATCTATGAAAAATAATAAGGTTAAAGAAAGAAGTGGTTAAGAGAGGCATATTTATGTAGTAGAGACTTGTAGCAATAAGTTCAGCTTTAAAGAGTATTTTACAACACTGGTGAAGTCTAGGGTTTGGTCTAAATATCAATATGGTGCAAACAGCTTGCTCAAAGCTGAACTGAATTGTTGGAGATTGAGTTCACCCAGAGGCCCATTGTAAAAACATGTAAAAATCTATTCTGGAAAAGTACCTGTTAAAAAACTAATGAAAGTCAATTGTATTTGGACACATGAGTGGTTGCCATGATTTAGAATTGATCAAAATAATCAGTCTTTTGTTGTTGTTGTTTCTTGTAATAACTACTTTAAATACCACAGGGACTAAGAATTTTAGAACGGAGCTATAGAAAGATGTCTGGGATCAGAGAATTGAGAAATTTTTCTACATTTCAGTTGAAATCCCTATGACACTAAAATTATTATCCAAATGCAGTAATAAATGATGATAATGGAATGGTCAATATAAATAGCAACATTGTGTAAAATGTTGCCTTAAAAGTAGTTGGAGTGAGTTCTAAGGGAAACATTTTGAATTATTGAGAAATCTATCAATAATGGATTCAATGGAAAGGTACTGAATTATCAATATTTTTCATTCATCTTAAGCAATGATTCTGCAATGTTCTAAAATTGATTGTATTGATAATTGTGCAACTCTTTTGATATGGTTGAATTGTCTGATTTGTGGATGATGTGCCAGTAAAACTGTTAAAAAAAAAAAGAAAGAAATGATCACTGAGGATGGCAGTCCAAAAAAATAATAAGACAAGGTTCTGGGTCTGATTCTTGCTTTTTAGTATTTATTGTTGCTAGGTGCCCTCAAGTAGGTTCTGTTTCATAGCACCCCTATGCACAACAGAACAACGTATGACCTAGTCTGGGGCCCCTCACAATTGTCCTGGTTGAGCCCCTTGTTGCAGCCCCTACTTTAATCCTTCTCAAGGCACGTCCTCTCTTTTGCTGATCTTCCACTTTACCAACCCTGATGTCTTCCATGGGTAAGTGAATATAATTAAACTAAGCTGAGTTTGAGATTTGTGATTAATACACTTTTCACCAGTCTTCTTGTTCCTCAGTAATATGTATTCTGACTAATTTGCCCAGAGGTCTTTGTTTTGTTTGTGTGTTTGTTTCTTTCTTTTCCAGTGTGAAATATATCATCAGAGTTGGCCCTTCTTTTTGCCATGCTTCACAAATGTCTGTCTTTATTTCACTTATAATACAATGATTGTTAGTGTGGCCTGCCCGTTGTTGTTAGTCCTTACACTGTCTGTTCTGCTTCATAGAGATCCTATGTACAGCAGTGAAACACTGCCAGGCCCTGCTTCATCCTCACAATTCCCTTAACATCTGAGCCACTGTGTCAACCCATCCTGTGAAGCCTTCCTCTTTTCAGCAGCCCCTCTACTTTATCAAGGATGATGTCCTTCTCCAGGGGATGGCCTTTCCAGACAACATGTCCCAAGTACATGAGATAAAATTACCCAGTTTGCCTTTAAGGAACACAAGGCATAAGCTTTTTCCAAGAGAGATTTGTTTTTTTCTTGTGTTAGTCCATGGTACTTTCAATATGCTTCTCCTGTATCACAATTCAAATGCATTGATTCTTCTTCTGTAGCCAGTGTTCAACTTTCACAAAGACATGAAGCAATTGGTCAGACCACAACTTGTGGAAGGCACACTTTAATCCTCAAAATAACTTTAATGCTTTTTAACATTGTACAGGGGTATTTTGCAGCATAGTTACACAGTGAAATGTTTTGTTTGATCTTTTGACGACTGCTTCCAGGAACATTGATTGTGGAGCCAACCATGATGAAATCCTCGACAACTTATATCTTTTCTCCGTTTATCATGATGTTAATTATTGACCTACCATTAGAAGATGAGTATTCTTTGCTATACTGATTAAGGCTTAGTTTGAAGCATGAAATATGGCCCTGATCTGTGTTACTATATTCTCAATATTCCTGTCCTACCCTTAGCATAATTCAGAGGCCAGCACATGTGCTTATTCTGGGAGACACTGAAAGTCAAGCAGTCATTTACTAACTATGCTAACATTTCTATAAATAACATTGCCAAGAATAAAAATTCTAGAAGTCTTAACTGTGTTCTTGGAAAACCTATACATAAGCCAAGATTCAGACCCTCAAATAGAACAAGAGGATATTTCAGGGTTTTAAATCTGCAAAATTATGAAATCAGATCTGTAGCCCTTCATTATACTTAGTCAATCTATATACTGAGAAATTATTTGAGAAGCTCAACTGTCTGATAAAGAACATAGCATCAAGATTGGAGAAGCCTCATTAACAACTTGAAAAAGGCAGATGACACAACCTTGTTTGCTGAAAGCAAGTCTAAGAAAACAAAAATAAACCAATAGGCAATATAATAAATAAAGCAGATTGAGTCTGTCAAAGATTTCATTTTACTTGAGATCACAATCAATGCACATGGAAGCAGCAGTCAGCAATATAAGTAATGTACCACGCTGGCAAATCTGTTGCACAAGATCTCTTTAAATTCTTAAAAGGCAATATCACTTTGATGATTAAGGTGCGCCTGATCTAAGCTCTGGTATTTTCAATTACCTCATAACACATAAAAGCTGCGCGATAATAAAGAGTGCACAATGAGTGATCCATTTGAATTCCATGGGAAGAATATTGAAAGTTCCATGGACTATGAGAAGAATGATCAATTCTGTGGTGGAAGTAGAGGCAGAATGCTCCTTAGAAGCATTCCAAGGTTGGTGAGATGGCACGTCATGGAATATGGATGTTATCAGGAGCGACTCCAAACCAAAACCCAAATCAGAGTCCTCAAGTCCATTTTGACCCTCGTCAGGAATGGTGGAACTGCCGCTGTGGATTTCCAAGTATGTACATTTATGGGAGCAGAAAGCCTCATCTTTCTGCAGTGCGACAGTGGACAGGCTCCATCTACTGACCTGTGCTTGGCAACCCTACTCATGACCCACTACACCACCAGGACTCCTTATCAAGAGAGATGACTCCCTGGCATAGACATCATAGTGAATAAAGTAGTGTTTCAATGAAAAACACAAAGAACCTAGTTGAGATAGAGGGACACAGGGGCTGCAACAATGGGCTGAAAGACAACAATCCTGAGGATGGCACTGGGCATTTGTTGTAAAGAAAAGTAATTATGAATCAGAGAAGAATTGATGGCACCTACCATCAATGGCACTTTTGTTATTAGTTGGAATTAACTTTGCATCCATGAGCTTTTGTAAGGTGATTCATTTGTGATTACCAATAGCTACTTTTTCTGCTGAAGAAAACACTTTATCTATTAGTTTTCCTTGTAATTCACCTGTGTTTGAAAGGATTCTCTAGAGAAACAAAACCAGGAAACTCGTGATTTGATATATAGGTAGATATAGACTTAGATAGATAGATAGATAGATAGATAGATAGATAGATAGATAGATAGATACAACATGAAGAAATAAACAGTTAATTAATCCAGAGAGCAGTACAGGCAGCTTAATTCAACTCACTTCCATGAGACAGCTAATATACTGGAAGTCCTTCAGCTCGTGAGGGCTGCTGAGTAGGAAGTCAAGAAAGCAGATAGCTTTGTCTTCCGTAAAGCAACGTCTTCTGTAGAGCAACACAGGAAGTCCAGCAACAGACAGCACACAGCAGGACAAGGCACCAACAGTCAACCAATTGACAGGGTCTGACAGTCCCCAGCTCAATTGACATATACACCAGCAGTGTGATGAAGCAGGTCTCGAAGGAACCTTTAACTATAGTAACACAGTCCTTGGGTTGGGTGTCTCACAGATAGTGTAGCTCACAAGTTGAAGCAGAGAATTAGCTAAGGCAGCTGCACACTGGTCCAATCATCAAAGAACAAGAGACAGAAAGATGAGACTCGCCAAGCCATTTGTCTCTTTGCCCTTCAATTAAACTGCTAGCTTATTAATACTACATGTGTTTATTGACCAGGTTGGCACAATAAACCTACCTATCACATCAGGTAACATCCAGTTTTTCTGATTAATCATAGTTCCAAAAAATTAAAGGTCTCTGTATATCTTCATTAAAATAAAATTTATATATGCTCTAAATATAGATATGCAATGTATGTCAATGATGAGATGGCCACAATTACTTGATTTTGACAAATTTTCTTATATTTAGGGATTCACCAGCTCTTATCCAAGACAATCCTCAATGTTTAATGGAAAACTTGTTAGCTTCTTTTTTTTTTCCAGCTCCACCTCAGTCTCAAATTCATAGAAGAAAAAACACAGTCTCCAGAGATGTTTGTTCTTTGACTTTTAAGAAAACGAAAATAACTTTCTGAGACAGTGCAGTCTACAGAATAAATCTAATTAGATAGTCCTTGCATAAGTTTTGTGCTGAGTGCTGACAGTGACACTCTATGTAATGAGAGAAATACTATTAGAAAAAGTTATAGGTTTTATAACATGACAAGATTGGCAAAATGTCATACTGTTAATTGATTTTCCCTTTACCAGAAAGAAACAAAAGTCAAGAGAGACCCCTTTTTAAATTCCCCGTAAACTCAACCCAGAACATAATCCTGTGGCTACGACACATCTTGGTGGCACAATGTTTCCGGGTTCTGCAGCTACCTAAGAAAGTAATCAGACAGTTGTGGCAATTGACTTTTATAAAGATGGTAACCTTCTTGGTACCTTCCTGAGAATCTCTGTTCTGTCTTACATGTTTTTTATGATCAGGAATTGATTAGACAACAACTTTGTACAGTTGGCCAAGAAGCATAGAACTTCCATTGCTAAGTGTTGGGATTACTAGATGATTTGGGAGACTGTGTGGATTAGTTAATATCCTGGTTCAAGCTTCTCACTCAGGTGGAACCTTCCTACTATTGAATGAGTCCACTCTGCAGCTCGGTTTGTAGGTACTAAAATAAGCAGCTACACCAACCTCTCACTGTTAACATGACCAGGTCCCAAAGTCCAGTACATTGTGCAAACATTGACATAATATGAAGGTAGAAGATGACCACATCAAATAAAAAAATAGAGGGTGACTACTGCATCGCACCATATCAGGTTGTATCATTAAACACCTACCAGATTTTGTCACTACGTAGCTGCCAAAATTACAGGATCACATAACTGCGAAACCACTAAGAATTATGGTGCAGTCAAGTAAGCATAGGTAAATAACATCACACCCATTATTACTGTTACCTTGCACAGTGGCATTCATTTTTGTCAGATTCACATCATTAATGTGAAAAATAGTTTGAGTAGACTTTTGCTGTTGTACTGAATTCAACATGTCATGGATGTAAAGGTAGTTATTAACTGAGAGAGTTGAAAAGTGAGGCATCAGGGTATTTCTGACAATCAGTCTTTCAGAAATAATGACTAGGAAAAGGAAGGGGAAATTGGGCAATATCAAGTATAATTCCATACAGCTTATTAGCTTTGGCAATGAGTTATTGGTCAGTTATTTTGTCAGGTTTATTCTTTCTCTAGTTTCATCCAACTATAAATAATATCATACCTGTTACACATTTCCTATGTTGTGTATTTCTTAGTCTCTAGTGGAGGTGGGGTGGGAATGAGGACTTTATGCTTATAGTGATGTTTACATTGTATCTAAAATTTGAAAATAGTTTTATTTTCTACATAATAAAAGTTGGCTCTTCACTTGATCCTCATGGTATTTTTTTCTCTATTAAACTACCATGTTCCTTTATGTGAATTTTTATATATCTGTAAGTTTCCAGAGGACTATTTTGAAAGAACATATTGGTTTTTACAATACTTCTATAATTTAGATCAATGGATTCTTATGTATCTTAATAATAAACTGCTTAAACAGAGTATCCAGACTGCCTCATTTGTATTATCATGTCTTTTAATATTTTTCCTTTTCTTTTTCCGCCCAAGGTTATTTCTACCTTTAAGGTTCAGTAAGTGCTTGTTGCCTTGTGGGGACTCTCAATAAGAACATCAAGGGAACATCTAGTCTCACTTGAAACCATGGCTGCCTTCATCTCCACATAACAGCCGATCCATCATAGAGGCCTGTCCTTTCTGACCTAACATATGTCTTATCTGGAGAATTCCAGATTGGTCTGATAGTTTGTCTGTGTCACTTGCTACATGCAAGAAAAAATATGAGAACTACATATATTCTCACATAAGAATTTTCATGACATTAATTAAGCTTTCTATAATTTTATCATTTTACAAATTTTTAAACATTAATATCATAACAGAGGATATAATTATCAGATTAAATGAAGGTAAAATAAGTTTGACATGACTGAGTTGAATCCAATATCAATTTTTAATTACATATTACTTACCAGATGATTGCATTTATATAATTATTTCCTTGAATGGACTTGCATGTGAAGAATCAGCTTCAGGGTAAATTTTCAATAATTACTAAGGGAAAAAATAGATGGATATTATGAGGAAAAGCTGAATGAGTGTCTAAGAGAGTTGGTGTGATCTCAATCACTGAATACAAAGTTCTCTGCGTTGCATGAATTATGAGACAGAATGCCATTAAAACTGGAAAATGTGTAATATTCTCATTTAATTTGGGCAAATATTGTTTAAGCTATATATCTTAGTAAAGAAGACCCAAGAGGAACTCATGTATTTGAGTTGTGGTGCTAAAGGAGAATAGTGAAAGTACCAGGAACTGCTAAAGAACAAAGAGATCAGTCTTAGAAGAAGTGCCACCAGAATGTTCCATAGTCAAGGGTGGCGAGACCTTGAGCTTTGGACTTGTTGTCAGGGAAGTTCTGTCCCTGGAAAAAGACATCATGCTTGGTAAAGTAGAAGGGTGGGAAAAGGAGGAAGGGTCTCAAGGAGATAGCTTGACACAGTGGCTACAGTGGACGTAAGCATAGTAACAATGGTGAGGATGTTCAGGATTAGGCAGCGTTTCATTCTGTTGTGCATAAAAGGTCAATATGGGTCAGAACTGACTCCATGGCACCTAACAACACCAACAGTAATAAACAAACATTAAAATCCACAATAACAATAACTTCAATTTTAAGTTAATGCTTATTCTGGTTCCATTCATTATATTGTGTTAAAAGCCATCATGATATCACTTTAATTATTGCTCTGATAATTGAGGATAATGTCCTTTAGACAGAACAATTGGAAGAGCAGTTTGTGGTTAATTGTAATTACAGCTAAAGTTTTATGATGAATTTGCAAATACTTAAAGGCTATTAAAACATTAAAGAGGCTGAAGAAAGTCAAGCTTTAAGCTATAATATTAAAAGATTCTGTGGGAAAGTAGCCCATGATATAAGAAACATCAAAAGAAAGTGGAAAGAATCCAGAGACATTATTCCAAAAGAATTGATGAATGTTCAACCATGTCAAGAAGTGACATAAGATAAAAAAAATCAATGGTATTGATTGAGGAAATTCAAATTGTACTGACATCAATGACTGAAAAATAAGAAGTCTTTAGGAACTGACATAATACAAATGAAAGTATTTCAGCAAGCTGTTACAGAGATGGAAGCATTCACTCGATCCTGAGCAAGCAATTGGAAGATATATGTGTGTATGCACATTTAAGAGAAAGGATTGCGGTCTTCAATCTTGATTACCCTTCAATGTAAAGGAAACCCAACTCCTCACAACTTGGTCAATAGATAACATCACCATAAATGGTTGAGATATTGTAGTTGTCAAAGATTTTGTTTGAATCCACAATAAATGATCACAGAAGCAGCAGTCAAGAAATCCAATTATGCATTGCATTGCGTGTATCTGCTGTAGAAAATCTCTTTAACTTGTTAAAGGCCAAGTGTGCCACTTGGAGGACAAGGAAAGCCTGATTCAATGTCTTTCAGCTTGTTGGCGAGGCCACAGTCAGTACTTCTCCCTGGTGGTCTTTCCCTTTTTGGCTGACCTTTACCCTACCAAGTATGTGGTCCTTTGCCAGAAAATGAACTCTCTTGATAACATGCCTGAAATAAATATGAGATCAAATCTCACCATCCACACTTTCCAGGGACATTCTGTCTATACTTCTGCCAAGACAGATGTGTTTGTTCTTCAGGCAGTCCATACTACTTTTAATATCTTTTGAAATCACTACAATTCAAATACATCAATTCTTTAGTCTTTCTTATTCATTGTCCAATTTTCACATGCATATCAGGCATTTGAAAACATCACTAGTGAGCTACAGTTCAAGAATGATCCCTTGGTAGAATACAGCCAAGGATGGATTCTCTGTGGGAAAATTCCAGCTTCCTGTGAAAGCAATACATTTTGTCTCCAGTGAAGTGGGTTCTTCATTTTCAGTTTGTCTTCAAATAATTATGAACGTACATTAAACTGGAAGATTAATGGACATTACACTGGCCTGGCTTATATGGCACTACGCCAAGTGACTGCCAGAGTGTCTGTAAGGCTAAGAGCTGCAGAGCCCACGTGAATACAAGTATCTGAAAATAAAAATGAACAATGACTGGAATGACAGCGGCCTCTGTCTCTGAACTCCAGCAATGTCCTATGGCCGTTGTCCCAGGACCTGGAAGAACATTGCGTATCTCCCACGGACATGGAAAGCCAGGCATCAGGACTTTGCTATTTCAACCCCTTAGGAAAAGGGCTTAAAGTAAGGATGCAGGGGTTCACCTATCCAACCACTGTCCACATTTTGCTTAGCGGTCATGATATTGCCATGGTTGATTAATGCTTCACTCCTCTGTCCTTTAACTCCTACAGTTTCCTTTTTTTTCTTGAAAGTTGAGTCATAATGATTGCAGATATGAAGAATCAACTAGACCGTACAGACATGCTAATGTTCTCAGCCGTAGGACTGCTATGGACACCGATACTGGCCAATTCCTGAGACTAGGCACACCTGCGTAACTGTCAGAATCAGTTTGAAAGAGGAGCTGCCCATGTCTTCCCAATCTCCAAGTTAATTATTTTCTTTGCACTGGCTGATCTTTTGTGGTGGGATTTAATGACGTGACTACAAATCCCCAGCATCCTTGTTTGAGGACTAATAAACATGAAAGGCACTTAAATTAATAAAATAGTTCATATATGTCATGTGTATGTTTATTCATTTATTTAAAAACAATTTATTGAATTCTAAAGCGACAGAAGAGTCTTGCCTTGTGATTGGCTGCACTTATGTGAATTCCTTTTCTCATTTTCCATATTCTCCATGCACAGTTCATGAGGTGAAATACCTCCCTCTCTCTCTTTCTCTAACTCTCTCTCCTCTTTTTTATTTTATTGGTAAAATATATTAATAGGCTAGAGATTTAACTTTTAATAGCAGAGAACAACTTTCTCTGCTCTAATTTTTGGAAGCCAGAACTGTACTTCTTCCTCAATCAAAATGATTAACAGTTTTAACCATGACATATTATTTTTCCTGTGTTTGTTGAATCTCTACCATTTTTCAACAGGGTCATTTGGTGACTTCCAGGAGATTCCACATAGAAATGGAAGCTGCTTAAGAAATCACCTTGGAAGTTTATGCCTTGGAATTTTGTTTCCTAAGAACATGAGGGAATAAATGTTTCTTTCTTATCCATAGGAACTCTCAATAATTTAATCTTTAGGGCATTGAAATACTGGGGTTTGCTCATCAAATTACAGAGTGAAAAGAGAAATACATAAAAATGTAAGAGTGTTTAAAATTGAGAAAGAGATGCTCAAATACAAAAATAAATATTCTGGATAAAAACTAAGTTTCAATTAAAATGCGGAAACCTCAAATGCATGACCTAAACAAATACACATTTTAGTTTAGACATTTTGGTTTACTGACCCCTATGGAAGAGACTACCTTGTTGAAGAACATAAAAACATTTTAATCAGGCACACTTAAGACACATTTAAAGTATCTACCTTGATCCTATTCTGTTTTAAAAGTTAAGACTAATGAATTTGATTATTTGTACATGATGCTTCCTAGTGGTTAAGAAGATTGCTTTGGACTTAATTACAAATTTCTAGTAATGATCAGCCTGAAGCTGGAGATAAAAGGTACTACAACTTTACTAGTTTGTAATAAATGTATTTATACAAATTTTAATAAAAATGCATGTACCCAAATGCTTTAATTGTATTATATTGACAATCTGCTTTTACTACAAATGACATTGTAATTTTAGAACTTACAATAGCATTTGTAATCATTAACTTCATGGCAATATTATTTGAAAGAATTCAAACTGTATGGAATATATTTTATATACTTGCTATTTATACATTTTAATTTCCTAAGTAAAATGATATTTTAAAAACTATTTAAATATTTCCCTTTATTTCCAAGGGTCATACCCATGACACAGTAACTGAATTTATGTTAAAATATTGTTCTGAGAGGAGTGTTGACATAAGATAATATGATTTATGTTTCTCATCCATCATAATGATGGATTTTAGACAGATGTCGTTGTTTGTCAAACAGCAAAAAATAAGGCAAAACCCATAATACCATAAAACCTGTTTGTCTTTAGCACCACTTCATCTATCTTTCATTCCTATAAAAATTTTAAGTGTTAGAAATGATGGTTGATTCAATAGGGAATTTTAAAATACGTTTTTGTTAAGCAAGTGTCCTCTGAAGATATTTAACACTTGTCATTCAAAGTTGTCCTTCCCACAACAATGTGTTATTTTTATTTCAGTCTAGTAAGTACGTAAAATATGAGTATAATAACTCCAAACACAGCAAACATACAAGGGAATTTTATTTCAAGTCAGTGAAGCAAAATAAATACTAATAAAATAATGTCAATTGGGTCAAATTTCCCTGCCATATCTTAAACGCTGTTAAGTAGTAATCCTTCCCAGTTGCTAAAATTTCCTTCAGTATGCTCAAGGCTGCATGTTTATGAATATGGGTTGAATCACACTTTGTGATATGTACAAGTGAGCATTCATAAATCAATAAATATTAAATACAGTTCTTAGAGATACTTGGGAGAAGTATTGAAATAATCTTCTAACTATAACAAATTCTGCTTAGGTATTATAAAAGATAAATTCATAAAAGTCATTCAAGGTGGAATGACAGTGGCAGACTGAAGGAGCTAGGCTGGTATATTAGTTTATGCAGTTGGCCGGTCGCTCAAGGTCAGTAGTATGAATTCCAGCAGAAAAAGGGGAGGCTTTCTGCTTCTGTAAAAGCTTATAAAGAAACCCAAAGGGGGCTATTCTACTCTAGCCTTCACGATACCATGAGTTAGAATCGACTTGATGTCAGAGAGTGAGTTCAGTACCACCACATGTGTTTGACATGGCTACAGCATCTTCTGTCTCTGATTGTAGTCCCTTGGACTGAATATTTAACCAGGAATAATCTCAATATAAGAGATCCTGGTGGTAATGAGGTTAAGTACTCCATTGCTAACATAAAGCCGTTTGAGTCACCATCCACTTTGTAGGAGAAAGATGGGAATGTGTGTTTGTGTAAAGAAAAAACCCTATGGAGCAGTTATACATTGTCTATGAGATGACTTGGAGCCAGAAAGTTTGCTCTGGGGTTTTGGATATTCCGTATAATAATTATGTGCTCAGGAACATATCAGATAAAACTCATGATAGCACATAGTGTTTTTCTACTATGAAGGCTAGGAAGGCTGGCAAGCTAGAAAACTTTTATCAGCATGTTCATTTAATTTTTCTTTTTTTTTCTCTTTTTTTTTTTTAAAGGAGAGCGCGAACGCAGTCCCCCACTACCACAAATTATGCAGTCAAGTTTCCCACATTTGGGGAAATCGCAGGGGTCAGCACATCCGGAGTGCAATGGATAAGCCTCGCCCTGGGAAAACCACCTTCATGATCATGGTATCTCCCCTGCCAGGTAAGTATGTTCATTTAATTTTTAATAAAAGAGTATTTATTCATCTGTATGGGTAGTATAAAACATAGCTAAAACTTTGGATTTAGTAGTGCAGGACAATACATTTTAGTTAAATGTGTAAAAAATACATACACATTAAACTTTTAAATAACAATTTAAGCCAGCATGTGAGAATATGATTGGTATATAGAAATGTCCCTTAAAATATCATTGCCGGGTGTGATCCAAAGATGACCTTCTTAAATTTTGCTAAAGATGATTATTAAAATCAGATTTGTTAGAAATTAAAATTGTGTTTTTGACAATAAGTCAAAGTAATTCTATAAAATCACTGATTTGTTGGTTTATTATAGACACACAGGTATGTCAAAAATATTTTGAGCCTAAGGTCTTAAAAGCTTGAAGTTGAACAAGCAGTCATCTAGCTGAGAAGCATCAAAACCCACATGGTGATGCCTGACCACGAGGTGTAGAAGGGACCAGTTATCAGACATCCATCAAAGAACTAAAAATCATCAGTGGGTGCCCACCTTCCTGATATGATCACTGATGACAAACGTGTGCATAAGCAAATGTGGTGAAGAAAGCTGATGGTACTCAGCTATAGAAAGATATAGTGTCTGGGGTCTTAAAGGCTAGAAGATAAACAAGTGGTCATCTAGTTCAGAAGCAACAAAGCCCACATGGAAGAAGCACACCAGCCTGTGTGACCACAAACTGTCAAAGGGATCAGGTACCAAGCATCAAAGAACAAATAATCATATCATTGTAAATGTGGATGAGTGTGAGTGGAGACTCAAAGCCCATCAGTAGACAACTGGACACCCCCTTACTGAAGGGTTGTGGGGAGGAGATGAGCCAGTCAGGGTTCAGAATAGCAAGGATGAAGCATATAACTTTCCTCTAGTTCTTAAATGCTTCCTCCCCCACCCCACTACATGATTCCAATTCTACCTTACAAATCTGGCTAGACCAGAGGATGTACATTGGTACAGCTAGCAACTGGAAACACAGGGAATCCAGGACAGATGACTCCTCCAGAACCAGTGGTGAGAGTGGCGATGCCTGGAGGGTAGAGGGAATGTGGGGCAGAAAGGGGGAACCGCTGACAAGAATCTATGTATAGCCTCCTCCCTAAGGGATGGACAGCAGAGAAGAGGGTGGGGGGATTAGTCAGACAGTGTAACATGACAAAATAATAATAATTTATTAATTATCATGGTTCATGAGGTAGGGGGCGTGGGAAAGGAGGGAGAAAATGAGCAGCCCATATTAAGGGCTCAAGCAGAAGGCAAATGCTTTGAGAATGATGATGGCAACAAATGCACATATGTGTTTGACACAATTGATGTATTTATGGATTTTGATGAGAATTATACGTGCCCCCAATAAAATGATTTAAAAATATTGTGAGTGAGGTTTCTGTTCATACACATATGTCTATTTGCAAAAATTGCATGTTAAAATTTGTGATCAGTGGATGGCTGCAGTCAAGTTCTCTCAGAATACTTTTGTCCTAGTCTCAGTAAGACGCATTGTCAAAATTCAATCAAAATAATGACTACTAATGAAATCTGTCAGGCCATCTAAATTCAAGATTGAGAGCACACTTCCAAAGGTTATGGTGTTCGCATCTTATTGTTCCAAAGAAGTAGTTCTGATAAAATATCTTGATTTACATAAGGTAATCATGAGGGGATTGTTAGGAAGAATTTTAAGAAAATTGAAAGCCACATTTGTGAAATAAAGACCAGGAAAGTTTACCAAATACTTTTCCCCATCACAACAATATATCTGTTCATTTTTCTTTCTTTTTGTATCATTTCATTAGGCGCTCACACAACTCTATCACAATCCATACATACATCAACTATGTAAAGCATATTTGTACATTCATTGCCCCCATCATTCTCAAAACATTTTCTCTCCACTTAAGCTCCTGGCATCAGATCCTCATATTTTCCCCTCTCTCCCCACTACCCCCTCCCTAATGAACCCTTGATAATTTATAAATTATTATTTTGTCATATCTTTACCTGTTCAAAGTCTCCTTTCACCCCATTCCCTGTTGTCTGTCCCCCAGGGAGGAGGTCACATGTAGATCCTTGTAATTGATTTCCCTTTCCAAACGACCCTCTCTCCACCCTCCTAGTATCGCCACTCACACCACTGGTCCTGAAGTGACCATCTGCCCCAGACTCCTTGTGCTCCCAGCTCCTATCTGCACCAGTGTACATCCTCTGGTCTAGCCAGACTTGCAAGGTAGAATTGGGATCATGATAGTGGGCAGGGGATGGATGGGGGGTGGGGGGAAGCATTTAGGAACTAGAGGAAAGTTGTATTTTTCATTGTTCCAACATCTGTTCATTCTTAAAGAGTAACAAGGATTGTCCTATGGGAATACAGTTGGGGAACTTATCCTGTCCACCCTACAGCCACAATCGTAGCTTTATTAATAGAACATTAAAGGCATCACACTACTCAGTTCCCGAGATTTTCGGAAGGAGTTTCATGGTGTGGCCCATAAATATTCATTTCTAACAAATACTCTGAGCGATTTTGATTAAAAAGTACCAGGCACAAGATTATTGAAAACAATGATATGAAAAACTACAAGCTGCACTAATAAGACCGCACATAGCTAAGCCAGAAGAAGAGAAGGCTTGGTTCAGGAAAAATTGAGATTTGCTTAAATGCCTGAACCAAAAAGGACTCATTTTATACTCTGACATTTTCTAGGTTGCTAAAATAGTTTACTGGAAGTTACTGGTTTGAATCTAAACAGACGTGCTTTGAAAGACAAACCCAGCCATCTGCTTCTGGACAGCATAGTCTTGGATACCCTACTATAAAGCCCTCTACTCTGTACACATGCCATTGCCATGAGTATGAATTGAGTCAGATAATTACCAATAGCAATATCCTATGACCCTGCTGCTTCAGTTTGCTAGGTTTTCTTTTCAAGCACGCCTAGAGGAACCTCATCCCCTTTCTGACAGCTTACAGCATGACAACCCTGAAGAGGGCAGTTCCACTTTGAAACACACGAGGAGTCTTTGTGAGTCAGACTGGACTTGAAAGCACTTTGCTTGCTGCATTTTTGGTTGTTGTTGTTGTTTGGGAAATGGCATGCAGAAGGCAGCTTCGCCGTTGCATGGACCCTGGATCAGACAAGCCTCAACCCTCCATCTTTCTTTATCGTGTTCTGACATCAACGGTTTCTTCCAAGGTCCTCTATTTTTAGGGTGGGTTCAGCTATTTGCTGCAACGACCACGCAGAACTCACAGACAACACTCATTCAGCGGCTTTCTTAGTGGAGTTGACAGGTTACCACAAGTCGGGTTCAGTAGAGTGAGGGCGGAGTCATTGGGCCACCGGGACACTCTGCTCAGTCAGTAGCCAATTCTTTCATCCCCAGCTTCTCAGCCATGCGCTCCCTGGACTTATGCTTCCATTAACCAGGAAGGCCACCAGTCATCCCTCTTCCTCACAGTTCCAGAGTCTCGGTGCTGCTCCTCGGTTCTGCTCCACGGTCTTCTTGCCGGGCCGCTGTCCTAGACCTGACTCCTTCCCTCTGTCCTGTAGTCTCTGTGCCGCAGTCCCTGGTGCCTCTGCTCTCTGCAGGCAGAGATTTTGAAGGAACTCATCTTCTGATGGTCTTGGAATTTCTCTCTGTGTTCGAAGTGGCTCTTGTATACAGAGGAATGGCTTTTATGGAAGTGTGTGTTTTGTCTTATAGCAGACGACAACACCAAAGAAACGAAAGATGTGCCTTGATTCACACCCTCTTCTAAGTGGACACCTATTCCCACCTTAATCTTGCCAATTAGCATAGCAGAGAACATGTTCCGAAATGGGATTATAGCCGCAGGTATTGGGCCAAGGATTATAATACTTAAAATTAGGAAATAGGGCTCCAAAATTATCCATCTTAATGCCATGTGTCAATGCTGACTCATAGCGAGTCCTCCATGGGTTTCTGAGACTCGAACTGTTTATGGGAAGTCTTTCTCCAGTGGAGCTGCTTGTGGTTTTGAACAGCCAACTATGCAAATTGCTAACCATGACACTACCAGAGCTCCTAGGAATTATGGCTAGAAGGGCCATATTAATTGTCTCTCAGTAGCATATAAAGACTTGATAGTGCGTTAGGCTATAAGTTGGGCTGCTAACTCTAAGGTCAGCAGTTCAAAACCCGCAGGCACTCTTTGGGAGAAAGATGAGGTTTTCTATTCTTGTGAAGAGTTATAGTCTTGGAAACCCATAGCAGTAATTCTATTTTGTCCTAAAAGTTGCTTTAAGCCAGAATCACTTCAATGATAGTGAATGAGCAGTATCATATATGTACATGGAAAGTACTAATAACAGGGATATATCAAAATATAAATAAAATAATATATCATGGGAAAATAATGCAGACTAACACATAATTGAGACCTTTTGAAAAACAGTGTGAACTTTTTCCTTTCAGAATGTCTCCATACCCTCACAGAATGTATTTTTGTGGATTGTAGCATTTATATTGTTGTATATGTTACAAGGTATTCTTTTGTTTAATTTTTTTCCAACTATGGCACATTCTTCTTCATATTTTATAAGGGGCCCTTATAAAATATACAGTTCTTGCCTGTATTATAAGTCACTATGCATCAGCACAGACTTGATGGCAGTGATATATTTAATCCTTTATATGGACTAAAAGAAAAATACTTAGAAATAAAGGACAATTAAACAAAATAAATATTAAAAAACACACATACATATAACTTTAAAGGCCTTGTCCCATAAAGCCAAAAATGTACAAGGAAGTAAAATGCCAACACATATTTCATGTATTTGTTGACAAACCTGGAATAAATATGACTGACTACTCATGCCTCATTTATTGACTATCTTATTATGGAATTTTTCACTTTTATACCAATAGTGCAAAGCCTCCTGCCTGACTATTTTGTGCTTTAAGCATGCTCTTCTGCCAGTAACCAAGTCCCTGACTATGGGGCATCATGTACATCTGGAGCAGAAGTTAGTTTTGCAAAACTGTTCACTACCCAAGAGGGGAGATGAGTGCGATCTTCCCTGAGCTCCCAAATTAGCTTCACATGGGACTGGAGAGGAATGGCAGAGAAAGGAGACTGCATAATGGGCCCTTCATGCCCTGAGGCCAGGGAAGTGCCCACCAATGTTCTGAAGGTAGACTGCCCTGAAACCAAAGAGGAAGTGGGATCTTGGAGTTTAGCTGTATCTCCCAGACATGATGGATTTCAGGGAGAGGATGGGCTATGAAGAGCTAGAAGGGACCCAGAACCCTGCTTCATCTGAACATCACTGGGCAGCATTCACCTATCCTGGATGCTCCTTTCTATATCTTGATAAATAAGAATAAAGAAGGTTACCTAGGTGAGGGAGGAGCAGAAAAAGGATAGCAACTACAGTTTAAGGTCAAGAGCAAAGGTCAGGCATTGCTACCAAGGCTCCAGAGAATGTTCTGAATTGTCCATTCTCTCAGGTACACAAGGATATAGAAGAATAGGATGGCTCAGTGTGGGAGCTAAGGGATGCTTGAGTAAGGGGCTGACAGGTGAACCCAGCAGGGAGCATGCACTACCCTCTGAAGTTTGCAAACCCTCCTTCCCATGATCAGGGAGCGTTCCAGCCCAAACAAAGCCACAGAGAGTGCTTTCTGAATTTTCACGGGATGACTTGAGGCTACCCATCCTGAAAATCAATGAGAGCAAGAGGGGATTAGTACCTCAGGGATGGAGAGAGAGGCAGCTTTTGGATCACCTCTGGAAAACTGGGTGGTCCTCTCCTGTGGATGATAATGATCTTCTCTGGTATAATATGGAAGAGAGGCACCTCTGGTAGGTGACTTCAGTAGGGGCTGGGCAGAAGTTTTATAGTACAGGTGAGGGAGTGAGGTAATGTGACTATCCCTCCATTCTCACATAATGCCATTTTTTTCTGTAACAACCGGACTTTTCAAACTTGAATCTGTTGACATGTAAGGAATTGGTGTACTTTAATCTGATGGAGCCCTGATGGCACATCGGTTAATGCATTGGGGTGCTGACTAAATTGTTGGCTTTTCTAACATACCGGCCAATCTAGGAGAAAGATCTAGTGTTCTGTTTCCACGAAGAACTACAGTCTCAGAAGCCCTCTGGAGCAGCTAAACTATAACCAATGAGGTCACTTTGAGTCAGTATCTACTCAACAGCCAGATTGCAGTTGTTAGGTGCCCATGACTCAGTTCTGACTCATAGCAACTCTTTGCTCAATAGAAGGAAATATACACCAGTCCTGTGCCATCCTCAAAAACACAGAGACCATGGGTTTGGTTTAATTTATACTTAACATTTTATGTGCCACGTTGGAAAGATGCATGCATAAACTTTCTAAAATATATTTTTTGATAAAAATTCCTGATAAGATTTCTATTTAATTGAGTATAGAAAAATAAGTTCACAATTTAATTATATCTATCATTTTCAGATATGTATCTTATGAGGTAAGCAACATTATGATAATGCAAATAGATTTTCTCACATCCAACTCTTAACAAAAGTATGTCGTGACCTTTTCATAAGCAGAAGTAAAATTTTAATTAGTAATTTCTTTATTGAAAGCAGTATTATCCAGCATCTGTTGTTCAAAAATTAAATTTTCTGAATTAAGTCAAATATTTTCTAAGCCAACATATATGGAAATATCTCTTGCATGATTATAGAAGACTGCATGCATACCTGGGAATTATTAATATATATAAAATATATTACACCTAATATATAGTATACATTATGTAGAAGGTCAATAGATTTTTCACAGTAGAAACCCGGTATTTTTTGGTTCGAAGATAACTTTAATGGCAGTATACTTTTCTTTATTAATATTTTAATAAATAATACAGTAATTTTTAATAACTTTTCTAAGGATTTTATTCTTTTAAAGCTAAAGTTTTCTGGTAGTAAATCTTCATAGTCCCTTAGCCATTGATTAATTCCAATAATTAGTAGCAACTTTGATACTTAATCCTCAAAGCATGCATTTCATATTACTATTCTGATTCTTTAAAGCAGAAAATTAACAATTTTTGTAATCCAAGGAGAGGACAAATCCTTAATAATTTGTCTGGCAAAATGCCTTTCCAGAAAATATCCATGGATTTATCTCTAAGCTAAGATCTTTCATTAGCTGTTTATTATTTCAGGTTTACTGAATTTTATCTGGCCTTCAAATTCTCTTTCTCTGGTTCCCTTGATCCATTCCTGCATTGTGTATGCATTAATGCTGTTTGATTGACACATTCGACATTATGTGAGACATAATTCAAATTATTTGTAAGATAGTTATAACATTTATGAACATTTAAAAAGTCACTTCTCAAAATGTCCACATATAATAAAATAACTCTTACATTTAATTAAAAACCATCAAACACCATAAAATAACCATACACTTTTGAAGGTCAACAATACCTGTTAACTTTTTACTGAAGTGCCCTTGAGTGGATTTGCAGGGCAAATGTTTGGCTAAGGTCTCATTTGACTAGGCATCTGCTATGTGCTAACATCTTATTATCTCATTTAATCTTCCAATTTCTTCCCAAAGAATGCATTGTGATTTTCATCTTGTGTTGAAAACATTGTCATAAATTTCAATGTATTTGAAATAGTAAATGTCCTATTGGGTATTTGAGTGTGTGTGTGTGTGTGTGTGTGTGTGTGTGTTTCAAAAAAGTCCTCAATACATAAAGACAGAAGTTTTTCACACAGTAAAAATAAATGTATATATTTTTTCTCATGACAGTGGGAGAAGAAATTTTCTTGACTTGATGTGTTGGCATTATTTCCCGGTGAGGTCATTTACTGAGCTTCCTTTGCACTAAGATGACAAAGTTGAGTCTGAACTTCTCTCACTTGATTACGTTTTTCTAAGAATGCATTTTATTGTGCTTTAGGACAGTGCTCCATTAAATTAAGCATGTTTTACAAGACTTAGGAAGTTCACAGTTTTCTAAGTTAACACAACATTTTACATAACAAGCGGTACGCTAAATTGAAAACATTAAATTTCTATTCTTGAAATACTGTGGTTTTATCTTTGATTGTAATAACAGACGTAACTGAATTTCAACTAAAACAAGTCCGTTTTACTTTCACTAGTTAAAATTTAGAATCAGCAATGAGAAAGGCAGAGTACTAAAGCTCCATTTAAACTGGACAAATAATTATCCCTGCTTTGTGAGTAGTGTGATATCTGTGTATTCAGTGACATACTATTATTGCTATGTTCTATTCAACTTAGCTCCGTTTACTGATCTAAGCTTATTTTTAGCTCCTCATGTGGGTCTCTGAGTCCATTGTGGTTCACTATTTAGATCACAATGGAAACATTAACCAATGGAGTGGAAGAAGACAGGGAAATAAAGCAGATAGAAAATGAGAAAGATTTTGATGCAATGTAATGTAGGTGAGAGGATAAAGGTGTAGGCTATTAGGAAGAGCTACAGAATATATATTTAAGGCGTGTCATAGACTCACATCATTGGCTAATCCCGTAATGGAAAGCCTTGACCTTGTTTCATTTTACATTGGGGGCTAAGGTCATTTTTATCTTCTGTGGATGATTGAGGGGGAAACAGTATGCTATTTTTCTCTTGGTTTTCTATGTAAACATCCATTTGTCAGTTGGATACAGCGTATTTGTCACTTTATCAACTTCTGATATGAGAAGGACTTTGCAATTAACCTCACATAGGTAGATGGACATACAGAAAGAACAAATGCCTAATTGCTCATTACTTTTCTTGACATTAAGTAAACCCTAAAGAAACAAAGCAAATCCATGTATTCAAAAGAAAATATCTATATGCTAGATATAAAAGTTAATTTTAATTACAATTTGAATTCAAATATATCTTGTGCACATAAATAGATAAGTTCCTATACTCATTGGATATTGTTGGCTAAGGAATCTCTCAGAATAAAGCCTTTGTGTTTTTGTTTATTTTCCTATTTGCTTGGCTAACTGAACATATATCCTCATATTTAATAAATGAAAAAAGAGACAAAAGATTACTGTGTTGCTTGAGTGGCATTGCCAACGTCTGGTTGCCATGGTAGCATAGATGTGGGTGTGCCCATGCAGCAGGAAGAAACAGAAAGAGCCCCTTTAAGGGTGGTTGCGTCAGAATCTACAGGCTTACCTGCTTTGCCTAGAGCTGAGGTTCTCAACCTGTGGGTCGCAACCACTCTGGGGGTTGAAAGATCCTTTCACAGGGGTCGCCCAAGATCATCTGAAAACACATAAAAATTTCACAAAATATATTTGCATATTGCATATTGTTTTGTAATTAATCACTATGCTTTAATTATGCTTAATTATTCTCTTAGGAATTAGGATAAAAGAATTTGTTTTGAACAACATTCTTTATATAATATAATCCTAATAGCGGCCATCAGTTATTTTGCCAATAACTTACAAAGGCAACTTGGGGCATATTTATATTTATATGCAAAGAGTAAAATAAAACATTTTTAGAACCTACTACAAAGGTACAGGTCAAATATGGGTAATTTAAACACCATGCAGTCTAGCAGAATTATAGGGAATTTAGTTAAGGACCCATGATTCATGAAATTATTGTTCCCGTACCATCTTGACTCTGTCTGCCTCTCTGGAGTCTGGAAACGGAGGTTTCCTCATCTTCACACATGCCTTGTTGATGTCAAGTGAGGTCTGACACATGGTGATCCCAGACACAACCTAATGAAACAACCGACTAGCTCTCTCCCTGTGATTTCTTGTAGATCATACTATTGTGACCCATAAGGTTTTCACTGGCTGCTTTCAGAAGTGATAAACAGGCCTCTTTTCCTAGTGGATTAAATTATTTATTATTTCCACTTATTTATAACCACTATCTGCCAGTTGAGTCTTGTGCTTTTGGATGTTGTCAGTATGCCAACAGGTTGTCCATTAGTATGTGCAAGCTACACTGAAGGCTCCAGGAAATGATGGGATATTCCAGAGCACTTTATTGTGCTCATAGGAAACCTGTGTAGGGACAAAACAAGCAGCCATGGAAAAGATCAAGGGGATACTGCATGGTTTAAAAATAACAATAGGTGTGCTTCAAGGTTGTATTCTTTGACTATAATTATTCCATAAGTATATTTGAGCAAATAATCTGAGAATCTGGACTGCCTGAAGAAGAAATCAGCATCAGGATTGGAGGAAGGATTATAAATAACTTGATACACAGGTGACACAACCTTGCTTGCCAAAAGTAAGGATGTCTTGAATCACTTGCTGATGAAAATCAAAAATTCAATGTAAAGAAAGTAAAAATCCAGTTATTTGGATCAATAAACACCATCATGGCAAATGGAGTAAAGATGAACATTTTCAAGGATTTAATATTCCTTAGATTAGCAATCCATAACCCTTGGCAGTAGTGGTTATGAATTCAAATAGCAGATATATTGAGCAAATCTGCTGCAAACGTCTTTAATAGGGTGAGGGACTAGGACGTCACTTTGAGAATTAGGTTGCCTGACCCATGTGTGGTAGTTACATAATCATTTGTCAATTTGAGAGGATTAAGAATGAAGTCTAGTTTGTCAATCAGGTGATAGCCAATGAAGCCTCTGTGTGGGCAGGACCTTCTCCTGAGGATTCTGGGAACCCCGGTTTTTGCCTTCTAGTCGGAAAACACACGCTCTCTCTGCGCACTTCCTGGAGACATTGCAGCTGACAAGACACATGGAACTACACTAGTATCCTGAGCTGGTGAAACCACATGGAGGCCCCTGCCAGCACTGAGATGCTTACAATGCCACTGGATCCACAAGACTTCCTACCCACCGGCCTGTAATTTTCCTGCATCATTGTATGTGTTTCATAATTTGAAGAGGGATTTATAGAATGGTTCTGGACACATGTGCTAATATCGGACATATGCACTTGATCTGTACTGGGCTGTGATATTTTCTCAATATTCAATTCCTCTTTTATATACACCTTTCTAATACACATGTGAGTGTCTACAAATTTTGTTTCTCTAGTCAACCCAGCCTAAGACACCAATGCTGTACTGTTTTTAATTACCTCATATAAATGTGAAAACTGAACAATGAATAAGGAAGATAGAATGCATTTGTATTATGGTGGTGGAGAAGAATATTGAAAATACAATAAACTGCCCAAACAAACAAATCTGCCTTGGAGGAAGAATAACCAAAATGTTCCTTGGAGCACAGATGGGATTATTTCATTTTATATAATTTTAGCATTTTATCAGGAGTGACCAGTCCCTGGAGAACAATATCATGTTCGTTAAGTGGAGGGTCACTCGGAAGAAGATGAAGACGAAGATGAAGAAGAAGAAGAAGAAGGAGAAGAAACACCTTCAAGGAGATGGATTAAACCTGAGGCTGCAAAGAATGGGCTCAACTATAACAACTGTGAAGATGGTCCAGAATTGGGTGGCATTTTGTTGTGTTGTGCATAAGATAACTATTCATTTGAAATGACTCAAAGGCACATAACAATAGCAACAACAAAAACAGCATGATCTGCCTTTATATTGTCTATATAATGGGTGTGGCACTAAAACAATCGAAGAATGCACGTCAAAAGCTTAAGTATTTCTCAATCTCTATAGAGTTTCAATGGTGTCCTGCATAGCATAATGCCTCAAGACAGGAAAAATATGTATATATATTTAAGGGGCAAGATGTGTGGAAAATTAAATATCCTTTGAGTATAGTTTTAGCTAACCTATTATAACTTACATTTAAGATAATTTGAAAATGAATTTGTGGAATGTATGTACATTTCTTTAAAATATGTATATAGTTCACAACTTGGGAGTGAGCATAGCATGTAATGAGAGAAATCTACTTTAGAAAGATAAAATAGCAAACACATTGAGATCCTGACTAGGCTAAGAAGTGACAGACAGGGCCTCATTCATGAGCCTCAGATTTCACTGTTCCTCAGATAATAAGCTTTCTTTTTTAAGTTAAAAAGTTGTTATGAAAGAACAATGAAACATTTCCTTCAACTCCATAATTGATTGAAATGCAAAAGAAGTCTTGAATAGTCTTCAATAAAGAACTCTATAATTACATTATTTTCAGCTTTAAAAACTTCAGTCTAATAGTTTATAGTTATATGAAATAATCAGTATGATCTCTTCCTCTGACAGATAATTCAACACTCATTAATTTTTGCTTTGGAATTCACTCAGAAACACCCATGCAGATGAATAAATACTATGAAGCATCTTTTTTTATACAGAGATAGAAAGCCAAAAGACATTTTTAATGTCCTCCTACATCCTTCTCTTGTCTCCACTTGATTAAATAAAAAGATTTATCTTGTATTTGGTCTCCCAAAAGTCTGAGGAGTAACTAATTTCTCTATCCTACTTCAAGCATATGTTTTAAAACCAATGCAGAATACAAAAATGAATATAAAATCCTATAGTTAATTAGTAATGTATCCCATAACATAATGGATTACTACAAGATATAATCTTATAATTTTGTTTTAGTATTTGATTTGAACATTTTAGTTTCCATTAAATCAATAGTAGCTGTCTAATTATTTTTACATAAAGGCTTACTCAGAAATATTGCTGGTTGGGTTCGGGACCACCACAATAAACTGAATCTCACAACAAAGACAGGCAGGCACGCAGTTAGGAGGTTTCTAGGGGAGTGATTAGTTTGTCATAGCAGAGAAGAGCAGATACATCTAAACTGTGTTGGTAAAAAATTTAAGTACTCCATGGACTAACCGAAGAATAAACAAATCTGTCTTGAAAGAAATATAGCCAGAATATCCTTTAGAGGCAAAAATGGAGAGGCTTTGTCGCATGTTATTTGTTGCGTTATTAGAATGCACACCAGTCTGGAGAAGGACACCATGCTGGTAAAGTTGTGGGAAAGAGAAAAATAGGTAGACCATCTTCTATGAGACAGACTGACAGACATAGTGGCCGCAAGAACGGGTTTAAACATAACAATGATTGTGGGTCTCATCTTGAACTCTGAAATAGTTCATTCTACTGTACATAAGCGTGCTATGAATTGGAACCAATTCTATAGTCCCTAACTACAAAAGCTCATAATTTTACTTACACTAAACAAATGGCAGTATGGCATATGTGCAATAGTCTATGACAGACTGTAAGTATTGTAAAAATGGCTAAAATGTGATACCGAGATTTGAAGTGAACACCCGTTGTTGAAAAAACAAAAGGTAAGCTTAAACCTTTTCCCTGTGGGGTTACCACAATATTTCACTTTCTAAAAGCTGGGTATCTGTAAAGTGTAATAAAGTTAGTCCAAGAAAGCAAAAGCAGAAGCAAAATAAAGTGAAATAGGTCTACATAATGATCTTTTTTACTCCAAAATTTTTTTGCAATAGAATTCACAACATTATTCTATCTTATATTATTTGCTATTTCATCTTTTTCAAGTATGATTCATTTAAAAATACTTATACAGAAAGTCACTCTAAGCTAAGTTTTAAATGTCCAATGAGAACTAACCATTCACCCTGTCCCAATCCAGAACTGTAAGAAAGTTTCAGGTTTCTGTGCATCCTCCTGGAAGTGCAATTGGGATGTACCAGGCTGCTAACTGATAACCCGGGTTCAAAACCAGCAGGCTGTCGTAGGGAGCAAAAGGAGGTTCACTTTTCCCGGAGTCTTGGAAACACACAGGACATTTACACACTGTTTTATAGGGTGGTTCGGAGTTGGAATTGATAGGCTGGCCTTGAGTTTGTTTTGGTTTTGGTTTTAATACGGTCACAATAAGTTTGAATTCTCATGCTTCTTTATCATTCTCTGTGGGCCTTCTTATCAGTTTTTAAATTATTTTAGAACCAGCATGTCTAACTCTATAAACAAACAGACTTGACAACTCATATAATTTTGAAGGTTAATTAAATTGCATTATGAACTGAATTACCACATTTAAATATTAAGTTTTCTAACTGGAAATAATGTAATTTTATTAAGTACTTATGAAATATGATATATACATAAATCTAGCATATTTAATTATACTGATTACCATTAATTTACCATTCTATTATAAATAATCCATATAAATAATAAATTTGTGCAGTTTTAAATTTAAATTTATTTTATTAGGTATATTTATAAATGTATAAACTTGCAAATGAGACATTTTATAATGTTCTTAGCTAATTACTGCAGAGTATGTGAAAGTTCTTATTTTTAAAGTATATTTTGTTTCAAGCTGTCTTATCTAACTTACATGGTCTAGTGCTTGAGGCCCTTGGATAAGTCACTAGACTAATAAAATCTACTACCTTTGAGTAGATTCTGACACAGAGCAACCGTACAAGGCAGAGCAGTTCTGTGCCATGAAGTCTTTCGTGAAGGCTGTCAATCTTTACAAAAGCAGAGCCCCGGGCTGCCACAGCTTTCCTGTGGAGTGGCTGCTGCTTTCAGTTAGCAGCTGAGTTCTTTAACCACGGAGACACCAGGAATCCTTGGAAAGTAGAAAATGTATGTTCAAATACCACATGTGCTACTTTATTTATCTATTTTTAAATTTTATTAGGGGCTCATACAACTCTCATCACAATCCACATATATACATACAGGAGTTGTATAAAGCACATCCGTGCATTCTTTGCCCTAATCACTCTCAAAGCATTTGCTCTCCACTTAAGCCCTCTGCATCGGGTCCTCTTTTTTATTCCCCTCCCTCCCCGCTCCCCCTTCTCTCATGAGCCCTTGATAATCCACAGATTGTTATTTTGTCATATCTTGCCCTATTCGGAGAGGACATGTGCTACTTTTTATCTGCATGGCATCAGATAAACTGAGTCAGTTTATCTGTCTATAAAGTGGGGAAACCAACAAACTGTTTCATAATACTGCTGTCATAGCAAAATGATAATTTATATAAATGATCTAGTATATATATATATATATATTTAACTGCTTCAAATCCATGTGAAAGGTATACATTGAATAAAGAAGACCAAAGAAGAAATGAGGCAATTGAATTACCATGCTGGCAACGACTACTGAAAAGTCCAAGGGCTGCCAAAGGAACAAATAAATCTGCCTTGGGAGAAGAGTAGCCAGAATGTTCCTTAGAAGCAAGGGTAGGAAGACTATCTCACATACAATGAGCATTATTTTCAGGACAGACTGGTCCGTGTTAAAGGGCACCATCATGCTTGGCAAAGTAAGAGGCAGTGAAAATGTGGAAGGACCTCAAAAAATGGACTGACCCAGTACCTACATCAGAACAATTGGGGGCATATTTAGTGCAGGACAGGGCAGTGGCTCCTTCTGCTGTACCCAGTCGCCATGGGTGCCTGCTTGATGGCACCTAACAACATCTGATATAGGACTACTCGCTTACACTGATAATGTTGATTTTGAATAAAAAAATACAAAACCCAACTCACTGCTATTGAGTCCATTCTGAATCACAGTTATCCGCTAAAACAAAGTAGAAATGCCCCTCCTATGGGTTGTGGAGACTGTTAATCTTTACAGGAGCATTGCAGTTTGTATCCCAGCACCTAATACACAATGCCATGTTCCTGTCACAGTTGCTAAATGCCATTGAGTCGGCTCCAGCGATAGCAGCCGTGTGCACAAAAGAATGAAACCCTGCACCACTGTGCACCATTCTAACAATTGTCCCTATGCCTGTGCCCAATGATGCAGCCACATTGTCAGTCCCTCTCATCGAGGGTCTTCTCTTTTTCGCCACCTCTCTATTTTACTAAACATAATACCCTTCTCCAAGGACTAGTCTCTCCCGAAAATATGTTCAAAGTCAGCAAGACAGCCTTGTCAGCCTTCCCTCTAAGGAGCACTCTGGCTTTATTTCTTCAAATACAGATACGTTTATCCTTTGAGCAGTCCATGGGACTTCCAATGTTCTCCCCCAACACCACAATTCCAATGCACTGAGTTTGCTATGGCCCTCTTTATTCAATGTCTAATTTTCATATGCATAGGATGCAATGGAGAATATATGTTTGGGGTCAGGTGCACTTTAGTCCTCAAAGTAGCATCAATGCTCTTCTGTACTCTAAAGAGGCCTTGTGTAGCAGATTTACCTAGAGCAATATATCTTTAGATCCCTTAATTATGGCTTCCATGAGCATTGTTGTAGTTGGGTCTTCCTTATATTGAGGTGTAATCCATAGGAAGGCTACAATCCTTGATCTTCATTAGCAAGTACTTCAGGTCCTCCTCACTATGCCATGAGGGCTCCTTCCTTATTCATGCTCATTGTGTCCATAGATGACTATTACCAAAAATATAAAAATCAAAAAGTCCCACTACCAAGGATGGAGTCATCTCCAACTCAGAATGACCCTGTAGGACAAGGTAGAACTACCCTTGTGGGTTTTCAAAATTGTAACTCTTGAAGCGTATAAATGCCTTGTCTTCCCTGCCCCCCCATCCCAGGCACCATCCCTGCACCCTGGCCCCTCCTGTGGAGAGACTGATGGTTTAAATCTGGCGGATAGCAAGCAACGCAACTCCAGGACTATTGAATTTCTGTGGTGATAATCTCTCTTTCAAATAATATATTTTGTTTCTGACTGATTATCAAATTGATTTGCTTGTGTTGAAGGCAATACTTGTATAATTTTTGTATGTCCATAAGCTCTTATTTGTTTCACTTGGTTCTTTGCATAAAAAAAATACAGAAGATCCAAATTTGTACAAAATGTGCATCTACATTGACAACATCTCATTGGAATTTCTGCTCAGAATGTCTGCGATAGCACAGCCCCTGTGTTCCAGGGGATGGCAACGGCAAAGCCTTTGGAAAAGCCAGTAGATGTGAGTCTCATTTTCAGCATATTCAGCATTCTTCCATATGCAATCTTGGAAATTACAATACTCAGACTTTCCTCTTCAGCTGCACTCTTTAGATATCTAGAAGTTATTTGATACACACGTGTCTGAATGGAATATCATTAGCAACCACCCATTTTTTAGCAAGAAAAAGTCATTCTGACTAACATAGTTCATTGTTTCTATAACGTACACCGAGTTTCCTCGTTAGTATCTCTGAACTCAGGACTTACTTTGCAATCTATTGATTATAGCATCTTGTCTTTGTTTTATCCATTGTCAAATATTTAATAAAATTTTAATAGTGAAATTGCATTCATCTTCTTCTTCCTGGAAGATGATGACGTGTGAGAAGTGGGTTTTGTGTATAAGATGTCAAGCCAGATACGATGACTTCGTTTCAGCTGAATTTTAGCACACTGCAGCCTTTTGTCCCTGAGAAGTGCTGAACAGGAGCTTCATTGCCTGCTGTCGCAGAGGGCATTCATAGAAGGGCTGCTGCACAGCCCCACTCCACTGTCATTCTTCGCATTCTCTGCCTCGGGGTAGTCTGATCATGCCAGGGAGGGCATGTAACAAACTACACTGAACATTACTGAAGTGGGTTTTGTTCCCTACAGCAAGAGTTTATATGGCCTATACATTACAATTCATATGGATATAGATGTTCAGAATCTTGTCAGGCTGCTGTATTTGTCTTTCAGTATTTTATTAGAATATCTAATTCATAGCACAAATTTAGTGCCCCTTTATTACATTAATTAAAAGAACAATAAATTGAGGCATATTAACTTCTGAATACTCACATGACAGGAGACCTGCCATATAGTGTATGTCCTGTCCACTCATTCAGGGGGTTTGAAGATCATAATTTGGAAAAGTGTTTCCCATCCTGCATTGTGTTATTCAAATGTCAGTAGATCTGAATTCTTAACATAGCTGTATGTGCACACTAGTTCTGAGATAGGCTAGTAAGACTGAATTCTCCACTTAATTGACCTGTGGTACCTCTTGCTCCATACTTGTTTTATGTTGGTTGGGGACTAAAGCAAATGTACCTTGAACCAAGTTGTTATTGATATCTATTCACTGGACTATTAGGTCTGATGACTTGTTTTTTTCAACCCTCTGTATACGGACTAGTGTCCTAACATGTAGCTTAAGAAAATCAATTTCTCAGAGAAATTGATTGTGACCTATCATAGAAAACCATTACTGGTACATATAACAAAATAACCCACATTTTAACTTCCACATTTCTAATAATTTGAGTATTGGACATATCATAGGTATTATTTTATATTTTAGGGTTTGTCCTAATTTCTTTGATATCTCTGTCAAATTAATTCCTACTAATAGGAGTATTCCATCTCTATACTGAGTCAATAATCCAGGAAGCTGGATGACCTGGGAAAAATGTGGCAGCAGAAATGGAGGAAGACTCATTAATAATCTGCAATATGCACTTGACACAAACTTCCTTATATAAGAAGAGGGGGATTTAACTTAAGAAGATTAAAAACTATAGCCTTCAGTTTCTATAATATCTAAGTATAAATAAAATAAAACTCCTGACACTGGACTGATAATTATGATAAAGGGAAATATAATGATAAAGGAAGAAACTGAGTTTCCATGGATTTCATCTTAGGTACTTCCAAACCAATGGAATGGAAATAACAGTCAAGAATCAAACAACATATTGCAATTGAACAACTGGTGCCAAAAGATATCTTAAAAGTGTTAAAAAGCAGAGATATCAGGTCAGGATTAAGGACTAATGTATACCTGACTCATGCTAGAGAATTTTCAGTCACCTCATATGCACAGGAAAGATGCAAAATGAATAGGAAGGCTGATGAAGAAGAGATTCATACTGTTTATAATATGGACAAAAGATGTTGCATAACCACGGAGTTTGGTGGAAGGAGGACAGCCAGGTTGTTTCTTGGAAGTGGGTACACCATGACTGCACCTCATTAACTTTGGTCACATGATCATTAGGAACCATCCCTGGAGAAAAACATCATGCTTGTAAAGTACAGGATCAACCAAAAAGAGAAGATACTCAACAAGATTAATTGATTCAGTTGCTGCAGCCATGAGCACAATCATAGGGGAGATGGGGGAAAGGAAGTGGTGTTAGCCAACCCATAGACAAGGGAAAAACAAGTGATCCAAAATCAGTGGCAAGGAGTTTGTGAGAGGCCTGGTAGAGCTTGATCGAGGGCAATGTAACAGAGAGGAATAACAGAAACCCAAATGAAGGCTGAGCACGATAGTGGGACAAGAGGAAAGTCAAAGGAAATTGAGGAAAGAGCTAGGAGGCAAAGGGTACTTATAGAGGTCTAAATACAGGTATATACATACGTAAATATATTTATATATGAGGATGCAGAAATAGATTGATGTGCATATATTTATAGATTTAGAATTAAGATAGCAGTTCGACATTGGGCCTCAACTCAAGTACACCCTCAATGCAAGAATACTTTGTTCTATTAAACTGTTATTCCATGATGCTCACCTTCCTGACACAGTTGCTGAAGACAAATGTGGGCATAAGCAAATATGGTGAAGAAAGCTGATGCTGCCGACTATCAAAAGATATAGCATCTGGGGTCTTAAAGACTTGAAGGTAAACAAGCGGCCATCTATCTCAGAAGCAAGAAAGTCCACATGGAAGAAGCACACCAGCCTGTGTGATCACAGTGTTGAAGGGATCATGTACCAGGCATCAAAAAACAAAAATATTATAACATTGTGTGCTTCACTTCCCAATATGATTGCCGAAGACAAATGGGTCCATAAGCAAGTGTGGTGAAGAAAGCTGATGGTGCCCAGCTACCAAGAGACATAGCATCTGGGGTCTTAAAGACTTGAGGGTAAACAAGCAGCCATCTAACTCAGAAACAACGAAACCCACATGGAAGAAGCACACCAGCCTGTGTGATCACAAGGTGTCTAAGGGATCAAGTATCAGGCATCAAAGAACAAAGAATCATATCATTGTGAATGAGGGGGAGTACATATTGGGGACCCAAAGTGCATCTTTAGGCAACTGGACAACCCTTTACACAAGGGTCGTGGGGAGAAGATGAGCCAGTCAGGGTGCAGTGTAGCAAGGATGAAACACACAACTTTCCTCTAGTCCTTAAATGCTTCTTCCCCCTAACTATAATGATCCCAATTCTACCTACAAATCTAGCTAGAGGATGTACACTGGTAGAGATAGCAACTGGAAACACAGGGAAACCAGGACAGATAAAGACCCTCAGGACCAGTGGTGGGAGTGGAGATACCAGGAGGCTGGAATGAAGGTGGAGTAGAAAGGAGGAACTGATTATAAGAATCTACATCTAACCTCCTCCCTGGGGGATGGACAACAGAAAAATGGTTGAAGGAAGATGTCAGACAGTGTAAGACATGACAAAATAATAATGATTTATAAATTATCAAGGGTTCATGAGGGAGGGGGAAACAAGGATGGAGGGGGAAAATAAGGAGCTGATGCCAAGGGCTCAATTAGAAAGCAAATGTTTTGAGAATGATGAGGGCAACAAATGTACAAATATGCTTGACACAATGGATGTATGTATATATGGATTGTGATAAGAGTTGTATGAGCCCCCAATAAAATGTTTAACACAAAAAGATAACTGACTAGTTACAGAAAAGGCATAACAATCTTAATGCTTCATATAATTATTTCTTACAAATAAATAAAAATCTAGTGACCACTCATAAAAAACAAACAAATAAATAATAATAAGTATAAACATGAGGCAGGACTGGGCGGTATTCTTTCTATCCTTTATAAGTCAGAATTGACTCCATGGAGCTTCTCAGCAACCGCCTTCATTGTGCTGCTGTGACAGAAATACCACACTGAGTAACTTGATTAAACAGAACAATCTCAGAGCTTAGTTCAGATCTGGGACAACTACTTTTAGGGAAGGTTCTTTAACTTCTAGAGGAAAATTCTTTCTACTCTATTCCTTGGAATGCTCCAAATCGCTTCTATCCTGTTCTCTTTCCCTAGCGCTTGCTTATGTACCTAGCCTGCTCTATTTATATCTCAAAATGTATTGGTTTAGACATACTGTATATTGATATGGTTTTGTTTACACAACAGATAAGACTCTTCCATAAGTAAGTATCACTACTTATATATTTCTTCACACCCGTAGTCATCAAGTCATTTTAAAATTAATTAAATCTGTTAAAATCACAGCAACCCTATAAGATATGTCATTGGTGAAATGATCACTGAAGATAAGGCTTGTTACAGCGAAGTGTGGTAAAGAATGCAGATGGTAACCGACTATCAATAGGACTAGTGTCTGGGGTCATAAAGGTTTGTATTCAAACTAGCAGCCATCTAAGTGAAGAGTCAACTATGTCCACACAGAAGAAACTCACTAGCTGTGTGATCCATGACTGACAATAACAAAACTCAAATATGACAAAGAAAAAATTACCAAAGCTCAAATTGTGATCACCCAATTTATAGAAGGCTGTGGAGGACTGTGGAGCCCCAAACCTGTCTGCAGAGTATCTAGTCAGATTAAGCCACTAGAAGATTCCCTTTAACAGAGCGATTCTCAACCTATGGGTTGTGACTCCTTTGGGGATTGAACAACCTTTTCACAGGGGTTGCTCAATTCATAATAGTAGCAAAATTATAGTTATGAAGTATCACCAAAATAACTTTATGGCTGGGGGTCACCACACCATGAGGAACTATATTAAAGGGTCATGACATTAGGAAGATTGAGAACCAGTGATCTAACCACAGCAAGGTCTCCAACAGCTTGACTATCAGACAGAGACCATTATAATCTTGTTTGTGCTGCCTTGAACTTGATGGTTGGTCAGTTGACCTCCCTCTTGATGCATGCTGAAGTTGTTCTAGGTGCAAGTATGTCTTGCTTGATCCAGGACAAAAATTCCTCCTCTGGCTTTTTAAATACTGTAGTAGGTAGACTTATTGTGTCAACCTGGCCAATAAGAACATGTGGGATTAATAAGGTCACAGTTTGATTGAAGGGCAAAGAGATAAATGGCTCAGTGAACCTCGCCTTTCTGTCTCTTGCGCTCTGATGATCGGGCCAGTGTATGGCTGCCTTAGCTAGTTCTCTGCCTCAATTTGGGATCTACACTACTTGTGGGACACCCTATCCAGGATCGTGTTGCTATATCTTGAGGTTCCTTCAAGATCTGCCTCACCACACCGCTGGTGTACACATCATTTGAGCTGGGGACTGTCAGATCCTGTCATCTGGCCCACTGTTGGTAACCTGCCCTCCTGTTTGCTACCTGTGGCCAGACTGCCTGTGTTGCTCTACAGGAGACTCGGCTGTCTGCTTCCTGGACCTTGGACCCAGCATATTAACTGTTTGACAGAAGTGAGTTGAATTGAGCCCTCTGAACTGCTGTGTGAATTAATTAGCTGTTGTAGTCCTTCGTTATCTCACTATCTATCTTCTATCTGTCTATCATCTATCTATCTATCTATCTCTATCTATCTATCTAAAATCATAAGTGTCCTGGTTTTGTTTCTCTAGAGAACTCTGTCTGAAACAGATACTGACGGTGGTCTTTTCTTTCTTGCTCATTATTTGTGTTTTTACTTTTATATCATTATTATTATTTTACCCTTACCACTTCATATTGTTTTTTATTATTTATTTAGTGTTTTCCAGTTTGTGAAGCACAAAAGGAGTAGATCCATGGAGATAATAATTGACGCAACAGTTGATAGTGGGTCAGGGGGAGGTAGGGGAGTTGGGGCGCAAACAATGTATGTGGGAAGAGGGAGGGAGCACTTGAACTGACTGTGATTACACAACTCATTTTAAAGGTGATCTAACCATTATAAAAGAAAATGCTCTAAATTTGATTGTGGGAGTAATTGTACAATTCTTCTTGATATGATTGACCTACTGAATTATATGATATGTAGATTATGTGCCATTAAACTTAAAAATATATCATTTGGGTCATCCTCTTTAATATTTCTATATGTCTTTCTGTTTTGCAGTATATGGAACCCAGGATTGATATACATATAAGGGCAGCAAGTAGAATAAGGCTTGGGGGAGGAGGTCACAGTTAAAGGGAGCTGATGTAAAGGAAGGAAAAGCTTGGTATGAAACTAATATGGTTGCAAGTGTACAATACGGCTGGGTATGAGTAATCTATGGAATCATACGATATCCATAGGAACTCCCAATAAGGTAGTTTTGAGAAAAAAACACAACTGATACAATAGGGCTGTGGTGTAGGGCTTCCAGGGCTGTAACCTTCATGGACGCAGACTGCCCCATGCTTATTCTTTGGAGCAGTCCTGGCCTTACGGTTAGAATTCAAGGACTTGCCCAGAGTACCACCAGGGTTCGTGCTTTCTCATACGCAGAGCCCTAACCCTTATCTACACGTGCAGGAGTTAGGGCTCCTAACGCATGGTCTTCAGGGGACACTTTCTATCTGAAGCTGGGTCTATTTCTTGTCTTCATTAAGCAATTTGTTAATCTAGCTTGGCTCTATGCTTGGCTCATGCTTTGCAGCCTAAATTATTATATGATGATGATGATGATGATAACAATAACTTGATTGTCATTATTTCAGCAGCTGTACAGATACTATAGTTTCATAGGTATACTATTGAACCAAGGTAACTCATGGCCACAGCTTGCTCTTCAATAATGATGTATTTAACAATTGTATGTGATTACTGGTGGTTAGATGTATATGTATCTTTCTTGCTGACTAACAGAGCCGAGGAATTTTCTGTAAGAATTATACATGTGTAGACCAAACATAATTTTGTCAACATTTCATATATCATAGTATAATCGACTAGCAAACTTTAGTCCAATTTTAACCAAAATGCTATTGTGTAAACTGTTAGTTCTAAGACATTGACAGAGACTTACCAAGTGTTTTAGACTTGACAAATTGCTTAATAATTTGAACAGTGTTCTAAAAGAAAATGCGTATGATTGTAACATCAATAGTGCAAGGGAATCAAGGATTTAGAAGGTATTTCAGACTCTTTTGTGGCCCATTCCTGTCAACTGGTGATTTCAATTAGATCATCATTGAACCATTTTTATTTGTCATGTGTGTGCAAATGTTTCCACAAAATTAATCTATTCCCTTCTAGATTATTTTATTATTGGGAGTATTATTATCTAGAGCTTAGCCTAGAGTTTATTCTCTTCTGAGTCTCAGGGTAATACAAGCAGTCACACATCTAGCACATCTGGCAGATTCAAGTCTTCCCAGAGATGCCTCAGAAGAGAGGTGGATGGGCCACTCTGACAGGTCCCAGTCTGACAACACGACTACACAGTCTTCGCAAAACGTCGGGGCTCAGGGAGGCAGAATCAACTCACAGGCAAAGGGGTTTGTTTTAGTTTTGGTAGTGCTCAAGGAAAATCAAAATCATATAGCTTCTGTTTGTTGATAAATCTATAGTGATAAGAATTTACAGAGTTATAGAGTCCTTTTGGGATTCTTCTGTAATATCAGTGTCACAGTGGATGTAAAAGTAAAATTTTAAATTATTTGACATCAATATGTAGTTAAGTGGAAATAATTCTTACAATGAAATCATAACTGTAATATTTATGCTATAATTGCCCCAAGACTCCATTCCTAAAATTTGCGTGCATAAAAGTCCACCTCTGTAGGACATCTTTTTTTTTTTGACAAGAAAAAGGTGATTTATTATCTAGGATTGTTTTCTTTTTTAAAAAAAAATTTATTGGGGCTCATAAGGCTCTTATCACAGTCTGTACATACCTCAATTGAGCAAAGCACCCTTATACATTCGTTGCACTCGTCATTCTCATAATTCACCTTCCACTTGGGTTCCTGGAATCAGCTTGGTTTCCCTTTTTTTCTCTTCCCCCTCCCTCCCCGCTATCCCCTTCCCCCTGGTCCCTTGATAGTTTATAAATAATTATTATATCTTATCTTACACTCCCCAGCGTGTAATAATTATAAATATAATAGTTTATAAATAATTATTATATCTTATCTTACACTCACCCGCCTCCCCATTGCCTATCTCCCAGAGAGGAGGTTACACATAGATCTCCGAGATCAGTTCTCCCTTTCTACACCCCCTTCCCTCCTGGTGTCGCCACTCCCACCGCTGGTGTTGAGGGGTTTGTCTGTCCTTGATTCCCTGTGTTTCCAGATCCCTACTGCACCACTGTACATCCTCTGGTCTAACCAGGTCCGCAAGGTAGAATTGGGATCATGATAACAGGGTGGGTTGGAAAGAGGGAACCAATTAGAAGGATCTACATGTGACCTCATCCCTGGGGGACGGACAACAGAAGAGGGGGTGAAGGGAGAAATCGAACAGGGAAAGAAATGACAAAATAATAATTTATAAATTATCAAGGGCTCATGAGGGAGGGGGGTGCAGGGAGGGAGGGGAAAAAAAGAGGACCTGATGCAAAGGGCTTAAATGGAGAGCAAGTGTTTTGAAAATGATGAGGGCAAAGAATGTACAGATGTGCTTTAAACAATTGATGTATGTATATGTGTGGATTGTGATAAGAGTTGTATGAGCCCCTAATAAAACGTTTAAAAATACTGAGTGATGGACCCTCAAGTGTGGATATTATTTGCTGCGTCACAGAGCGTTGCTTTTCTCTCTTTCTGTTTCCCCACCATACTTGTTTGTTCGTGGGAGCAATCATTCAAGTGGATCTTTTGTGTCGGTCAGATCAGCCTAGGTCTTTTACTGTATGGTCTCATGCACATAATATTTGAAAACAGGCTCTTCAGCAATCAGGTACCATTTTCGGCTGTTATAAGTTGGGTGAATGTCGAAGAAATGTAAGTGGTAATGTAGTCTGGGCACCTACGCTGATGTCTTGTGTTTCTTTATCCCTCTGCTCGACCTTCTTTTAAAAGTAAAAGATAATTAATCTAAAATTATCTCCATATTCTACATGTAGTCAAAGGGGTTCTTAATATATTTAGTGTTCTTTCTTATAATCTGTATTGACTATTTAATAGCCAAGTTTAATTATACCAGGTACAGTAGCTGCCTTTAGTGGCTCTCCAACAGTATTTTTATAAACTGATTAAATAATAGGATTTCAAACAAATAGTCTGATAATTTGACAGGAAGGATGATATGGATTTATTTCCTTTTGAAGCTTCACACAATATTTATATATTAACCAATCTACTTCCCAGCATCCTTTATTCCCCACTCCATCCCCATGGAATCATGTTTTTTTTTTTTATTTTGACTTTGAACTTGTAGTCTTAGTAAAACAAGTTCTTTTAAAATGACATATCATTCAGGGTGGTTGTCCTTGGAATGCCCCTAAAAGCATCAGCATTCAAAGGACCTGATGGGGAAACATGGTACTTGGCTCCTGTAGACACACCTACAACTTCTTTTGGCCCTAAATAGAGATTGAGTATATAAAATTCACTGGGAGTGAGAAAGGGATTTTGGCCACTCTGATAAAGTAAGAGCTTTTGTAAATGATTTGCTTAGTTTTGTTTTGTTTTGAGGAAATTATATAAACAGCAATTGTCCTATTCAATTGGGTATGGCCAAAAAGATTAACCTTTCTGTTTTATGTCTATCTGGGGCACCTTTGGGAGCAGTCTCTTTTTTAACTGGATTATCTTTGATCAGATGTTCACTGACATTGACTGTCAAGTGACTATTTTGTTAAAAGTTCATTGAAGAGAGCTGACAAGGACAAACTATTCCACAAACCACATATTCACCAACAGGAAGAAGGATTGATTACCCTGGGATCTTACTGCACTTATGGCAGACTTCTAAAGCATCGACTTCTATGTATAAGTAACATAGAATTGTCATAGGGATGTCCCATATTCTTATCAACATTTTATTTATATGAATAAGTTTATTTACATAGATACAGAAAGAGATACTTAAAAAGTTTAATTTACTAGTCAGGAATTTCTTGAATTTCTCTCTTTCCTTCCTAAAACAGTGATCTATTACCAAAGATATTTTAAGGAGCACGTCTCTAAGTGACCTAAGTCACTTATATAATTACATGATTATAATAGAGATAGCAGAAATATGAATTGTTTATTCATGTCTAATGACATAATAAAGGTCAAAAGGAGAATCCAAAGCACAGTTGTCAGCTTGGTGAAAGGATAAGACACCACTGTGTGGGAGTTCACGGGTCAACCAGAAGTGGCCAGATGAGCTGCCCTCAGGCATGGAGTGCCTTCTGCTGCCCTTGCTGACAGGAGAGTCCATTCAGGCAAGAAAATGACTTCGAAGATGCAGGACCTCAGGATAGAACACAGAGCTAATTATCATTCTCATCAAGGATAATGTAACGTCGCTCATGCAGCACCAGCTCCAGCCCTCATTTTTCCTAGATGGACAATTGTTTTACTCATCAAAAATGTAACCTAATTAATAATTAATTTCCTCACAAACCTATTCCACTTTTTGAACCAGCCTTTTGTGCCATGAAAAGAAATACAGAGAATACAAAGAGGGAATCATCAAATTTTCAAGATTACATGCTGGCTGGAAATGCGTGGAAGATGACCAGCTATCAGTATCAGTTAGCCTGTGTTTTCATTTTCTGACCGTCAAAAAATTCATCTCTTTTCTCGATTCAATTTTGAGGCACCTCAGCACCTATCATTTTATAATTAAGGTTTTAATTTCAACCACAATTATGTCATTGCTTTACCACCTTCCCTTGAAACAAAGACAAAAAAATTGTAAAGACAGTTTGTTTTTAAATGAATACAAATTAATCATTTTAAAATGCTACTTTGTAACGCCAATATAAAAGCCTTCATTCATGTTGTTAGGCACAATGATGGTGAAACGTATGTACAAGGGAAGGAGCCTGATTCTGAGTGCATCCTGACCATCCCATCACTGCTGCGTCTGAGCCCGTGGTTTCAGCCACTGGGTCCATCGAGCTGGCTGAGGGGTTTCCTCTGGTTCACATAGCTTGTATTTGATCAAACGTGCTATCCTTTCTCAGGCTCCAGTGACTCTTGCTCCCGTGTCTAAGGTTCGTGAAATGAATCCTCCTATCTAGGAGGCATTACGGCTGTATTTTTCCCAAGACAGAATTCTCTGTACTTTTGACAACTTCATGTAGTCAATATTCCTTACTAACTCTTTCATAAAAAAGCACCAATTCTTCAGAATTCTTTCCTCATTTATCAGATTTTGCATACCTTTGGAGTCACTGAACACACTCTGCTTTGGGTTAAATGAGCTGGAAGATCCAGGGTGACACCGTGATGTCTAAGCACCTTAAAGAGGTCTCTTGCGGACAATTCACCCTATGCAACATGCTGCTGAATATTTTTAATGTTTCCATGAGTTGATTATGGATCAAAGTAAAATGAATTTCTTGACAACTTCAATATTTTTCTGCATTTACTAAGGTCCAATTGAAAGGAGTGTCACTATGAGTTGGAATCTATTCAGTAGAAATGAGTTTGTATTTAACTTTTTTTTTGTTTACAGTAAGATATAACTCTAACTGAAGGTGATCTTTTAGCTTCTTTAAGTCCTCTACTTTCAGCGATCTAGGCCACCTCCATGCATACAGAAGGGTAATCAGTCTCCCCAATGCTCATGCTCTCCTCTTCTTCATATAATGTAACTATGCAGAATATTTACTCAGCATCGAGATTGACTAAGTGAAGGGATACAACCCTGATGTACACCTTTCCTGATTTTCAGGCATGCAGTATCTCATTGTTCCATTGACATGGTTGCCTGTTGGTCTATGTACAGGTTCCGTGTAAGTGAAATACGTGTTCTGGAATTCCTGTGCTTCACAATATTAGCCATATTTTTAATTACCCATACTGTCAAATACCCTGCATAGTCAATTAAACGCAGCTAAATTCCTTTCTGGTATTCTCTGACTTCAGTCAAGACACATATTACATCAGTGATGACATTGAAAATTCCACATCCTCTTCTGAATCTTGCTGGAAATTCTGACAGTTCACTGATGGAACTATTTTGCTACATAGATTTAGTGCTTGTTTAATTCTTGCATGATTTTTTCTTCATATACCAATAATGTTACGATTTTCTATCAAAATATTATAAAAATAACTCAATATATTTAAAAGTATAAGTTGTAAAATTATGTTTCCATTACTAGTATTAGGAATAAATAATACACAACACATACATATGCTTGCTATAGTAGTAAATTCCATTTGGGGGCTCTGCCCATCAAAAAATGAAACAGAATAAATAAAAATATGAAATTAACTGCATGCACTGCATTATCAGCTATTTCCTGACAAGGGAAAACTTGCATTTCGTCTTGGTACCGATAAGAAACACATTTTCCACTGTAAATGCTTCTCTTTTACAGACTAGCTTCTGGTTCATATATATTTTATTTACGTTCACTACCTTCAACGGAACCTTGGTGACATGGTGCTGTGTAAGTAGGCACCACATTGCTAACGAGACACCCAGCATCAATTCCAGCAACAAGTCATTTAGTAATTAATTGATTCTAGGTTTAAGGGACTGTAAACCCTACTAGTCAAATGTATTCTGACCTTATACCCTTCAGCCAGATAGCTAAGCTGGCCAGGCCCTTTCCACACCTACCTACAAGAAAGTTCAGTACATTGGAAGGCCAAGGTCAAAAAATAATGGAGCCAATATTTCAAATATTATGACTTATATTGGAGAGTTTTTAAAAATCAGGTAAAGATAAAGATATTATGGGGGTTTAATCTTATGTTTTTTAAAAATCAAATAACCAAACTTACTGCGTTGAGTCATGTCCCCTTAGAGCAACCCTATGGCACAGGCAAGAACTCCCCTTTTGAATTTCCCCTTGTTCAATCCCTTTTTTAAAAAAGTAAGTTTTGTTGGCATACACTTAACAATGTGTATAGTTCAGTAATTCTATTGTATTAAAAAGAATTATATATTAATCATCACAGTCAATTTTAGAACTTTTTATTGGTTCTTGTACTCATCATTATTAGCTTCTCATTCCACTCACTGCTCAACCTTCCCTGCATACCCCACCCCCAAAATCCATTAATCCAGTTACCGTCTCTATAGATTTACCTAGCCTGGGTATCTTACACAGAAAAACATTAAAAGCATAAACAAAAATCTAACAGTAACATTGTCAAATTGAGATAAACTTCAACAGAAAAGAAAGTGTAACATACTAAAAACTAGGACAAATGTAAAATGGATCGATCAAATGATAAGGTGCTAGATGCTCTCCTAGCTGCACCTGCAATCGTCCATTTTCAAATGCATTCTGCATGAGAGCATGGCTATTCACAACCCTGAGAAGAGGGTAATTATTAGAAGCTTAATCTGTCTGTATTGCCCCTTGACTTTTTAAAATCAAACCCACTTTTACATGTGTAATGATAGATCAAATTATGACATTACATTTTAACCTAACAATGTCTCTCATAACCAAATTTATAATGATCTCTGCTTGATAGTAAGGGTCAACTGTGGGTAGAGGGGATTCACCAGAGGCTTAGTTCATGCACGGACCTCAAAATGAATTTGGGGTTTTGATTATCATTCATAGACTTCTGCATACCAGGTGTTCAAAAATTAAGCTCTAATTCAATTCTCTCCTTTGGGTTTGGGTTCTATTATTTATAATCCTTGGATCATCCAGGATGTTGTGCTTTTTCCATGTGGATTTAGATGATGCTACACTTAGAGGCTTGCTTGAAGACAAGCCTTGGGGACTCCAGAAGCTTTTTCTACAAATAATCGGGCATCATCTAGTTTCTTCACTGCACTTTGTTATAGCACCAAAAGCTTTAGTGATCTCTTCGTGAGGGTGAGTATAAAACAGGACCATGTCATAAGAACTAATTATTTTTATATTGGGGCCAGAATTAAGTTCAAGCATCACATTCACTCACACACTTATGGTTTTTATATGCCTCTGGTGAATCTAAATTATATCATTGTCATTTAATGTTAGAGAACATTACCAATTCTCCCCTTGGGACAAAAGGTAATTCTATCGATAGTCTCATTAATTTAGCCAATGGTGGAGAATTTAAAACACTCTTAGGAAAAGAAATTATAACAGTGTATGCCGGCATTGAACCCAGACATGAATTGTAGACTTGTATAGATTAAATTCTGAAGTGACACCACACTATTTACACAAACAATAGGGTTGGGGATAGGGCAAAACTCTGAAAAATATTCATGCACAATGACTGCAGAGCCATGACTACCAGAGTAATACATATGATAATAAAGCACGAGGACATTAGAATCTTAGCTATGTGGCAGTTCTAGACAGCCGTCTTTTGGGTGTCCCCAAGGCAAGAGACTAGGAATATGCCTTAGAATCAGAGTCATCTACTTCTTGCTGTCTTAATCCCTAGGGCTACAGTTGAGTTTGAAGTCCACCCCAGTTCACTGGGTGGGGCTTCCACAAAGAGTCCTCATGTTACCTGTGAAGAACGCTTTGGGTCTCAAAAGTACTGAGGCTAAAGTTGCAGCAGATTATAGCGCTTATCCTGGTAACCAAGGGCTGAATAGAAACTAGGTCAGAAATGTCTAATTAGGAAGATAGTATGAGGCATAGTCTCCGCTGGGTTCTATACAAGTGCTGTTAGTAGTTTTGCCTTATAGGAGGTCCTTGCTCCCCTTATGGAAGTAGAAAGCTTGGTCTTTTTCCAGAGGAGCAGCTGGTAGACTGACTATGCTGACATTGAGGAGCAGCAAGGTTCCTCAGCCTCTGAAGAAGTCTCTGAAAGTAAAGCTGTCTACAGCTTAACTTTAATAACTACTGTGTTAATTGTAGAATTATAACTTCGATAGAATTATAAAATATTGAAACATGATTTTAAAATGTTTTCTGTTGCTTATTAAAGTTGAATCTGCTCAAGAATGAGTAAAATCTTAAGAAGAAAAAGAAATATATAGCCACAAATGGAGGTTACGTCAAGAACAACAGCCACGCAATTTTGTTTAATAAAGTTTTGATTTTACAGTTTAAAAATAGTAAAATCTTGATTTATTTCTGTAAATGTTTTATAAGAAGTTATTTCCTTATTCAATATGTGTGACTCTACCTAACAAAAGTGAATCAATCAAACTTCCATTTCTTAACCAGCCCAAACACATAAACAATCAAACAAAGATATCAATGCCATTGAATTGATTCTGCCTCACAGAAACCTAAGGATTCTGAAGATGGAAGTCACTCCGGAGCAGATAGCTGCATCAATCATCTTTCTCCTACTGACTAAAGGGTAGGTTTGAGTTTCAACTCTTTGAACTTGATTTTAGACTCACCCAACAGTGTCACCACAGTAAGACACACACACACACACACACATACACACACATACACACACACACACACGATAGAGAAAGAGAAATAGAGAGTTTTTTTTATGTTTGTAGGAAAATTGAATTAAATGAAATTTATGAAATGTATAGATTTAGATATCTGTTACTTGTTAGGTGTACTTCATATTGAAGTCTATGTCTTTGATTTTTTCAAAGAATGCTTCAAGCTCTCTTCACTTTAAGAAAGCAAGATGTGTCCTTTGTATATGTTGCCGTTAGATGCCCTTGAGTTGTTTGGGGCTCACAGTGTACAACAGAAGAAAACATTGCCCCGGTTCACAGTTTTATTGTGTTGTTGCAGGCACTGTGTGACTCCATCTTGTTAAGAGTCTACCTCTTTTTTTCCCCAGCTTTTACAAATTATGGTTAGTTATATTTTTTGCACTGACCTTCTCCTTTACCAAACATGATATCTTTTTCCAGGTCTCTCCTGATAACATGCCCCATTCTAAATTCAGATTGAATTTTTATGATAGCTGTAAAATCATGTTTACTCCTAGAATTATGGTTCATATATGTATGCATTTTTTGCCAAGAAAATGTCTTTAAATCTGCATCTGTAAGCATTGGAGGGCGGCACACAGGTTCCCTCAATGCTACACAGAAGTGAGTTTCTTTACATGGAGTGGAAATTCAGGCTGAATGGGAAAGTCTTTGATCTCATCAGCAAGGACTTCAGGTCCTCATTTTCAGCAAAGAGGTTGCACTATCTGCATATTATAATTTGTAACGAATCTTCCCCTAATTCGGATGCCACATTCTTCTCTATATAAGCCAGCTTCTCTGATTATTTGTTTAGCATATGGATTGAATAACTTTAGCTAACATACAACCCTGATGTGCCGTTTTCGTGGTTTAATCCATGCAGCATTTCCTGGTTCTGTTCCCACAACTAATGCTTGATTCTTATACATTTTCCAAATGCCCACAGTGCAGTTTTCAGGAATTCCTATTCCACACAAGGTTGCTATAGTTTGTTATGATCCACATAGTCGAATGCCTTAACATAGTCAACTAATCAAGAATAAACATCTTTCTGCTATTCTGTTTGCTGTTTGAAGACAAGAACATTCTGACATCAGCAACGACATCCTTTGTTCCATGTCCTCTTCTGAATTTGGCCTGAACTCTGACAGTTCCCTGTCAATGTACTACTACAGCACTCGATGGTGATCCTTAGAAAAATTTAGTTGTATGTTATATCACTGGTATTTTCTAGAGTTCGAGCGTTCTGTTGGGTCAGCATTCTGTGGAATGGGTACAAATACAGATCTCTTTTTCAGTCCAGTTCCCAAGTAACTCACTTCCAAATTTCCTGATAGAAACAGGTAAGTGATTATAGTGCTTTTGCAACTTGTTGACACCTTGCACTTGATATTCCATCAATTCCAAAAGCCTTGATTTTAGCTACTGTTTTCAGTGTAGCTTGAACTTATTCCTCCAGTAACATTGTTTTTTTGTGTTTTTTTACTCATACTACTGAAATCATGGATGTCAACAAGCTATTTTTAGCACAGTGATTCTGTGTATTCTAGCTTTTCTTTGATGCTTCCTGTGTCATTCAATATTTTACCCAGAGAATCTTCCAATATTGCAACTCAAGGTTTCATTTTTTTTTAGTTCTTTAGTTTCAGATATGCTGAGGATGCTCTTCCCTTTTGGTTTTCTAACTCTAAGTCTTTTCACATCTCACTATAATATTTTAATTTTTCTTCTCCTGCTGCCCTTTGAAATGCTCTGTTTAGCTCTTTCATTTCAAAATTTATCCCATTTACCTTAGCTACTCTAAAACTAATAGCAAGTTTCATAGTCTTTTCTGTATCCACTTTGATCATTTTCATTCTTTCATGGGTTTTTCTTAAATGAGCTTCTGTGTTCTTCATGTATGATGTTTGTGATGTCCTCCAGAGATGATCAGATCTTCCGTCATGAAGGTTCAATGTATCAAATACATTCTCAAGATGCTCTAGGAATTTAAGTAGAATAGAGTTAATAGGACTCCAGGATTTATAAATCAATATGAATACATTATTAAATAACTGGGGTGTATAATTCCATTGGTTAGAAGGCAATAGAAGGAAATTAGTTGCTTGAATTACAAAATTATCTTTTATATGCTTAGAACACTGTGAACATTGCTCTGTTTGGCTTGGAGTGAGAAAGCTTAAAATAGAAATGACATACACAAGAGAGATGTTTATATCTCTCAAATGGATGTCTGAAGGTATGACTTTTAGGCATGCAGTGATGACTGTCAAGTCGCTGGCTGGTGAATTAGCGAATGTGCTTCATTTCTAACCAAAATTTTGCAAGTTCACATTTAGTCAAAACTGCTTTCCAAAAAGATTTCTGCAAATTAAACCATGAAAAACCTTGTACTGAAGTTTGACACACAAAATCACTATTAATCAGAATGTTTGACAGGAGGTGTTCTCTGATAACAGCTCTGTTCTACTATTTCCTTTTCATTGTGCTTTTTCGACTAAACTGTCATCAGTCTAAGTATCTTGATATTTTTTCTTACCACTATGTTTTAGGTAAAGCAGGAAAAAACAAAAACCTTTTTAATGATTATTAGACCTATAATTCACTTCTAATTAGGTCAATAGAAATTTTAGCCTTTAGGAAGGTAGCTCTCCCTGGGTAGTTAAAAATCAATAAAGTGCCGTGCCATTTAGACACAATTAGCATCAGAAATGCCTGCTATGCAAAGTGAAAATTAATAAAGATGGTTCCATAATGTAGAGGGAAAGCAGATTTGCTGATTCAGATTAAATTTTCGATGGTGGCAGTAGATCGGAAGGCGGTCTGTTGGCTAGCGAGTCATGCTCTGAGTTGCTAGCCACACAGGCAATGGTTCAAACACAGCAGCCATGCTCACGAGAAAGAGGCTGCACACTGTAAAGATTAAAATTGGGGAAACCCGTCTATTCTGTCACATAACTCGATTATTAGTCATCTTGACTTCGTGATGAGAAGTTTGGTTTGGTTTGAGAATGAGTAAATAGGAAAAAAAATACTGGATTTATTGTCTTCAGAAATATAGAGAAATCACTAGTTTTAATTTTGGAATTGACTCAATTTTCAGTGCCTTTTCTAATACTTGAAAACTGAGGGAGCTTACGTTTTTTCTTATTAGATATTACAGCTATGACTCCCTTAGGGGACCAATTAATTTTGGGGGAGAGATGAGGACTAGATTGATAATGGTTGCAATTTCTGGATGACAAAATCAAAATAATGACTGACAATGTAAACCTGTACTTTTCCAGTGCATTACTAAAATGCTTAAGTGTCTATGTAAGTGAATGTATGTAAGTAGTTGTGTGTTTGTGTGCAAGTTAGTAAATGCTGTCATGCACATAAAAATCCCTGCTGTAAGATAAATGTAGCACAGTATTTGTGAAGAGACTCATGCCTACTCTCATTTCTAGTGACCTGGTAATAATTCTTAAACAAACAAACAAAAACAGCCTGTAGGAATGATTTTCTGTACTGTGGTAGAAGGTCCTCTGTCTCCAAACCCCCCCCCCCCCCGCCCAACATGTCAATTCAGATGCATAGGGACCCTATGGACAAGGCCCAACTGCTTTGCAGCATCCCTGCAGAGTTTTCTGAGTAGTCAGCTTCATCTTCTCCCACAGAGTGGTTGGTATGTTCCAATCACTGACCTCTTCATTAGCAGCCCCCAATTGAACACACTTTGTCATCATCGAGATCAGCAAAGGAGTTATAGTGCTTAGAAAATAGAAGGGAAATCAAAGCCGTTGCATATATTGTGGAGAATTCTGAGTTTGTTGCAATTACTGTTCTTTAGGGAACCATTGTAGCAGATGCTGAATGTGATGTTCATTACGGAGAGTAAGGTTGGTTTACCATTGACCAGAGAGAGTGGGCAACACATAGATAGGGGTATCCGTGAATCTTTGTATTGCGTTATCTACTTTTCTTTAAGTTTTTAATGGCTTCAACAATAAAACTCTTGTTATTATATTTCTTTTCCTACAGTATTTACCAAAAAACTCATCAATTAATCAGAGGGAACTTTCAGTATATTTTTCTTTGATTACTTAGGGCAATTCTGTAACTTCAAGATCTTGTCCAGCTTCCTATTAATTAGACTAATTGGATCATGCTAAACACATTTCATAAATTATTGATAAAAACTTGTCATAAATATATTATCAGCCAAGTTGAGGAGTTGACAATAGATTTTGGTTTATATATAAGGTGGGAAAAATTATAAAAATATCAATGAGAAAAAGTATTAGACTTGACAATTTTCGACTTTATGGAATCAAAATGCAATCTTTTGCAATGGGTAGTGACCATTTCTTCTGGCTATTAGCAAATACAGGGTTGTATGGGATTATGTGGTGATGGTTCCCTTTGATGTGAGTTCAGGAAAATTCCTTTTTGCAGATTTGAAGACCAAATATATAATTTCTACCTAATTCTGAAATAAAGATGTTTAATCCAATTTGATATTCTAAAGGTTCAGATTAGTGTCCACATATGAAGAGTTAAATGATACATATTCAAATTGCAACATCAGAATGTATTGAAGGTAACAATGTCTGAACAGACTTTTCAATATCCCAAAGGTCACTTACTTTTTAATAAAAGGAACTCAAGATCAGTGACAATTATTTCTTTCTGTATTAACATTGTATTTGCCCATGTATTCCATATTTTGTAAGATAAAAATAATAAAATTACTTATTGAGACTAATTTGGTTTCATATTTATATCTATTAAAACTTTTCTGAAAAAATAATGTCTGCAAAGCAAGCACATAGATAAATAACTTTCATATTTACTTGATATACACAATGTGAAAAGTTTTCTGCTAGCATTTCCTTTGATGATTTTTCTTTGTTTTTGCAGGGTAGTGAATTATTTAATGTGGCTTTCTCATCTCTATAACTCCCACAAAAATACCTTTTTGTCAGGGGTCTGGGTCAGGAGATGGGGGAAGACACTACTCGGATTCGGTTGTGACTGTTAATCCTATTCCTTGTGATTGGCATCCAGCTGCCTATAAAATGAGCTCGCTCAGAAGGAGGAGGGATCTCACTAACAGCAAAAGCTAGGAGTAGAGAGAGTCCTTTGGGCCTGGTGGTTTGAAACTTCTTGAGACAGGAGACAGCTTTGATACCAGGAGAGTTAAAGAGGAGCCGCAGCAGCAGAATCAGGAGCTAGAACATGAGGCATGACAGTGGAAATCCAGCCCACCAAGAGGTCAAAATGGGCGCTATTAAGCAGGAATCCCAGAATGCTGCTGGGCACTTACTTCAGGAAACAGGGTTTGGGATCCATGGAGTTGGAGCTGTGAGCTTCAGAGTGGGGCTTACAGGGGAGGCGCATGCCATTTGTACATTCATGAGCATCCCTGAAAGTGCTTTGTAACATGTTCTGACTGAACCATTCCATCCTGAGCATTTCCACCTTAATTGCAAACGATTCACTTCTACAATAAGCCCTAGAATCCTGAGCATTAACTGAATCCCGTATGGTCATTGACATGAATTGAAAAGCTGCATGGTAAGTAGAGTGCTGCTGGATAAACAGGAAGGAAATTAGATAGTCTTGTGTGACATGAGCAGTTGTATTTTCATCAATTATCTCAGTCGAGTTGGCACCATGACAGAAAGAGATGTGTATTAGTATATTCTAGCTGTGCAAATGAGGACACAGAGGCTCAGCAATGTTGTGCTATTGATTTAAAATCAGAATTTTAGGAGGTGGTAAAGCAAGGATGAACCAAACATAATTTAACAATATGTGAGTTCAACCTTTTCATTAATTTAAATTAATTTTAAAACGTTTAACATTCTGCATTAGTTCAATGGATTTGATCAGTTTTGTTTTAAAATTGTGTGAGCCCATACTCCCACTGCCTTATATTTGATTGTTTTCTAATAAAGACACAATTTGAATATCATGGGTATGAATCTTTACAGAGGCCGATAACCTCATCTTTCTTCCTAGGACCCACTGCAGGTCTGAACTAGAGCTGGTGCTCAGTCATTCAATGTTTACCCACTGGCACCACCAGCCATTGAAGCTAGAACTAGAAGAACCATGTTGGTAAGCTTAGCAGTATCAAAGGAAGCATTGTCCTTTTTATCAATGGAAATGAAAACTTAATTAATATTGGCCGATCATAAAATATTATAATGAAACCTGTTAAACTACATGTTTTCATAATTAATTCTCCGTTTGGTAATCAATAAAGAAAATGCAATGATTAACATATGCAAAGTGGCATAAATACAACACCTATGCATTCTCTGGAAAAGTATGATTTCTTGCTAGATTATAAATGTGATGAATCTATATTAAATAAAAAACTAATTGTTACCTTTTTGAAGTAACGTATTTCATTTTTTGAAGTAGCATACATAAATAAAGGGAAACAAATGTTGAGAACACAATCAGAAATGACAATTAGAAGCTTCTCCAGTTAGATAGTTAGAAGCAATCTCCAAATCACTGTCTTCCTACTCCTGGGCTTCTAGTTTTCAATATCTTTGTTATCAATATTGTTGCTTGTTTGGGGTAGATGTATATGTATATATGTCCATGTATATAGTCTATGAGCTTTCATCACTCAAAATAATTTTATAAGATTTATGAATTTAAAATTCAATTAAGGCAATTTATCAACACTAGCAATATGAAGATAAAATTCATCTCCATATATTCTGAGAATATATTTAATAAAAATCCAAATAGCTTATTATAAATATTGAATAAACTATCAGTATAAGAAAATAATTGTAAATAAAAAGTACATATCTGTGAATCACCATTAAATGTTATATGAGACTAATAAGTCAATACTTTAATGCAAGAAAACAATAGATATTTTGGAAATGAAAGAGCATTGTCTTTATTTGTAAAACATAATTGAGAGAAGACCAAAAAGAATCTATGAATGTTTAATTAAAAAACATATCTAAAATAATCAATTGTCATATGTATATCCAGATTAATATATGTATGTATTCCCCAAATTCTACAGATTTGGTATGAACATTTATATAAATAAACTATAGTTATTTATAATATTATCCAATGATGCCAAACACCTAGAAATTCATTTATTAAAAACTTTGTGGAATAAATAGACTCATAGAAATAAATTTAAGGACATTTTAGTTATATTGAGGACATAAATGAAAAAATACCCAGATTGATAGAACAAAGCCATCAACATTTTTATTTATTAAAATCATGCAAGGGAAAGTCAAAAATATTGCCATCAGGGTTTCAGTAAATGCATACATGTTTTATTCCAAACAAAACACATTTAAACATGTTGCTGTGATCAATGAATGGCTGAGACAAGTCCTATCATTAATTAACATAATGTTAGTACAGTTGGGTTGCATCAGAAGGAAAAAAAGAGAATGATGCAAACAAAGTAGTATCTTCTGAGTATGTCTGCTTGACCAGTTCAATTCAAGATGTTGACATCTACTCATAAAGTTATAGCAATTGTTGTTTGGTATTTGATTTTCTCTAAAAGTATGGGTGAAGTGGTTGGCTCACAAACTTCCATAGGTGGGGGAATATATTAATAGGATTAAGGTGTAGGCGTTACTTTAGTGCAATTGTTAGGCATAGGATATTTTTGTTTTGTTCAGTTATAGAACATTATGTTTAAATGAGGGTGGCACAGATTGAATTGTATGCATTTTAGTTTATCCTGTTAGGTACACATATGATTTTATTACTGTTTGTTTGAAAATTGTATATGGCTAGTGTTATGTGAAAGTGTCAAATTGACAAGGGGTGGTCTGTAGGAGTTACGTAATCTGGTGTCAATTGGGGACTTGAGAGGATTAAGAGTGAAGTTGTGGAGTCTAGTCTGTCAATTGGGTCATAGCCAATGAGACCTCTGTGTGGGCATAGACTTCCCCTGACAATTCTGGGAATTCCTGTATTTCCTCCTTGGAGGTGGGAGACACTTTCTCTCTGGGCTCACTCCCTGAGAGATGCTCTACTAACAAGACATATGGCACTATGCTGAGAGACCCCATGCCTGGAAACTGGGAAAGCCATGTAGAGACCCCTGCCAGCACTGAGATGCTTCTACTGCCACTGGATCCACAAGACTTTGCATCCATTGGCATGTGATATTCCTGCATTCAGCATCATTTCATTTGTTTCATGAGTCCGAAGAGGACTTTTTAGATTGGTATTGGACATATGGGCTAATATGAGGCTTATGGACTTGATCTGGACTGAGCTGGGATGTTTTCTCAATATTTAACTACTCTTGTATATAAAGCTCTTTCTTATACACATATGAGTGTCTATGAATTTGTTTCTCTAGTCTACCCAGATTAATACTATGGGACTGTGATGGGGCTAACTATGAAGACTTTTTAAGAGAATTGAAAACTGGTCATTCTTTAAGTATAGTGTGGAATAGTTATTTCATAAGAATCTTTTAATAGCAGTTTTATGTAATTCCCATAAAATAACTATGTGGTACCATGCAATTAAGAAGTGTTGATAACTAGGAGATACCATGCAATTAAAAAGTGTTGATAACTATGTGGTACCATGCAATTAAGAAGTGTTGTTAGTTGTTATAAGTTCCATCAAGTAGGTTCCAACCCATAGCTACCTATGCATCATAGAGGGAACATACTAGCTTGTCCCCTACCATTTCACTTTTTCATAGACTTGAGCCCATTGTTGCATCTACTGTGTCGATCCATTCTGTTGAGGGCCGGAATCTCTGGCAGCTCCTTGTCAATGTGAGCATTGCTGAAATGAAATAAGGTGTAACCAATTCTAACTCAAAGATTATTAAATTTTACTATTCCTCTATGTATACAAGTGAGCTCTCTCAGATGCATAACAGGAATCCAGGACCATCAAGAAAAAAAGAGCCACAAAGAGAGTGAATGTGTGTTCCTGCCTGAAGCGGCAGAGGCACCAGAAGCTGGAGCACTGAGATCATGAGACAGAGCATGAGACTGTGGGGCACAGAAGCGGATCACCTTTCCAAAGAAACATGACCCAACAGAATTCTCAAACTATAGAACAAAATCATTGGCATCGCATGCAAGTAAAATTTTGTGAACATCATCAAAAAATGGTTGCAGTGGTGCATTGACAGGTATTGCCAAGGGTTCAGGCCATATTCACAAGAGGATGGGCAACAAGGGATATCGTTTGGGCTGTCAGACTGATCTTGGCTGAACTCAGAGAATATGAGAAAGATTTGTCAGTTCTACATATGAATACTTATTCAATGTGTAAGCTGAGGAAAATCATCTGAGAAGCTGCCTTATAACGCAAATGTGGCATCAGAATTGGAGGAAGACTTATTAAAAACCTGCAATATGTAGATGACACAGACATGCTTGCTGAAATTCAGGAAGACTTGAAGCATTTTCTGATAAAGATCATGGATCACAGTCTTCAGTATTGATTACAACTCAGTGTAAAGAAGACCAATACCCTAACAACTGGACTAATAGTATCATGACAAAGCAAGTAAAACTTGAAATTTTCAAGGATCTTGTCTTGCTTGGATCCACAATCAATGCTAATAGAAGTAGTAGTCAAGAGATCAAAAGACATGCTGCATTAATCAAACCTGCTGTATAAGACTTCTTCGGAGTATTAAAAAGGAAGGATGCTAACTTGAGGACTAAGGTGTCTTTCGCCAAGCCATGACACTTTTTTTTTTTTTTTTTACGTATTTCGGTGAACATTGGGCACTGAATAATGAAGACCAAAGTGGAAGTAATGCAGTAGAATTGCGGTGCTAAAGAACACTGAAAGAACCAGAGGTGGCTGAAAGGACAAATGTATCTGTCTCGGAAGGTGCTTAGTCAGAATGCTCCTTGCATATTGTCAGGAGAGACCATTCCCTGGAGGAAGGCATCAGGCTTAGTAAACTGGAGGGACACTGAAAAACAGGATGAACCTCAATGAGATGGATTGGCAAAGGGGCTTCAAAAACCCACCAAAGTGTGGGAAGATTGTGAGAATGGCCCAGGACTGTGGGGTGTTTCATTCTGTTGTTTATAGGGTCATTGTGTACTGAAACGGACCTGGTGTCTGCAAACAACAACATATCATTATAATACAGCATTATTCATTCCATAGCACAAAAGTATGAAGATGTGGACAATTCAAACTGAAAATTTGTTTTAGGAAACCAAGCACAATACGGTAGTAAGTCATTGGAGTTGTCCTGGGTCACCCAGATCCCTGACTTGAGTGGAATAAATCAGTAAGCCAGAAATGCCAAAGTCATTAGTGGCTGAGTCAATTCCAATTCATAACAACTCTGTAGAACAGAACAAAACATTGCTTGGGCCTGTGTCATCTTCACAAATGTTATGTTCGAATTCATTGTTGCAAAAAATTGTCATTCTTCTGATAAAGGCCCTTCCTCCTTTTCTGTACCCCTCTACTTTTCCAAGAGTGATGTCCTTCTCCAAGGACCTGTCACTCCTGATGACATGGCCAATATAAGATCTCACCACCCATCCGTTTAAAGAGCTCTTGGCTGTGCTTCTTCCAAGACAAATGTGTTTCTTTTCCTGGCAGCCCTTGATACTTTCAATATTCATCACCAGCATCAGAATTCAACTGCATTGATTCTTCTTCAGGCATCCTATTCAATTTCCAACTTTCATATGCACTTGAGATGACTGAAAATACCCTGGCTTGGTTCACTTGTGTACCTTAGTCCTCAAAATAACATCCGTCCTTTTCAAGAATTTAAAAAGATCTTGTGCAGCTTATATACCAAATACGTTAGTTGTGTATCCAATTCAGATGGAATTCTTGATAATTTCAATCTTTTTAATATTCATCATGATGTTACCTTTGTTCCAGTTGTGTGGATTTTTGTTTTCTTTACATTAAATAATAATGTATTTTGAAGGCTTTGATTATTGATCTTTATTAGCAAGTGCTTCAAGTCCTCCTCATTTTCAGCAAGCTACTCTATACAGATAGAAATTGTTAATAACTTCCTCCAAACTTGATGCCTCATGCTTCTTCATGTCCATGCCAATGTCAAAAACCCCAAAGCAAAGAGTCAAAATAAGTTGGCCGAGCTAGACAGCAAAGTTTGAAAATACCTGCTTTCTGCTAGTCGGACATTCAGGGAAAAGCTTGACCACCTCAGCACTCAAGCCAGCAAATTCTTATTGATAAGCTTACCAGACGAATGAAATGCCTCCGTCCTCCAATCCCACCTGCTTTATGATCAGGTAGGGAGTCAAGTTTGTCATTTTTTTCTTTATTAAAATCATTTTATTGGGGGTTCATACAATTCTTGTCAGAGTCAATCCATCCATCCATCCATCCATCCATTGTGTCAAGCACATTTGTACATTTGCTGCCTTCATCATTTTCAAAACATTTTCTTTCTACTTCAGCCCTTGGTATCAGCTTCTCTTTTTTTTGCTACCCTTTCCTCCCTCTTGAGCCCCTGATAATAATTTATAAATTATTATTATTTTTCATATCTTACAATGACCAATGTTTTCCTTCACCCACTTTTCTGTTGTCTATCACTCTGGAAGCAGGTTATATGTAATCATTGTGATCAGCTCTCCCTATCCCTCCCACCACCACCTGCTTTCCTCTTACTCTCTTCTGTGGATACTCTCAATATTGGTCCTGAGCAGTTTATCTGTCCTGGATTCCCTATGTTTCCAGCTCTTATTTATATCCATGTACATACTCTGGTCTAGTCAGATATTTAAGGTTGAATTGGGGTAATGATGGTGGCGGGGTAGGAAGCATTCAAGAACTAGAGGAACGTTGCATATTTCCTTGGTGCATACTGCACTCTGACTGGCTTGTCTCCTCACCACAAACCTTCTGTAAGGGGATGTCCAGTTGCCTCCAGATAGGCTTTGGGTTTCCACTTCGCATTTCCCCTCATTCACAAAGATGTGATTTTGTTGTTGTTGTTGTTGTTGTGGGTCTTTGATGCCTTATACCTGTTCCTATTGACACCTTGTGATCACACAGGCTGCTATGCTTTTTTGCATGTGGGTTTGTTGCTTCTCAGCTACTTGATCACTTGTTTATCTTCAAACCTTTAAGACCCCAGATGCTATATCTCTTGATAGCCAGGCACCATTAGCTTTCTTCACTAAATTTGCTTATGCGCCCACTTTGTCTTCAGCAATCATGTCAGGAAGGTGAGCATCATGGAATACCAGGTTACGAGAACAAAGTGTTCTTGCACTGGGGCAGGACTTGAATAGAAGGCCAATGTCCATCTGCTACCTTAATACAAAACCTATAAATATATGTACATAGATCTATTTCCCCATCTTCATATATAAATATATTTACATATGTCCATGCCTGTATTTAGATCTCTATAAATGCCCTTTGCTACCTAGTTCTTTCCTTTTTTCCTTTTACTTTCCTCTTGTCCCATTATCATGCTCAGCCTTCATTCGAGTTTCAGTAATTCCTGTTGGTTACATTGCCCTTGATCAAGCCCTACCAGACCTCCTAAACGCTTCTCGCCATTTTTTGGGGGATCACTTGTTGTTCCCTTGTCACTGGGTTTGTTAACACCCACTTCCTTTCACCTGTTTCCCCCTCATCCATGTCCCCTGGGAACCATTGGTCTCATTGTTGTTGTTTTCTCCTCTAGATTGTTTATCCTGCCTATTTTATATAGATAGACCTGCAGATAAAATAATATGTACAAGAACAAGGGCGAGCAAAAACAAAAGAAAACAAAACAACAACAAAATTCACTACAAAAAAAAGGGAAAATCCTGTAAGTTGTTCAAGGTCTGTTTGTTGACCTTTAGGAGTATGTTCAGGTCAAGTCCCACACCCTGACCCCAAAGCCTATTTTTGGTAGTCCTTCGGGACTTCATTGCTCTGCTCCCCTTGCTTTTTTGTTGCATACCCTTAGTGTTTCACCTTGGTGTGGTGGGGTCAGATTTGACAGAATTCCCACACTGTGTAGCCACATGTCCCCTGTAGGGGTATCAGTCAGTGAGGTATGCCATGTCTCATAGTGGGACCGGCCATATGATCCTTTCTGTGCTTTGACCCCTCTGATCAGGGATATCGTCCTCAAAGCTTGATGGGCCAGGATGTGCTCCACTATCTCTTTCTCCCCATTCAGTTGCTCCAATGTGCTATGATAAGACATGCCCCTCTCCCTGAGCTGCAGCTTCAGTGCTGTCCTCTAAAGTAAATTCTTCTGGAGGGAGGGGCGGTTGTTCACATAGCTGGGATTGGGGCCAGCCCCTCAGACCTCTCTATTGGTTCCCTACTTGATGCTGGTATGTTACATTCATGTCTTGGAGCACCGGTTTGAAGTCTGGTCCCTCTTTCCCTATAATATATAAATATATTATAAATATAAGGTATAAACAATACACTCCCCTTGAGTGAGTTAGTTCCCTGTTCCCCAGTTACTTATGTATTCCCCCCACCCACCCCATTCTTATTTCACAGTAAGAGAGATTTGCATTACATCAGTTCTCAACTCTTCTCACCTGGAGAACCTAGTCATCTGGCCCCTTATTGACATAATGTGGTGATTTCCCTCTTGTTTTCAGAGAGTGGCTTTCTATGTAAACCCCTAAACAGCTGGGGCACACATCAATGTCCAGTAAAACCATCCCTTCCCATGCGGGTGTGAGTAGAGGCTGTTGTTAGATGCTGTAGACTCAGTTCAGACTCATTATTGTTTCAATGTTGGAGGCAATTGATGCAGCCATGTTGTCAATCAAGCTGTCAAGGACCCTCCTCTTTTCCACTGCCTCTCTACTGCACCAAGAATGATGACCTTCTCCAAACACACGTCTCTCCTGATAACATATCCAAGTCATGTGAGACAAAGTCTGTCCATCCTTTCTTCCTAGGAGCATTCTGGCTCTATTTGTTTCAAGACACAAACTTTTTTTTCTTAGCAGTGCATGATATTTTCAATATTCTTCCCCAGCATAATAATTCAAATGCAGCAATCTTCAGTCTTCCTCATTCAATATCTAACTTTCACATGCATATGAAGTGATTTCAAATAATCAGGAGGAACAAGAATAAACTTATAGGCAAAGTATAAAAAGAAACAACAACAAACAAAAGGTCAGACTTCACCTAACAAAATATACAGAGTGTTGGAAAGTTTCAAAAGCAACTCACCACACATATCAAACACACAGGCAAAGACACCAGCACGGGTACTATACGTCCTTCAGATACATGTGACCTTGAGTGGTGCTGTTGTTACTGTCTGTACCGTATTAGTGTGGGACTATTTGTCCTATTGTCAAAGAAGCAGTTCCCTAAATTGTCTTCGCCAGCAAAGCTAGTGGGGTTTGAAACTCTTTTTGGTCACTCACAGATGTTATATATTTAAGCCACCAAGTGGTCCAAGATAAACACTCCCCAAATTAAAGGTAAACACAATGTTCGCGATATACTCACAGTACTTGCTTTTCTGTGAGTTGAGGTTATAAGCATTTGAGGAATCAAGCCCAAACAGTGGAGACACTCCATAAATATAGATGTCAAAAGACCGAAAACTTGCTGAGAACCAATCTAAGAGACCTCTGTTTATTTTCATTGAGAGGCATACAGACTGCGACACGAGGACTTCAGTCAGCAGAGCACAGCTGCGTAGACAGGGATTTGCTGGAGCAGTGGGGGTGGGTTTATCCTGAGAGTTAAACTTTATGTCGATGTGTTACTGGGAGTCCATCCATCCTGAGAACCTTTGCTAGGCGGATCCCATTGTTGTAGTTATTAAACCAATCCATCTAGTCAAGCCTTTCTCTTTTTCCTTGTCCCGCTCCTTTATCTAGCACTCTGTCTTTTTCCAGGCACAGGTTTCTCCAGATGACAAGTCCAAGGCGCTAAAGAAAAGATTCACCTTCTCAAGAGCACTCTGGCGATACTTTCCCTTTTTTTGGCGATGCTTTTCTAAGGCAGGGTTGTGTGTTCTGTTGGCGGTTGTAGTAGTTTTAACATTTTTCAACAGCACCACAATGCAAAGCCTTTTTTTAAAATTTTATTTTACATTCTTCCTTATTCTCTGTGGAACTTTCCCAGGTGTATGAGGCCATTGAAAATGCCCGGGTTGTTTCAGGTTTAGCTTGATCCTTCCTGGTCCTCAGAGTGACGCCTTTGTTCTTCCACACTGTAAACAGCTCATGTACAGCAGATGTGCCCAATGCAATGTATCTTTTGATCTTTTGACGGCTGTACCCATAAGCACTGATTATGGATCCAGGTAAGATGAAATTCCTGACTACTTCAATTTTTCCCTTCTTCTCGTGATGTTGCCTTTTGATCCAATAGTGCAGGTTTTTTGTGTTCTTTATACTGAGTTGTAATCCACACTGAAGGCTGCAATCCTAGATCTCCCTCAACAAGTGCTTCAAGCCCTCTTTAATTTCAGCTAGCAAGATTCTATAATCTTTATATCACAATGTTTAATAAGCATTCCTCTAAGCCCGATGCTCATTACTGTTCATTTAATCTAGCTTCTCTGATAATTTTCTGAAAATACAGATTAAAATTGTATAGTGAGTAGATACAACCTTGATGCACACTTACCTGATTTTAAATCATAGAGTATCCCATTTGTTTTGTTTTTGTCAATCAACTGCGTGTTGATCCAAGTACAGGTTCACATGAGTATAATTAAGTGGTCTGGAATTCCCATTATTCTCAAGGCTACCCATAGTTTGTTATGATCCACACAGTCATATGTCTAGACATAGTCAACAACACACAAATATACATTTTTGATTATTCTCTGTTTTCAGACACGATCCAGATTACCTCCATGACATCAGCACTGATATCTCTTGCTCTGAGACCTTTTCAGAATCCAGTCTGAACCTCTGGAAACTCCTTATCAATGTACTGCTCCCACCAGCTTTGGACAATCCTGAGCAAATTTTAATTGCATATAATATCAATGTTATCATTCTATAATTTCTAGAAATGCATTACTTACCTAAGTGACCACAAAATGATGAAAAAATCTCAACATGCTTATAACACAGAAGAAAAAGATCTCATCCTAACAAATCTCCCAGCATCAAAAGTCTGTGTCCATATTGACTTGTGTAAACCATTCCACAATATACAAATGGATTATATCTGAAAATTCATTTTATGAAGCAATTATAACTCTGATACCTAACAGGACAGGCAAAAACATCACCAGAATGAAAAATCATGGACCAATATATTTTTTTAAATTGATGCCAACTTACTCAATAAAATACTAGCCAACAGAATTCCACTAAGTATGAAAAATAATACAGAAGTGGTATTCATATCAAATATAAATGATGACTTAGTATTAGTAAAACAATTAATGTAACTTATATAAACAAAATTGAAGAACCATATGACTGTTTTAATCAAAGCAGAAACGGCATTTGATAAAATCAAACATCCATTTCGAATAAAAAATCCTCAACAAAATAGGTATAGAATGGATATTTCTCAACATCATAAATGCCATATATTGGAAAGCAATAGCTGACATTTCACTTAAAGGAGAGAAAGTGAAATCATTTTATTTTAGAACAGGAAGTAGACAAGGTTGACTTTATCACCATTTTATTTAATATAGATCTGGAAATTTGAGGTATAGCCATAGATTTCAAAAGGACATTAAGTATAGTCACAGAATAAAAATATCTTTATTTACATATGGCATAACCCTATAGATGGAAAACTAAAATTATTCAATAAAACAATTTCTAGAAGTAATTGAAATGCTTGGCAGCAAGGCGGGTTATTAGATCAACATACAGAAATCCATTAGATTCTTGGATAGTAAGGATGATGATGCCAAAAATGATATCAAAAGAAAAATATCAAAAATTGTTTGCACTAACCACAGAGAGGACAAAATATCTAGGAATAAATTATGCCACAGAGATGAAAGACTAATGCAAAGGAAATAGCAACATACTTTAAGAAACAGAAAGAAATTTACACCAATAGAACAAGTTATCATGCTCAACAATAGGCAGACTATTTTGAAAATGTAATTATTATTAAAATTACTTTATAAATTCAATACAATTCCAATTGAAAACCCACTGTGGGTTTCAAAAATTAATTTCAACTTTCTATGGAAAGGAAAGAAAACTAGGATAAACAAAACACTATTAAAATAATAAAAACAAAGTAGTAGGCTATTCACTACAAGACCTTAAAACTTCCTATATAGCCATTATAATTAACACAACTGGTTATTAGTGAAATGACAGATATGAAGACCACTGGATTCGAGAACCCAGAAACTTAAGCAAATACCTATAGACACTTAATTATTGATAAAAAGTAATACATATTTAATGGTTAAGGGTAGCATTTTCAACAAATGAGCTGGAAAACTGGTATTCACCTGAAAATGAATGAAACAAGAACCATACCTCACACTCTACAAAAACAAACTCAAGATGGTGCAAAGGTCTAAATTTAAATAACACAATTATTAAGACAATCATTGTAAAAATAGGGACAAATTTCAGGTCCTTAAATGAAGGCGTTGACACACTACCGAACATAATGAAAAAATATCTATATAATATAAACAAAATGAAGAGAATGATGATGGCAACAAATGTACAATGTTGTTGCCACAATGGATGGATGTGTGGATTGTGATAAGAGTTGTATGAGCCCCCGATAAAATGATTAAAAATAATAATAAATATAAAGAAAGTTATGCCTCAAAAACATTGAAAAACTGGGACCTACTAAAAATACAGCATTTGTGCACATCAAAAGACTTCATCAAAAGAATTAATAGAGAACTCAGTGAAGAAAAAAGTCAGTAAAGTACTAGTAATTATACATCAGTTAAAGAGCAAATTTTCAAAATCTATAGGAAGCTATGCCATTTTAACAAGAAAACTACAAGTGAAATAGAAAGGTTCAATATGATTCAGAGTCCCTTAACAAACTACACAAAATATCATAGTACCAATTGAAATCACCCATCATGTAAATAACCAGGAAGGTTTCAGTTTGATAAGTATTAACACTCAGGAGAGGCCAAAAATTCTAGAAATAGATGATATTTTACTCTTAAAGCAGTTATAATGAAACATTTTTTTCAATAAACAATAAATGAAAAAAATCAGCAAGGAAATAAAGTTACAAAAATAATTATTTCCTTATTTAATTAATATTTTCCTGTGTACTTTTCCAGTTGTTTCAGAACTCTCTATTATAAGGAGCAGCCTTTGCCATAAGGTTAGTTAATTATGCTTGACTCCCATCTAATTCTTTCCCTTTTCATTATTTGTCTAGTTCTGCAGCAACACTGCATTGCCTTCCTGACTGTGGTCCTATTCTCAGTCTTGAGTTCTGGCAACGTATGTTCTCTAATGTTTCAGGCTTTCAAAATAACCTTGGATATTACCAGTTCTTTTAACTTCCAGATAGCTTTGACAATCAACATTCCAATTTTTTTGCACACACCACTGGGATTTGATGGAAATTGCATTGAAGCTAGTAATGAACTTGAGGAATATCGCCAGCTTAAAATTGAGTCATCGTAGTAATGAGCTTAGCAACAATGTTGCGGATGGCACATGACTAAGCTGTGTTTTATCTGTGCTACACAGGTTCACGATGAGTCAGAACCTAACAATAACAACAACAATAAACATTTCAGCTTCTTATAGGTTGCCATTAAATTATCATAGTAATATTTTCTAGAGTATAAATACTACATATAGTTGTATGTATTTCCTAGTATATAACATATTGGTGTTATTTGAATGTATTAAAATTATATTATACTTATAAATTGGTTTTACATTGTAGGAAATGGAATTAAATTTGTTATAATAGCATCACATTCAAGACCCTTGTCAAATTCACCTAGTCATATGTTTATAAGTTTTCTTCTATCTGGTGTAAAATAATTGCTTGCATTGAATTTCATTACATTTTTATTATTTGAAAGTTACCCAGGATTTAGATATCATCCGGTCCGTATGTATATGATTGACCACTGACTTATATATCTTGCTGCAGAATTTAATCTTTTGATGACTTAATGGACTATGAGTGATTAAAAAAATACTTCTTTTTAGGCTTCCAGGACTTAGTTATTTCAGCACTAGAGCAGAATTTCACCTGTAATCCACAATCATTTTTTAGTAATTAGAGCTTTATTTTACTTACAAGCTTAAAAATCAAATACTTTACTATCAATTGAAAGCACAACATGTAAAATGTCATGAAAAGTAATCTCAAATGCTTTATGATTTTTCTAAAATGTGGAAACTGAAACACTTGGAAATGGTGGCTTTTAAAAGCTACCATCAGCATATGATTATCACTCTCTCACCTAATCTTTTAAAAACACTACATTTAAAGATGTCCTCAAGAAAATTTATAGAACTGAAATCATATTTTAGAGACGAAAATACAAGGAGCTGCCATTTACAAACTTAGCCGTAGAGAGATTACTCTTTTTTTAAGGTCCTGAGAAACACATGATTTGTTCTTACTCTTAGGATGACCCGTTTTCTCAAGGAGCTTTGAAGACCACCTTGTTTTAAAAAGTGACTATAGAATATAGTTCACAATTTAAATATTCAGCTGACAGTGGAGCTGATAATAACTTTCACGTTTTCACCATGAGTGTGAAATTGCCTATTGCAAAAGAAATGCAGGCTCAGCATTGGAAACCACATCACAACTTTGTTTACACAGATTTCAAGGTAATGTGAAAATGTTCACTCAGTTGTCATTATGAACTATTTTGAGAAATGGCAGAGTAAATGGAATCATATGTTGGGATAATGCAAATGAGAAGTGCTGAAATCCTCTATATGAATCCCAAGAAATATCTTCTGCTAATTTTTTCCTTTTCTGCTCCTAATTCTTAGAAATTGTAAGCCAATCTTAGACAAAGAGGAAGCTGAAACTGAGGCCTTTCTTTTACTCAGTCAGTTTGGTAAAGACAAGCAATTACATTTTGATGAATTCAAAATTCATTTATTTGATTTCAAGTATAAATGCAGGGGCAGTGAATGATTTAAAGTGCCTATTGAGTAATCAGAGTCTCACTGGTTTTGGGTGTCTCTGGGCATTTCATTCAGTGCGCTAGGTTTGCTGACCTACAGAGATTTTAGCTGAAAGCCTGTGGATTGTGGATTATAGCAGAGTGGTATGCCCTTTCAGACACTTATTAACAGATTTGAAAGACATTTGTAAGTTATCCTGAGAAACAATTATCCTGGGCATTTCTCACTGTCATTAACAGCGATTAGTTTCTTTAGTAAACACTTTAATCGTGAATTTTGTCTGTGAGCTTTGTGTAGCCATTGCAATGGACATAAGTGTGGGAGCAGTGAATTTTCCATATAGCTCTTCTAGCCAAAGTCTCTAATTTCCATAGGACCCTTCCCTGCATAGGTCTGGTGGGAAGATAAAAGACTGGGACTGGTATGATTCACCTGTGAGTATTTGCAGCAAGGCTTCCCTGGAGTGCCTTCCTGCCCTGTGTGCAATGAGCTCTCTGTCACTGAGGAGGAGATGCAGCATTCCCAGCCAAAGCCAAGAATGGAACTTTCCTTTCTGGACATGAGGATCCTTCCTTAATGAATGTCCTGGATGCACATGAAAGTTATAACATCAAAGGAGCAGCAGCAGAACCAGAAGCCAGAATCTGGACCAGAGTGATGGAGTTTCCCAATTCATGGAGCAAGTACAGATGCCTGTTTTTGTGCAGGGGGCGGGCTTGCGGAGTGGGGTGTCTGTGGAGACTTAACTAAGAAAACTGGGTTTGTTGACCCAAGAAGCTTAAGGCAAATGTCATAAAGTTGAGGCTTACAGCAAAATGCTATGCCCTGTGGGCATTTATTAGCACACTTTCCAGAATTTTTGTAACATGTCCCGATAAACAACATTCTTGAGCGCTACAACGTGATAACTTTCTTTATACACTCTTTCACAATGAATGTTGTCTGTAAGTTCTGTGTGGCTATTGCAATGGACATTTGATCCTAGAGATGAAGGACAGAAGGAAAACGGAGAACACTAGTTAAGACCCCACAATCGGAACTCAGAGAAGTAACATACAGAACACTAATTAAGAGCATAGAGCCAATGTAGGGTTTTGCATTATATGGCTTGATACATACATGTTTCATATAAATTAAATAATATTTATTACAATGAATATTAAATATAGTAATTAGTTCATATGAGATTACCTGGAACTAATAATTTTTATAGCACCAATTCTCTGTCAGTTTGTTGTTCTGTGGTGGCTTGTATGTTGCTGTGATGTTGACCTAAGCCAATGCGTTTTCAATTGGCTCATATGCATGTGAGAGTTGAACATTGACTGAAAAGATGTAAAAAGAATCAAGACATTTTAACTGGGGTATTGGAAAGGGATGCAGAAAGTACTATGGATTACTATTCGGACAAAGAGGTCTGTCTTAGAAGAAGTACAGCCAGAGTGCTTCTTCTAGGCAAGGGTGGCAAGGCTTTGTTTTACTTTGGACAGGTTGTGAGGCGATACCAGTCGCTGGAGAGGGAGAGCAGCTTGCTAAAGTGGAGGGTCGGTGGAAAAGAGGGGCCTCAATGAGACAAATTGACACAGTGGCTGCCATAATGGGCTCAGGCAAAGAAACACGCGTGAAGATGACATGGGACGGGGTACTGTTTCCTTCTGCGGTGCACACGTTTTCTATGAGTCAGAACTACTGAATGGCATGCACTTAAGAACAATGCTGGTGAATTTCATATTTTCACAGTAATCTTTCTTACTCTATGTCTTGTTACTTCTTAACTTTAAAATTGGGGAAAGTGTTGGAAAGTCTTTAGAATACTAGCCACAAGTGAAAGAAATAAAAAAAAAAGCTAGAGTTTTTCTAGCATATTATAAAAAGTACAATATAATGAATCACCCTTCCCAGGTTCAATCCAGAATTTAAGGTATTCATATGATATCTAATACTTTTATACTATATCTAATACTTTTTATCATATATATCACATCTAGTTATATATATTCAGTATTTCTATTTATATTGTGTATATATTCAATACTTTAATATACATAGTAGATATATTCAATACTTCTGATCCGTAGGCAGACGTGTTATGTGTTGCACCACTGGCCCACCTATATTCAATACTTCTATGCATATATACATATATACACATTTGTTCATATATAACTAGATGTATAGATTCAATTCTTTTATATTACATATCACATCTAGTTATATATATTAAATATGTCTATATAGTATATATCTACACATAGTATATATGTATTCAATGCTTCTAAACATATATAACTAGATGTGATATATATAATATAAAAGTATTTAATATAATATGAATACCTTAAATTCTAGATTGAAAATAAGTATTAAACCTGAGATGGTTGATAAAGTAAATTGTAAGGCTAACAATATGCTAAAGCAAATTTATTTTGAAGTTGTTTATTTATAATTAGATGTGATATATAATAGAAGAGTATTGAATATAGGTGACATAGTGGTTTGCCTTGTGCTGCTAACTGAAAGATCAGCAGTGTGACACCAGCAGTCACTCCCCAGAAGAAAGAAGCGGCCTTCTACACCTGTAAAGAGCTGCAGTCTTAGAAACCCACAGAGGCATTTCTACCCTGTCCCATAGGGTCACGATGATTGGCATTGACTTGATAGAAGTGCATTTTGAGTTTGAGAGTTTATACACGCACAGACACACCTATGGGTATCGATAGATAGATAGATAGATAGATAGATAGATAGATAGATAGATAGATAGATAGATAGACAGACATACCCACACATATAAATATATTTTTACACTAGTAGATGTGATAAATTTGGTTGGTTTGCTTGTATTTTTTAAGTGATCAACGGTCTTTTAATGGAACATTTTATTGTTATTATTATTCATCATGGCCCACTGTGAAATCACTAATGCATCAATGTCTGAAGCATCCATTCATCTCCATGTGGTGTTCATTGCAGCCTTGCTGCTTTGTATTCTCTACCTCTGAGGTGAGCTTGGCCATAGAGCTTGTTAGCTCCTACTGAACCTTTCAGACCATGTAGAGGCCTGTTCTTCCTCTGTTAACCATCAAGGGACTGTCTGTTCCTTTAACTACAGTCTTAGTATAGAAGACAATCCCAGCAGAAAGGCACCAGGTCTACAATTGATTGGTTAACACAAATGAGAAATAGACTTTGTTGTTGAAATAATGCTGAGCAGTTTGCTGCTTGTCGGCTCCCTACCATCTACTGAAAGTTGGCCCAAATGCATGTGTTTCTCAAATTGCTTTTTCAGCAGTGACAACAGGGTTTAGCGACAACTATGTTGACTCACATCACTTTACTTCAGGGGCTATCACATTAAGGCCAACATACTCAATGAACCTGCTCAGGTTTTTCCACAGCCTGTGGACTACAAATAGGTTTACACATAGAAATGTTGCAGGAAATACCATAGAAAAATGGCAGCTCAGAGTATGTGAAAAATATGTGAAATCCAAGTGTCAATGCCCATTATAAGTTTCTATTGAAACACAAGCACCAGATCTATTTAATTACTGATTTTCGGTGCTTTTACATTGCCATGCAGATTTGAACTAATATAGAAACAGAGATCACGTCTGTCTTACCATTAAAACCCTGACCTCCAAGAATGATTTAACATCTAAAAAGAAGTCTTTTATGCCTCCCTGCAAACTGCCAATATTCCAGACTCCACATTATTCTCGAAAGTATTAACACAGAAGAACTCTCAAGAGACTCCGAGAGAACAGGCCTCGCAGCTGCTGTGCGCTTCTCTTTACTTTGAGTCTTGTCCGTGAGCGCCTCGGCTGCACTGTGCTGCGAACCACGCTGGGGCGGCTATGCTCTCCCACATCCCAATCCAGCCCGGTTTACTACCAAAAATGACTTCAATTACTGCTAGTACTATATTTTTAATTTTGTTAATAAAAAGTGCACATATTTGTTTTCTCGCTATATAATTACCTAGCTAATGTGTGCCTTTCTTTTTGTCTCTTGGGTCACAGAACCTAAAATATTTATTATCTGTCCATTAAAAAAGGGGGCCAATGTTTGCAACAATTGATTTGTTTTGACTACTGTGTATTATACTGTTGTATGAATATATCTATACTTAATTATCCCTACACCATTGTTTTATTATCTCTAATTATGTGTTTTTAAAAGCAATGTAGTGATGAATATTGTTATAAAGTCTTTTGCTGGGCATGCACATATTTTGTGCTACACATTAATAAGAAAGAAAAAAAATTGTGTAGCTTGAAAACAGCTTTATAAAAGAAGGCAAAAAAGAAGAAACATTGAGAAAGAAATTATAATTAACACTAGAGGGCACATAATAAGCCTAAACAAACCCAATCTTGAACATTCTTGTTTATGTAAATTATTTTTAAGTCCTGAGAATAAGTTTGTTGGTCATGGACATTCAAAATACAAAAACGAATATCTGGCATAAATACTAAAGTAAAATTATATGGTGTTTTGAAACATTCTGATTCGAGATGTGACTGCACTTCTACATATAGAGCTTAAGTAAACGGGTTCTCCCTTCCCCGTTCCCTCCCCCGCATCCCCAAGAAGGAATAAGGCACTTTCTATAAGTCAAGAATGCAACCTCACTAAGTATAATATCTTGATATATTGTTAATCATTTTATTGGGGGCCCATACAACACTTCTCACAATGCATACATACATCCATGGTGTCCAGCACATTTGCTCACTTGTTACCTTCACCATTCTCCAAACATTTGCTTCTAGTTGAGCCCTTGGTATCAGTTCCTCATTTTCCCCCTTCCTCTCCACTCCTGCTCCCTAATGAACCCTTTATAATTTATAAGTTATTACGATTTTGTCATATATTACACTGTCCGACGTCTCCCTTCATCTACTTTTCTGTTGTCCGTCCCTCAGGGAGAAGGTTATATGTAGATCCTTGTAATCAGTTCCCCCTTTCCACCCCACTCTCCCCAATCCTCCCGGTATTGCCACTGTCAACACTGGTCCTGAAGGGATCATCTGTCCTGGATTCCCTGTGTTTCCATTTCCTATCTGTACCAGTGTACATCCGCTGGTCTAGCCAGATTTGTAAGGTAGAATCGGGATCATGCTATTAGGCAGGGAGGAAGCATTTAAGAACTAGTGGAAAGTTGTAAGTTTCATCATTGCTACAATGGAAGATATTTCTGGTTTATTAATGTAAAGTACATCGAATGTAAAAAATAAAGTCTCAAATCTTTACCCTGTGTCACAGAACAGTCTATTGCTCAAAATCTAGGGTAGTCTGCAGCAAGTGACAGACATGTGCAACTCTGGTCATTACAGATACAAAAATACTTGAAAGAATGGGCAGGATAGTACTCTCATAAAATTTTGGGGGAACACTGAAATTTAATTATTCTGTTTTGGTTATTTTACGACTGTTGCTTTCCAGTTGATTTCCAATCACAGAAACACCTCGCAGTACAGAGTAGAATGGCTCCGTGGAATTTTATTGACTGAGATCTTAGCAAGAACACCTTCTTTCTTTCATGTTTTTTGTTTTTGTTTTTGTTTTTCCCATTCTTATGAGACTCGCAACGGAGACTGGACAGACAAGAAGGCACAGAGAGTTGTGAAGACAGAAATCCAGATTGGAATGCTGTGACAAGAGAAGGAAAACAAAACATTCTGGCAGACACTAGATGCTTAAACTCGCTGCCATTTGGCCTCAACCTTGACCCTACCGGACAGGATAGAACTGCCGCTGCGCTGCGGGTTTCTGAGAGGTATCTCTTTACAGGAGTAGAAAGCCTCATTGTTCTCACTCAGAGCTGACTAGTGGTTTTAAACTGCCGAACTTTCAGTTAGCAGCTCAATGTGTAACCACTATGCCACCAGGGCACTGGGATACTGAAATGGGCAAGGGAAGAAATTCTTCCAGAATCTCTATGAGGACAGTCTCCCTGTGCACCATTTGATTTTGAAGTTCTTGATCTATGGAATTGTGAGGTAATTTTTACATTTTTTAATTTACAAAATACTTGGAATTTTGATATAGCAGTTCCATTAAAATAATACCACCACTTCATTTTCTGCTTAAGATGGTAGTAATAAAGAAATATTCTCCATAAGTTCTAAATGATATTTTGATGATATACTTATTTATTAAAATATTAGATGACAGTGCAACAACCATACACTACTAATTGAAAGTGTGTTAAATACTTTGTAATGGTTTCAAATGAGTCGTGTAAATAAGTCTTTTTTTATTTAGAAAGATTCTTTATAGTACTTATTAAACATGCATAAACACTTTGTGAATTTATCATGCTACAAAGGAAATATACAGACCATAGCTTTTTCATACAAAGAAATAATACACTTTTTTTCTAATTGGAGTGAAGTTTATGGCTATTTCTCTTTTTCCCCCAAACCATTAGGCGCTAATCCAGACATCATCCCATTCCATCATTCAAGCATATCAAACAGTGTTGTACAATTGCTATCCAAATCACTTTCAAAACATCTTCTTCCTTCTTGAACTCCTTGATATCAATGCCCCCGCCCACCCCGTCCCTGCCACCACTTCCCCTGCCATTACCCTTATTCCAGCTTTTATTCACAAAATAACAGTTTTTGCCATGAGCAATACTTTGGAAATGTAGTGAAGCAAAACCAGGTTCTAAAGTATCAAATGAGGAAGCACTATCAGATTGGTAAAACTGATGAAGGAAGATACATCTGAAATAGCTAAGCAGGAGCTCCTTGAGGGAAGCTCCTGTGATGTACGCATGCTTACCCGCTCCCAAATCCAAAGGCAGCACTTCCCTGAATTTGATGGGTAACTGGGATCAATGAGAGAATCTAGGGATCCCTGATCATAGAGATCACTGTGAGCAAGATTAGGCTATTGTCAGTGCTCTCCAATACTTTTTCCTTTGTACTAAAATTGATATATTTAGTCCTGGGGCTGATAAAAATGGTTTTGGAGTTGAAAACAGACTTAGATATGGAGGTACATTACAGATGATTCTTAAATACATAGAGCACTTCAGGAAGCTAATTTTTCTATTGCCAACCCCCAAATATTTTCTGATTTCCAAGATATTTTCCTCTCATCTTGGAAGTCAGTGAATTTGAGCTAAGCTGTTCAAGGCCTTCAATGATTCAAGAAGTTTACTTTGACAGCTGATGTTCATTTTAATAAGGGTCTTCTCTATTGTGCACTAAGGAAACAACTGCCTTCTTTTGTTGTTAACTTGGCTGTGTCAGTAAAATAATTTATTAGGAACAAATTTATCTTTTGGTTGGACCACCAAGTAACTGCAAAAGTCTGAGAGAAGTGGGTATTAAATGGGGGGAGGGGAGAAATGTGAAAAACTAAGTATGCAAAAAGAGTGAAGTTTCTGAAAAAACTAAATATGCAACAAAGCAAATAATTTCTTTATAAACTAAGTATACAACAATTTTTTAATTCTTAAAAGCAAAAAAATTAAAAGCACAAAATCTTTGTTAACCATAGCTATAGAGAAAAGAATAATTTTTATATTTTCTTAAATAAAAGTAATATATATGTTGTATAAGATAAATAATAATTTGCATAGTAGGGGTAATTGAGTCAATGTGAGTAGAGAAGGTTGAAATAGCAGATGTCCTTAAAATCTAAAATTAAAAAAAAATCTAAAATTTTAGAGTGATACTTGTGTTCACTAGTGTAATGCATCCTAAGAAATAAATGATAGCTAAGTAGAGTGTGAAAAATGTGACAATAAGTTCACTCAGTATTGGTTAATTTTTGTTGAATATTTGCATGTTTGGGAGTGCATTTAATGAATATCCCTGATATGAATGAGGACACAGTTTCCCTTATAAATTATAATATTGTCATATCATTCTTACTACCAAAATCCAGAATGACAGTATATGTGGTATTCTGAACCACACAGGACTGATACCTTGCTGTCTGGACATATGTGTGAATATCTGGATCTCCTACTCTGTAATTGGGAAGTGAAGTGTCTGGGATATGTGGGTAGTCTGGTATACACAGTTGCCTTCCAGCAACCAGGGTGAAAAGATACTGAAAAATCAAATGAATTAGTTAGTAGGTTATTACTGTAGTTGAAATGTGCCCTTTATAATGTTCTGTTTAATTCCAAACAGTTAAATAGATACATTAATATTTATTGAAAAATGAGAATTTACTTGAATTATATAAATACATTTAAGTTTTAGGTGGTGCATGTGCTTAGGATAAAAATCAGATAATTCCACCTTTTAAATATTTTTATAACCTTCCTTGATTTATTTTAGTTTGATCACACTTCATTTGTAGTAAATAATCTATACAGTTCATTCAATTATATAACTTTGAAGAAAAGTTCTTATTGTTGTTGCTGTTAGGTAAGAGCATTTAATAATTTTACACGTTAAGGTCAATATTCAAGCTAGACTTTAAAACATTTATTTTTATAAATTTTGTTCAAAGGAACAAAAGATCAAATGGAGAGCAATGGTGTCAGGATATCACTCACAATGACATACATTTGCCAATACAAAGGGCGACAAGAAAATCTAAAGTTCAGATCTACAAAGCAATATGCGAAAGATTAGTGAAGCATATTTATTTTTAAAGATTTTCTGTAATGTTTGCAAAGTATATTTGCTTCTGGTAAGAAGACAAATTACCTGCAAAGAAAACCAAGCACACCATTACCAACAGTTTTATTTGGCTAACATCATTTCTTTTGAATGTTTAGCTACAATATTTACTAAACATTTCTTTGTACCCAAAGCTGCATTATTCTGCCAATTTATCATACTGTGGTGGTTTACATGCTGCTGTGCCTTTGGAAGCTTTGTTCCTGGTATTTCAAATACCAGAAGGGTCTTCCAAGGTGAGCAGAATTCGGTGGAGCATCCAGACTAAGAGCAGATTAGGAAGCAGAAAACTCTGGACCATTTATCATAAGTTATCCACAGAAACCTTAAATGTGCACCAAGCTATGTCTGAGACTGTGCTGTAACATGAACTACTTTGTTTGGAGAGCTCTCAGAGTACAGGATAACCATTTCCTCACATTAGAGACAAGACAACATTTCTTGATGGGGCATAACCCAAGTTGATAACAAAGCAGCTGAAAATCCCTATTAATATTTAGTCCTTGAAATATATGAAATAAGAAGCTAGGATTTTTAAAGTCAGAACAAATAAAATGGAATTCATTAAGATCAATATCCTTGGTACTGATTAGCTGAAATTGACTAGTACTGGCCATTTTCAATGGTTTGCCAAGAGGGAGTAGAAATAGATGAGACATGGCATTGGATTCACATTTTTATCTTGACAGATATTGCTTTCAGTGATAGGATAATATCCATATTCTAAAGAAAAAAACAATTAGTTCTGCAATTATTTAAAGGTACACATCCACCAGGAAAAATAATGATAAACAAATTGAAGAATTCCAGCTTTTTCAGCGTGAAATTGATGAAGCACACAGTCAGGCTGCCTTGATAATTACTGGTGATTAGGCTGCAAAAGCTGGGAACAAAGAGAAAGTATCAGTAACTGGAAAACATGGCCTTCGTGTAAGAAATGAACCTGAAGATTGCAAGACCACGAGTTTCCTCGTTGCAAATACTACTTTTATCCGCATGAAAATTGACTTGCCAGGAGAGCTACACATGCATCCAACTTCAATGGTGGTAAGAGATCATGGAGAAACAGAATGACTAACAGCTTCAGCCAGAACAAGGCCGGGGCACTGACAATGGAAGCAACACTTTGTGCACAGAGGAGCTCAGGTCGAGTGTGAAGAAAATTAAATTAGGTCTACACTATCCCACTTGAATTTAGAGACTGTTACACAGTGAGCAGCAATAACTGAAGCCCAGATTAGTAGTAAGGTGACCTCAGGCACATCATACATGCAAAATGAAAAAAAATTATGTTAATAAGATAGGAAATGAAGAGACAAACAAGGGTGACATCAAAAGACGCTAAGAGCTGATTTTGAATTTAGAGTAATTAAATTGAATGGAAAGAGTAATGAAGCAAAAGAACTGAACAGAAAATACCATGCACCAGAAGACAGTAATTTCGGTGTCAATACATAGAATTCCCACACTATTTATTTTAGGTTTAATATGAAATTATGATTGGTGTAATAAGCTGGGAGTAAAGGAGGGCTAATACTACGTCCTCATCTGAGACATCAGCCTTTTTTAAAAACATTTTATTAGGGACTCATACAACTCTTATCACAATCCATACATACATCAATTGTATAAAGCACACCTGTACATTCTTTGCCCTCATCATTTTCAAAGCATTTGCTCTCCACTTAAGCCCTTTGCATCAAGTCCTCTTTTTTCCCCTCCCTCCTTCTCCCACTCCCTCGTGAGCCCTTGATAATTTATAAATTATTATTTTGTCATATCTTGCCTTGTCCGGCATCTCTCTTCACCCCTGCGGGGGAATAGACCAGATGTACGGCATCAAGCTGGGTCAGAAATGAGGCGTGCAGATGAAAGGAAAAAAAGAGATATGTACAAAGTATGGGATCAGGAAGACGACAGTGTGATGGACTGAAGTATGGAGTATATTCGAAGCTTGGTTTTTATACTCTTCTTACATGGGATTGGATACAAAACAAACAACAAAGAATTTTAAAAAGATTCCTAAATTCTTATCTATGCAAATGTCACTTAACTAGTCACACTTTCTTAACCTTAGAATAATAAAAGCACTAAGTTCTAAGACAATCACATGGATATGCAAGATTCAAAAGAATTTTAAAAGCAATCTTAAATAACTGAGTTATTTCTCAATGTATTTAGTAGCAAGGTCACAAATAACAGTCATTTTGCAATGCTTTTGTCTGCAAAAACAGAGGCACAGGAGACTAATTGGTCACCCATAAATAAACACCTTGATCAGCCAATGGCTCCTATATACCCCCTTTTCTCTTGTCCCCCAGGGAGGAGGTCACATGTAGATCCTTGTAATTGGTTCCCTCTCTTCAGCCCACTCACCCTCTACCCTCCCATTATCACTCCTCACACCCCTGGTCCTGAAGGGATCATCCGCCCTGCATTCCCTGTGCCTCCAGCTCCTTTCTGCACCAGTGTACATCCTCTGCTCTATCCAGACTTGCAAGGTAGAATTCGGATCATGGTAGTTGGGGGGGGGGGGGGAGGAAGCATTTAGGAACTGGAGGAGCCTTTTATATACTTTCAACAAGTACTCGATAAGAAGAATCCTAAATAGGTCAAAGGGCTATAGGATGACATCTGTGTGGTTGTCATTGATTCTTGGAAAATCACTTTATAGAATCCCCTTACTTTAATGAAGTGTTGCAACAGCATAACCTGATAAAGACAATAGAGTGATGTTACTGGACACATTTGAGCTTCTATATTATCTCCTATATTATTTGAAAATTTCAAAATTTGCCTTAAATATACCATTGACTACCCCCTAATCATGGAAACAATCCATTTATTTCCGAGACTTATTAGCTTGACATAGTTCATGCATTGGTCCTGAAGATATATTTCTAAGGGAGTGGGCTCAGGGAATGGGGTCTGGAAGACTATATGTCTTTTATTTTGAATATTTTTGCCAGATTTAGTTGTATCATTTTTTTTAATTTTTAGGAGGTGCAGGGAGAAACAAAAGTATTTTTATATTGTTATTTGCCTCTTGCTGTTTTGTTCCATACCTTCTTCGCCCCCCCCCCCGCCCCCCCGAGCTGTCTAAGTGGTGTACTTCCTTTCTTAACTCACAATCAGCTGTGTGTCCTCTTTGGCAGACGCCATTGAGTCGGTTCTGCCTTGTGCTGCCCTCCTGGACAAGAGAAGAAATTACTTCCCAGTCCTGCCTCATCCTCACAATTGTTCTTGAGTTGTTTTGCTGTAATTTATCCTTTTCTCTATCCCGGGTCATGCTTCATGTCATGCCAGGTTTCTAAAACAATATTACCAATACCTATAACCCTGCCTGCTAGATGTGATTATGAAAAACCTCAGGCCTTGTTATTGTTCCTTCTTGCACCATGGAGAGAAACAATAATCCATTAATCAGTGAGATATGGGCTGCTGGATATATTTTGCTTATTTTAGGATTTTTATAGTACAGATTTATTATGATCAATATTATTGTGCAGCACAATCATATTCATGCTGATGGCAAACAAGGAAGTGAAAAAAGGGCTTCATGATATGGCTAGTTTTGAAGGACTCATGTCACAGGCCGTCATTGAAGGAAAAGTGGCTAATATTTTATGTCTAGTCTGGAAGGAAAATTATCAAAATCTTGATGTTTTTTTGCTGTTACTTACCAGTAACTGTCCCCAGACTTGTCTGTGCAGAGAAGAAAGACTAATTTATTGAGGCAAAGTTTAGTTCAAGTTATGCCAGTGGCTGATCATGCTAGGTTTCTTTTTATATTCCACGCAAATAGTCATAAATTAGCGTGGACGTAAGGAAAGTACACAATTGATGATAAAACTTTTCAAAGAGCTATTTAATGCATCAAATGACAATTTGGCATTAAAAGACAGTTCCTCATTTGTGTTTCCAAGTCAAAAGGGCTATGCAAACACAAAGTTTTTGAGTTAAACAAATATGGACACTAACATGGAGTGCCACCATCGATTTTCCCCATTTGAGATCATGATTAAAAAAAAGGGGCCCCATGAGGATGGTCCAGGTGGACTTCATAGGTGTCTCATCGAGCTTGGCTGTTATGCTAAACTCCAGAAAAGAACTCAAGTTTATTCTGCTAGACATAAAAGATGCCTCTCTGTTCTAGGATACCTAGATCAAACAGTGTGTCCAGTTACCCATATCAGCTGATTATTGACCTTTGCATTCATGAATAGATATGTGCAGAAATTAAATTAAGATAATATGTGGACTTAGAAATGCATTATATCATAACCCGTGATTAAAAACAGCCAACATTTGGCTCTGACTAAGGTTTTTTGCTCATTAGTAAGTCTTGATTTTCCATGAGGAGATTGTTAATTTTGTTTTTTTCCTCCACAGATAATGATTCACTTTTACCAAGACAACTTCTAACTCTCAACTGAAGGTATATTTCCCTATGGCTCAATCAGGGCAGTGCATCTTAAAGTCCCAGGAAGACAAGCTTTCTGGATTTGATCTCTGAAATAATAATGCGCAGAGTAAAAATATCATATTTCTATCCCACACAAATGGTGAATTCACTAATTATTTAAATCCAACCTCCAGTTGGCATACACCAGTATGCTCAAGAGAATCTCCAGCAACTTATTATTTGCAAATGATCCTCTCTTATGCCAGAAAAAATTTGAAATGTCTCCATCAATTTAAAGTAAAATAAAGGATTTCATTTTCTTTCTTTAGTGGATGTATTTTTATCACATTAGAGTTGAATATGAATTTAGTCTTAGTAAAATAGAGTGTGTAATAAACTGAAGGAAAAACAAAATTGTATAAAGGAACCAGAGTTGCCTAAGGGAGACAATCCTTAAGCTTAGAACTGAAAGAAAATGGAAGAATGAGTGCAAATGTACTGTTCATACTCTTGAACTTTTGAAATACCTAAACAAAAATATTAAAAACATTGAACTGAAATATGTATCTAATAGATATAGTGAAAAAATTTGTAATACATATACTAAAAATATTTTGTCTTTCCAATATGATATAAAGAGCCAGACAGCATTAAAAATCTAGTTAGTAAGGCATTTAAAGTAATTTTACATCACAAATCCAAAAATGTTTTATGTTACTATATCTTGAAATTTTATATAAGTAGTCTATTTAAATGTGCAAAACATATTTTTACATGAGAAATTTAACATTAATCACTCATGTTGAGTATAGGAATGCAAATACATATATGTAAGGTATCAAGCTAAAACATTAGGTAAGTTTTCAGTAGCTAGAACAAAAGGTTTCTTTGCTTTTTCTATTTCCTCTACATTCTCTATTCCTGATTTTTATTACTTTTGTATTTCACTGAGCTATAATTAGCATATCATACAATTCAATATTATAATCATATTCACAATGATTGTGAAATCATCACTAAAATCAACTTTGGAACTTTGTCTTTCTTGTACTCTCTGGTGTTGTCTCCCTATTTCTTCACCCCTCTCCTCTCATGCCCCCACATAATCATCAATCTAGCTACTGTATTCATAAATCCACCTCCCCGATTCCATCTACAGCTCTACAGTGTTATTATCCCTGAATGTATATGAGCGAGGAGACACGGTGACTTCAGAAAATTAATGGGAAAATTCTATTATCTTTAATTGAATTTTCCCATAAACTTTATGAATTTTTCTCATGTATTTATTTGATATGGGTTCACATAAAATGTTTACCCAAAGACATGTACAGTATGACTCATAACTATTTATTATCAGATTAGTAGATACTATTATAATTGTGTTATTGTATATTCATTTTCATTGTTCCAAATGCAATATTTAATCCATTAGCACATGAACACACACATCTATACAGTAGGTAGATAGTTGTTATGCTTTTGTAGAGAGCATTGTACTTCAACACAGATCTTAAAATGTTCTTTTTTATTGTGAATATGATATCCTTCCTCTTCACTTTGCCATTCCTCCCATAGTAAATCAGACTATTAACTGATTCAAAATGGTCAATATCAGTCCCTTTCAGTTTATTAATGTCTTAGATGTAGATCTTTGTCCCATTTCATTTTGATGACTTTTAATTTTCCTAGACTTGTGCTTTGTACATTCTATGTTCTGATTATTCACGGATGTTTGTGGCTATTTCTCCTCCTTTCCCTTCCTGCAACATCAGTGAATGAAGCCCCCACAGCTTTAGCCTCTTCATGTCATTGAGGTTACGCCTTCTCTTTCCCAGTGTGTGTGAGTTCCCTCCAAAGTGAATAGCTAATTTTCTGGCACTCTATCCAGATATGTTCTGATATTTATAAAGTTTTCAGTTGCTAATCCTTCAAAATTCGGGGTTTATTTTCTTCTTCTTACTCTGTTCGTAGATGGGAAGCTCTACTGAAATGTGTTCTTCATGAATGACCATCAGGCATTTGAAATACTGGTGGCGGCCGAACTCCAAGCATCACAGCCGTATTCTAACCACCATGACAAACTGACAGAAAAACGTTGTATACAGAGAGAGAGGTTTTAAGCAAGAAAATGACCCCCACATTTGTGGCCACGCCTGTGACTCAGATGGCAGCCTCATGGCTTCTCTTGAATCGTGTTGTTGTAGGTGCAGGTAATCAGAAGATTGGCAGGTCAGCTACCATTCTTCTGGCTCCAGAGGCAAAGAGTTGCCAGTTGAGTTGGCTGGAAATATGATAAGCTCGTGTTCAAAGCCCATGAACCAAACACAAAATTCATACACAACAGAAACCAAGCAAGCTTTTACAAAGTACCACTAAGATTGGCAGTAGGTCACACCCTCAAGGAGATAACATGCTGGGATTTCACTAACTTTTAAGTGCAAAACCACTGAGAATACTAGCCGAGTCAAGGTGTCACAAAAACCTTGATTTATGAACTTTATTGATTGAATAAGATTCAACACACACATACATACATACATAAATATATGATCAGTAACAGAGGATATTCCAATTACTTACAATTCATCTACCATGCTTGTTTAGGGATCAGATATTGGAAAAATGTGTTTTAATCACATAAGACCCAGTATTCTTTCCTTTCCCTAGGAAAGGATGAGACATATTTTGATTTGAGACATTTCAGTTTATTATAAAATCGTAGGAAAAATAAAGCCATGATAGAGGATAATTTAAATACTTTATTGTTAGGTATCATCGAGTCGGTTCGGACCTATAGCAACCCTTTGCCCAAAGAGGGATACCATGTATGGTGCTGCGACAACCTTGCTGTTGCTCCTATGTCTGAAGTCATTATGGCAGCATGGTGCCAATCTGTGTCTTTGAGGCAGAATTTTGCACTTTACCGAGCATGATGTTCTTTACCTGGGAATGACCTCTCCTAGCGACATGTCCAAAGGAAGTAAGATGAAGTTTTGCAGAATGCAGTAGGCGAGCACAGAATAACACGGCTGATATTCGTTGTGGGAGTTCTGGTGCTTTGAGGTTTTCAACAATATAAAGAGACACACAAACACTTCAGAGAGTATAGGTTCCAGGGAAAAAACAACATAGAATAGTGTGACATCGTGGGGTGAATTTTCAGGGAGTAGGAAGATAGTCACAATTAACAAGGAATTTACAGCAAAGATTCTTGGATGAAGACACAACATTTACTCCTCATTCCTTCATTAAGAAAGGACATCTGATTTATTTTGTTATAGCAATGTGTAAAGTCTAATTATTATGTTTAACAATTTACTTTATTATATGGTTAAATTTGAGCCATTGAGATATAGTTGCAAATATTATATGGGGTTACTGGGAAAGCTAATTTGAAAAAATAATCTAATTGAGTCTCTCCTAGCTCTGAAGTGAATTTTAGAATAGGATCTGCTCATTAAGATAATTTAACAGAAAAGTAGGAAAACCTATATGGCCATTCATTTTATATAATGCAAACATTCATTATCCACCTATCTCATATATATTTGTTTCCTCTTTTTGGGGTTTTATGCAGTTAAAACTAACCCTAACAAGTATTCAGGAAAGCTGTGTTTGAAGAGAAGCTATTTAATCTAAGACCAAGGTTTCAAAAAGGATCCAAGCTTCTGAAGAAATACAGAAATTATATTTAATTAAGATAGCATTTATTATATGAAACAGGAGACATTACAATGGGGAGTCAGAGAGGTAAGCAAAGAAAACATAATGTAGATCATTGTTAGAAGTTTATATTTTAATTTTAATCACAGAATTGCTGGTGATAAAAGAATTGAAGGACTTTCAGCAAGAGCATTGCATGGCTTGATTCATGTTTAATAAAATTAAACAGCATGTTATGTGGAGGTATGATTGTTAGGGGTGAATGTCTACATATGAAAGCTGGAAAGCATGATAAGGCGATATTTTAGCAGTCTAATGTAGTAAACACGGTGACAGAGTAGCAAAAACATTAGTGACTAAATGTCAATTTCTCATTTTTAGAAACTGGCAAGAAACTATTTGCAATCCAGATTTATTCCTGAACCAAATGAACATTCCTTTGCCAATATCATTGTCAAAAAAATCCTTCCACTTAATGACTTCTTTCTTCCAATTTTCTGTCATCCTTTCATCCAAGAACATGCATGTCTTCTTCTTGTCATCATTAGCTGGGAATTAATACATACAGCATGTAATTCCATATTCCATTTATGAGGATAGAATTGAGCAGTTGATACCATAATCAGTTTGTAAACATTCTTTCTCTACATGGACTCCTTGGCATGCTTCCCTCTCACTCCAACACCTCCACTTTACCTCTCCCCTTTTAGTCTACTTGCTGACCCTATAAGTTCAGTCCTGGGGTTCATATACCAAAAAACGAAAAGCATATAACACAGCTTCATTAGCGTGACCTCTACTGACATCACACCTCCGAGATACATTCTAATATGAACAAACAAAAACCAAACAACACAATAAAAACCAAAAATACAGAAAAGGGGAGCTACGCTGACAAAATTTCAACTGTTTAGGTCAGATTCATGCCTTTGATCTTTGATAGTGCCCTCTCCCACGTACACTGTTTAGTAACCACTTTGCTTACTCACATCCCTCACTTTTAGGTACGGGGAGTTCTCCAGAGGCTTACTTCCGATGTGGTTCTACAAATACACCTTGGACTCCCCCTGTTAACCCTTGCCTTCTGCACACCAGTCTCACCATTTAGGCTCTGATACTGATCCCTCCTTTGACTCCGGATTATATGGATTCCAATCCTTCAGTGACTGATGATAGCGTGCTTCCTCCGTGTGGACTTTATTTATTTAGATGGTTGCTTATATTTAGGCAAGACTTTAAGACTTCAGATGCTATTTTATCTGAAATCTGGGCACCATCTACATTCTTCACCACATTTTGTTATAGAACCTCTCTTCTGAGTTACCTTCCTGAGTGTGAGTATCAAGCAGGGCCATGATTACATGTCTACTATAGTGCTTATATCCTGGTCAATATAATACCTATTCACCAACTTACTGATTAATAAGATAATAAAATCTGTCCATATTTCTAGGACATCTCTGTTTAGCTCTAAGTCTTTTATTTATAATAACTAAGCCATTTTGTTATAAGAGTAAAGAATAAATTACTCAGAAGATATATCTCACTGAATTTCCATATATGGCAACTATAATAGTTTTATTGTATTTACATTGTTTTCTCAACAATTTTTTCCCTAGCCATAGGAATCTTGCTTTTTTTTCTTTAAATTCCCACTTCATTAAAATCACACTGTCATATGTATGCTACATGTTTAATTCATAGTCACTAATTGAATGGTGAAAGAAAGAGTACTATCTACCATTGCCCAAATTGTTTTATGAATTTATTTTTGGTCTTAAATTTGTCCCTAGACTGTCAGGCCCCTAGTGCCATAAACCCTATTTTAGTTACTTTTGTACATGAATCACTGCCAAGGGTGTTTTACAAATGTGTGTGAAATTGAATCCATGAGTGGACATATAATAAAATATTTGAATTTAATAAATACAGCTTTCTATTATCAAAAAAATAGGGACGCGAAACAAGAGAATTTCATCTAGGCGAGCTTGTAAACTACAATTGAGTCAAGAACTCTAGCTCATCCAGTATGTAGATGCTTTCAACTGTTGATGTTGTTTATTGCTCTTGAGTGGGTTCCAACATAGTAGCCCCGTGCAACAATGCTCAGCTCCATGGCATCCTCAGGAGTCTTGTGTTTGAACCTATTATTTCAGCCACGGTGTTAGTCGATACCCTTGAAGTCTTTCTTTTTTTCACTGCAATTCTACTTTACCAATCATGATGTTCTTTTGTAACGCCTGGTCTCTACTGATATCATGTCCAAAGTAGATGAGATGAAGTTTCACTGTCCTTGATTCCAAGGATCAACCTGGCTATATTTTTTGAATGATGAATTTGTTTATTATTTTGGAACTCTATGTTATTTTCAATATTCTTCTCCAGCACCGTAATTCAAATGCATCAATTCTTTAGTTTTCCTTATTCCATGTACTACTTCCATATGAATATGAGCCCATTAAAAATATCTTTCCTTGCACACTTTACTCCTCCCAGTGATATGCTTGCTTTTCAATACAGGAGGTCTTGTACAACAGATTTACCCAATGCAATATGGCCTTTGATCTTTTCACTGCTGCTTCCAAGAGCATTGATTGTGGATCTAAGCTAGATAAAATCCTTGACAACTCAAACATTTCCCCACTCATCATAATAATACCTATTGGTCCAGGTGCGAGAATATAGGTTTCCTCTTCATTGAGTTGTAATCTACATTGCAGGATTCAATCCTTAATCTTCACTGCCATGAACTTCAAGTCTTACTCATTTTCAGCAAGCAAGGTTGCAGTATCTGCATATGAGAAGTTGTTAAGCAGGCTTCTTACAACCTTGATGCCACATCCTTCTTCATAGGGTGCAAATTCCTGGATTATTTGCACAACATACAGATTGAAAAAGGATGGTGAGAGGATACAACACTGAGTCCCACAATTCTTTATTTGAAACCATCAGTGTTTCCTTGTTCTGTTCCAAAGACTGCCTCCCGATTCTTGCACAGGTGCTGCATGTCTACGGCAGGGCTCTGGAACTGCCCTGTGTGATTCCATGACACACAAAGCTCTGTACTGGAGTAGAAAACGTCATCTTCCTCCTACGAAGGACTATTCCTTACAAACTGCTGATCATGTGATTAGCAGCTCAATGTGCAACACAATGCTCCACCTGGACTCATCAGAAGGCGGAGTGCAAAAGAGAAATCTCAGCAGTTAAGACTATTAAACTATTAGGAGATATCATATTAGGAAATATAACCAGGTGAAAGAATAAGTTTCAAAACAGCATTCATATATTAATTTATATTTCATTCATGTACATTTAAACTTTGAAGGGAATCGTACTTAGTGAGTTCATATAATTAAAAAATATCATAACTACCCAAAGATCATGTTTTATTATTATTTCATTTATTTATTATTATTTTATTATTATTTATTATATTTATTATTATTATTATTTCAATGTACTTGATTTGACATTAGGCAATTCAAACTCTATTATGGAACTGTTAGTAATAATGGCTATTTATGCCCTCGGTAACCCTAGAGGTACAGTGGTAATGCTCTCAGAAAGAAAGGCTGGGCTTCCTATTTCTGTAAAATATGACCACCATCTCAGAAACTCACATGCTGGCAGTGAGTTTGGGGTTTATTTATGGCCCTGAGTGGCGCAAATTTCAATCATTTTACAAGTAACTGAAAGATTGGTTATTCAATCTGCCCAGAGGGACCTTGAAGACGAGTCTGAGGACCTGCTTCTGAAAGGTTACATTCTTGAAACCTCTATGAAGACTTTTTTACACTGTACATATGGGAACCCCATGAGTTGAAATCTGTTCAATGGCAACTCATAATAACGCTTACAATCCATAGTTAGATTTTATATTATTATAAGTGTGCACTAACTTTTCAAATCTCCCTCTTATCTTCCAAATAGCTATTCTATACAGGTACTTAAGGAGAATGGTTTCTTGAAAGATGATATGAGTATATCTCAGGAAAGATTCAGAGCAAGGAGAAGAGGTCCAACGGCTTTGTCTGCAAAGGCTATGGGGCCAATGGAGATTAGTCACAGGAAGCATTTGTAGTCATGTAACTTTCCACTCTGAGTGAAGTCAGACTCTTCAATTCCCTCACAGAGTGTCCCTGGGGAATTTTATTATGTTATCTGAACCCAATTTCCGTATTTCCAAATCAAATATGACAATGCAATGTAACTAGTAATGATGTAAAGATACATAGTAAGAACTCAGTAAATATTAACTTATTATCTTTATATCATCTTTAATGTACTATTATGTCCTTAGACCTTAGAGTAAAGATAAGTAAAAATACAAACTTCCACCCTAAAATCACTCCATAGACTGTTCTGCTGAAGATTCAGTGAAGAAGAGAGGGAACTCTTTACTTTCAATTTTTTTCCAATCTAGGAAGAAAGAATAGGAAACACACACACACACACACACACACACTGTGAACTATTGTACACAATAAACAAATAAAAACAAATGAGATTAAAAAACCCAGTTAGATTAAACATAAGGATATCTTAAAAATACAAAAGTCGCGTTGTGTGTTCACTGAAGAACATAGTCAGGGAGTTTGGACAGCAGTGACACAGAAACACTAAACTGCATAAAGTCTCTCAGTGTCTGATCGACTAATACATCCAAAAATGTTGCTGTTCTTGTTATGCTTTTGTTTGATTGTGATAATATCCGTAAAGATAAGGAATCCAATTTTGTTATCTGGCAGTTTAAAAACATCCAAAATTATTTACATACCGGTATATTCTTAAAGTTTACTCAGTTGATCAACCCAAATCACATTTTTTTCTCTTTATTTTTATGGATATCTGCATGATTGTATGTCTGTAGATGTGAAAACTGAATACAATTTGGTATTGATTTAGTATATAATAGAAAATATGAAATGTAATTTTTGTAAGTAAAAATATAGCAATGAAGAAGTGTAGCTATTTCATTATATATCACCAACTTTTCATTTCCTTAAACTAACAGCACTATGCAATAATAATACTATGGAAAAATGACTAATTTATATTTTTGAGTATGATAAACAGAATAATAATATTATTAAAATTAATCATTAATTTTCCCTTCATAGACAAAATATTTTTACCATAAAAAGTATCATTAGCCACAAATAATGAAATATTTTTATAATTTCCACTGCTGGGTGATTTTATTAATTTAGCACTTTATGGATTTCATTATTGAAATCAAATATTAAAAAACAGACTTAGACACGCATTGTATTTTTGGAGAATTAAAGTTGCTGTATTTATTATTTTTCAGCTTCTCAACTAAGCTGTAGACTCTTGCCATTGCAGTTGCTCTACATTGTTAGTCCTTTCTGGGATGTCACGGCAAGGTTAACTAAACCCTAAATGACTAGATCCCCGGAGTGCCAGCCATAGAAAGGGCTGGGAGTTACATCTATTAATCATATGAGTCCAGTGTGATTTCAGGTATTGTCTGAAAATGATGTAGCAGCTGAATACAGCATCGTGTTAACACAGGTACTTTAAAATGTGTTTTCTAAGAATTATTTTGTAGGATTGAATACAATGCTGAAATACAATGAGCCCATTCTTAAATTCTTACTACTGAGAAAACACTTTTAACTCTTAAATGGAAGCAATATCTAATTTTTAAAATAGGGCAATGATTGGTACAAATTGGTCAACTCTGCTCAACTAACATGCAGGAATTTGTTTTATTTTATAAATAAGGAAACTGGTTGTACTGATATGTCAGGTGGTGATGACAGGAGGTGAGTCTGATTAAGGTTTTGAGTGGCTAATTTGTTTCAGAAGTACATTATATGTTATTTCTTCTTAGTCTGTCTGAATTTGTCTGAAATCTTCATTGAAACCTTCCCACCATTATAACTCTAGTAATATTTGAAATCCCCCTGACTTAATGCCCAGAATTCAGTAACATGCAAGGAAGCACAGATAATGAATGTATGGGTATCCAATCACAAAAGGACAAATATTGTATATCCATTACTCTGCGGATGAACACCCAAAGAAGGTATGTTTTTGCCCTCACGTCATGTAATCTTCTAATCCAATGTCCCAAGCAACAAGATAGAGGTCTACCAAGTGACTATAAACCACGTAACAGCCCTTTTATATGTACATCTTAACACCTTGACAGGGGAGACCACAGCTGGGGTGAGTTGTTCAAGATGGACAGAGAGGGAGAATACTGCCAGAAAGTATTGTACTAAGGTCACTGAATCATCAGACACTCCTACAGAGTGATAAGCTAATGTTACTGGAAATTCAAGTCTACATGAAGGTAAAGGAGCATGTATGCCTTGGAGAAGGTGGGTAAACCTGGTGGAGAAACCTCCCACCCTTACTGCACTCTTCTTTCCAGGCACATGATATCATTCATAAGTCACACAAGAGATACTCCATGTGAAAACCCCAGTAGGAGAAAAGTCTATCTCAAACTCACTTGTAGCAGATTTCAGGAACTAACTTACTCCTTTGGACTTACTGCTGAACCACCCTTTGAGAAGAAGCAGATGTCTGCGATCCCCAATGCCATGGAATTGGTGGCCCTTGGACCTACCAGCTTTGGCTTCATTGGATTCTACTTGACAAGAGGATTTTGTTTTATCTGCCTATGCATTCAACAGTATGTAGCTGGCTTTCAAGCTTTCTGTTTATTCTTCCTGTTTCCTTGTTTATCATCCCACCACAGGTATCAAATTGAGATAACGTCTCCAGCTTAACATCTGACCTAGGAACTTTTACTGGAGTGGGCTTACCCACTTTTTCAATTGTGTGGGCCATTTCCTGGATATATATCCTGTGTTCCTCGGGTTTACTAGAGAAACAAATGCAGAGACACTCATATGTTTATAAGAGAGACCTTTATACCAAAGAACAATTGCATTCTGAGGAAACATCCCAGCCCAGTCCAAATCAAGTCCACAAGTCTGATATTATTATCCTATATATCCATCAACTCCTCTTCAGATTATTGTAGTCACTCACAATGATGCCAAATGCAGGAAGATCACAGGCCACTGGGTGAAAAGTCTTGTGGATCCAGTGGCAGTGGAAGCATCTCCAGTGGCAGTGGAAGCATCTCTGGCTGCCATCAGTGTGGCTCCATGAGGCTTATCAACAGAAGTGTGTAAACAGAGGGAGAGTGTGGGCCACCTCTCAGAGAAAGAGAGGAAGCTTCCAGAATCCTCACAAGAAGCCCACACCCACAAAGAGACATCATTAGATCTGATCTGATGGACAGACTAGACTCCACCCCTTCACTCTTCTCATCCTCAAGTAGACAAGAGATGTGTAACTACCACATATATTGAACAAGAAATGACCAATTTTGCTTCTCTAGAGAATCCAATGCTCTAGATTTCTCCTTTTTAAAAAAAATTGTAATTTATTTCTATATTTTCCAAAACCATTTGTGGGTAGCTAATACAGATATCCTATCATTCATAGTTCAATCACTTCAAGCAGTACTGTACAATTGCTACCACAATCAGTTTCAAAACACTCTCTTTCTGCTTGGACTCCTTGATATCAGTCTCCTTTGACCTCCTGCCCCACTCTACCACCCAGAAGCCCTTATTCTACATGCTGTCTCTAGATCCGCGGTTCTCAACCTGTGGGTCGTGACCCCTTTGGGGGTTGAATGACCCTTTCACAGGGGTTAACCAATTCATAACAGTAGCAAAATTACAGTTATGAAGTAGCAATGAAAATAATTTTATGGTTGGGGGGTTCACTGCAACATGAGGAACTGAAAGAGTCATGGCATTAGGAAGGTTGAGAACCACTGCTCTGTTCTGGGTTTCATATACTGCATGAAATTTCAAATACTAAAAGAAATACAAGCAAAATTCAAGACAGTTACTCCCAATGACAAAATAAATCTGAAATAAACCTCAACATGAAAACAAAACGAAAACACATACAATGTTGAAAACCCTATTAGGCCCAACATATATCAGAGAGAAAGATTTGTTTTAACTATTGAAGTCAGGTTTATTATTGTGATCTCCTATAGTCATTTCTGCAGTGCACTCTATTTGATAACTGGTTTCTTCCTGTCCCTCCATTATGAATTGAGGGAAATCACCAGAGGCTTATTTCCTGTGTAGATCTCACAAAAGTATCTTGGATTTACAATGTAATCCATAGCCTTCTGCAAACCAGAATCTCCAAGTTTAGGCTTTGATACTATTCCCTCCTTTGGTTTAGGATTATATGATTTACAGTCCGTTGGTTACAGACATTGATGTGCTCCTTCCATGTGGACTTAGTTGACATCTCACTTAGAAGGCTGGTGTTTGGACACAAACCTGTAAAACTCCAGACACTATTTTATCTGATAGGCATCATCTAATTTTGGTACTCCATTTTTCTACTGCAATATCTTCTGTGTTGCCATCCTGAGGGCAAGTATCAAACAGGACTATGATGAAGAAGTAATTGTTCTTAAATTGGAGCTAGGATTTAATGTGAGCCCCACACTCATTCCTGACTATGTGGGGGGTTTGGGTTTTGATTTGTGTTTTAATCTGCATTTCAGTCCTTTTAGAGACTGCATTTCTTCTTTCTTGGATCCACAATCAATGCGCATGGAGGAAGTGATCAAGAGACCAAATGATTTGCATTGGGTAAATCGGCTGTATTTTAAAGTGTTGAAAAGCAAGGATGTTACTTTGAAGAATTAAGCTTCATCTGACCCAAGCCAAGGTATTCTCAATCGCCTCATATGCATATGAAAGTTGGATAGAGAATAAAGAAGACCAAAAAATGAATTGATGCATTTGAATTAGGGAGCTGGTGAATAACACCTTGGACTGCCAAAAGAACAAAATAATCTGTCTTGGAGAAAGTGCAGCCAGAATTGCCCTTAGGGCAAGGATGGTGAAACTTTCTCCCTCATACTTCTGACAGGTTCTCAGGAGAGACCAATCCCTGGAGAAGGTAGAGTTAAAACAAAAAAAAAAAAAAGGAAGATCAAGTTGGATGACACAGTGGCTGAACATTGGACTCAAACATAAGAATAATCAGCAAGCATTTTGATCTACACAGGGTCACTATGAGTCAGAAATGGCTTGACGGCACCGAACAGCAAGAGAACCATAGCAGCATAAATGTCAACAGTATGATTGACACAGTGTTGCAACAGTGGACTCCAATTTAGGATGTCAGAGCATAGTATAGGGACAAGCAGTGGTTCATTCAGATACTATGAATCCGAAATGACTAAATGATTCCTATCCGTAGAAGCCTTGATATTGTGTGGGAGAGACATTAGACTGTTAGCCATAGAGCAATAGTTCAAACCTGTGAGGCAGTTCAAATTCCCAGAAGAAATCAGGGGTGTTTGCTCCCCTAAAGAGTTACAGTCTCAGAAACCCTACGTAGAATTACGTGGAATCGACTTGATGGCAGTTGATTTGGTTCACAACCCTCACAAACTTGCCTCCTCTTAATGTTGCTAATTTGACAGCATACTGGAAACCTTATGGAAAAATTCATATAAATGTCCATTAAGAATAGTAACAGGACCCAAGATTTCCTTGTTTCCATCCTTTGGAGATGACTCAGTCATTTACCATTAAACAAACTGGTCAATCCATATTTATTATTGGTAGGCTTTATCAGGAATTTAAGTACTCCTGCCCAGCTTGTAAGTTGTTTTAAATTGTATTTTATTTCTTCTCTTTTTTTCCCCAATAAAAGCAAATGTTAAGTTTGTTAAGTCAAATGAACAATGGTCATGACAAAATGGTCATTTTGACATGACTACATCATTATATATTGCTATTTTAATTCAGAGTCTTAATATAGTGAATTGTGTTGACTGATTTTCAAATATTTAAAGCACTTTACAAATGGGGTAAAACATGTGAATGTGATATAATATCTTTTTATTTAAAGCCTAATTTGGTAATATTTTACTGATTTACAATTGTTTTGGGGGAGTCTATGTTCATAAGTATTATTGGTTTATTTTATGTCAGTATAATGTTCACCTTATTCAATGAGTTGAGAAGTATGCACTCTCGCATTTACTGAAAGATGTTATTTTTCATTAAATGTTTGCCCTAATTTCTCTGTATTTAAATTAGAGAATTAAAACTGCACGTTTATTTGACTTTGGCTAACTTTTTCCACTGAATGTTGGCAGTTTTTGTCTTTCAAGGAACTGGTACTTTTTGTCTACATTGTGGAATTTATGTGTAACCAGTTGTTGCAGTCGTTCCTTATTATCCTCACACTGCCCATTGGGCTTGTCATGACATTTCCTCTCACATTTCTGTTATTGGCAATTTGTGTCTTCTCTTTGTTTCTTGCTCACTCTGGTTAGAAGTTTATTAGTATTATAGATCCAACACAACAGTTTGAGGCTTCATTGATTTTTTTTCTATTTTCTTTTGCTTTCCAATTCTCTTGACTGCAGCCCTTATATTCATTCTGGCTCTTTTTTGGTTGTTATTGTTGTTCTTATATTAGTATTGTTATGGAACTTTCCCCCTTTTTTCCCCTTTACTAGAGTCTCCATTTATTTGATATGTTTCTTAATTTATAATATGAACAGTTAGTCATAGATATATTTTCATACCACTAATATGGGTATTTCCTATTCATTTCAAAGTGTATCATAAACTAATAAGCATAATGCAAATAGCTGAAATTATATTTTCCTTTTAGAATAATGAATACTTTTTCATATGTTCCAAATATTTTGGATTTTAAAATAATATGGGGGATGTTGACTTGATGATTTTGCTTTGTCTTAGCATTCAACCAGTGTGGTTAAGAATTTAAATCCTCATTTACCTTTTCTATGGGAAGGCAGTATTTTATCCTGTGGAGAAATTCTCCAAACATTTGGTTTGCATATGGGGCATTTTCCATTCACATGTAATTCCCCGGTAACTTTTGTTTCTTTATACATAAATTCAGGGTAACCTCTTTTTCTGTTCACACTGTTCTATATATAACAGAGTTCTCACTCTCTGAGGCTGCAAGCAATTCTGATAGTTGGCTAGCTTTCTCTGAGGGACGATCTTTCTGTCGTTTTAACTTCTGTTTCTTGGTTCATAGAGACCCTCTTGTGTCATAACCTTTATCTTCCCCTCTCTCTACTTACTTGCTACTTGCTTAGCCTGCTTTTTATATCTCAGAGAGGTTGATTTAATGCACACTACACACAAATACTTGCCAAAGGAAAACCGTATTTCCCAAATGGGGTTTTAGCCATTGTTGTTGTAGGATTTACAGCATGCATGCTGGGAGGTGTGCAATTCTATTCATAACAGCTATGTTTAATTTTTTAAAAGTGATATATCTGAAAATGTAAGTCTTTACTGTGTCAGAGTCCTTAGATATGTTCTTCGGATGTTCATTTGAGAATTGTTTGTGGCAATTGCTGGAAAATATCATATAGTGGACTACTCTTAACAAATGTTGTATAGCTTTTAGAAGCTGGAATTACATTGATTTAAGTATTATGAATAACAGGCACAATACAAATCACTCAATTAATTCTGGGAGACATATTATGAAGACATTTCTTAGTTGTTATGATACTATTAAGAAAATCTTTGAAAATATGTGGTTGCTGTTGCTAGGTGCTGTTGGGTTGGTTCAGAGGCATCACAATCCTATGCACAGCAGAAGGAAACACCTCTCAGGTCTACTGCTGTATTAATTCTCTTGTTTCCTCCCCTTTATTTTACCAGACATGATGTCCTTCTCCTGGATCCAGTAACTTTGTCCCAAATATGTATCTATATTTACTATTTGTTGAACAAAATTTTATTTACTTTATGTAATAAATAGCAAGTATTTATTAAAAGTGAATTACATTTATAGTATTCTAAAAGTATGATATAACTTAAAAATGGGTACACATATATATTGAAGCTTTCAACCTACAATAACCCATAATGAATTATACCCAACAGGCATTTACAAGTTCCCCAAATGATAGCTTTTTTTTTTGCATTCATTTACCATCTTTTCTATTTGGTTCATTCCAGAAAAGAGCCTTCTAATTTAATGAAACAGATTGGCATCATGCCAATAAAGGCAAATGCTACCACCACAGAGCATAATTGTGTTAATAATTGAAATAATCACCATATATCAAGGGTCTTCTTTGTTTGGGAGCTGTGCAGGAATCTTAATGCACATTATTTTATTTATTCTTGAAAATAGGGATATAAAATGAGACACATGGTTCATATATTAAAAATGAAGACATCAAAGACCAATGAGCTGCTTGAGTAGGGTCACTAAATTAATAAGAGGGAGAGGTAATCTGAGCTACTTTTGCCAGATTTCAGTCCCTTGCCATTTAAAATATAGTGAAATAGAGGCACAAATCTTATCAAATGAATCTTATTTTAAAAAATGAAGGAGTTGATATCAAGGGCTCAAGTAGAAAGAAAATGCTTTGAAAATGATGATGGCAGCATATGTACAAACGTGTTTGACCCAATGAATGAATGAATGTATGGATTGTTATAAGAGATGTAATAGCCCACAAAAAAAGTGTTAATAAAAACTGTATGCAGAAAATCATATTTAATTAACACTAGTTCATGAATTGGAAGGCAGGTGAATTCCATGGATGTTTTAATTATAATGGATGCAGAGGTATAGCTGAAGAACTTGTAAGAAGGGAAAACGAGGTGAAATTCAGGGTCCAATATGAAATGAGAAGGATCACATGACGTTGGGAAGGCTAAGAAGGGGCAACAATCAGCACTAGGATTTGTTTGTTTGTTTTTAAATGTGAAATAACCAAGGAGGAGAAATATTTTTTATTATACACCAAAATTTACTTATTAAAATCCATGGCTACAACGTTATTTAAATAGAAAGTACACTACGCTTCCCAAAAGTTTGTCATATGCTGTTAGGTGTATATTTAAGAAACTACATTACAGTGTAAAACCAACTGTGAAATAACAAAGCACACTGCTTCCTAACAAAGTAAATGATGTATTAGAGATATAAAATGAATAATATATAAGACTGGGTTCAATGGTCAGACTGGTAGAATCCCTGATATTGTGAATTTTATTCACCCATCAGACTTGGAGTTGAATTGAGGACCATGAATTTTCACTCAATTTACAGAACAGTGTGGTAGCCAATGATACTAGGAAGTTACGCATTCCTGAAACAATCAACCATTTGTGATGAAAAGGGTAGCATTCACCCAAATACAAAGTTCCCGCATCAGGAAGGGCTAGGAAAGAAGAGGAAGAATGGAAACAGGAAGCACAGGGAAGAAGTGTCATGAGTGCTATTAGTTTGTGAGGGTTGAAGTCAGTGGCCACTTGCCCACTCGCAACCACCCAGTTGATGCCAAATCCTCGTGACCCTGGAGGGCAGAGTAGACTGCCTCTGTGACTGTAACTCTGTACAGGAGTAGAAAGACATCTTTGTCCAGAGGAAACAAAATGCAAATGCGCTGTTGAATGGAAAACTGATTTGCTCCGTAAATCTTGAACCAATTTATAAGAAAAAGTTAAAGACAGAACAAAATTTAGTAATTTTCTATTCTGTAATAAATGGGATCACACTGAATCAAATCTTTTGATGATGCATTGTTGCAGCCGCTGTATCAATACATCTCTTTAAGGGTCTTCCTTTCTTTGCTGCTCTTTCACTTTACTGAACATGATGTCCTGCTCCAGGGACGGGTCTCCCCTGAAAACCTGTATAAAATATGTGAAAAGAAGTCTTGTCATCCTTTCCTCTAAGAAGCAGGTTGACCATACTTCTAAGACCAGTTTTTGTCCTTCAGCAGTCCATGATACTGTCAATATTCTTTTCTAGCATGCTAATTCAAGTGCATTGATTCTTCTTTATTCAATGTCCAACTTTCACATTTCATGCATGCTTTGGGACAGGGGCACTCTTGTCCTAAAAGTAATATTACTGTTTTTCAATAGTCTAAAGAGGACTTGTGCAGCAGATTTATGTAATGCAATTCATTTTTTGATCTCTTGATGTGTTAGTTACATAATCCGGTGTCAATTGGGGACTTGAGAGGATTAAGAGTAAATGGGGTGGAGTCTAGTCTATCAATTGGGTTATAGCCAATGAGGTTTCTGTATAGGCCTGGCCTTCCCCTGAGAATTCTGGGAATTGCTGTACTTCCTCCGTGGAGTTGGGAGACACTTTCCCTCTCTATTCACTACCTGAGAGATGTTCTACTGAAAAGACACATTGTACTACGCTGATAGACCCTGTGCCCTGGGTACTGGAGGGGCCATGTGGACACCCCCTGCCAGTGCTGAGATGCTTACACTGCTATTAGATCTACAAGACTTCCCGCCCACTGGCCTATGATATTCCTGCATTGAGCATCATTGTATGTGTTCCGTGGGTCTGAAGAGGACTTTATAAATTGGTATCAGATATATGTGCTAATATCAGACTTATACACTTTATCTGACTGGACTGGGATGTCTTCTCAATATTCAATTGCTCTTGTGTATAAAGCCCTTTCTTATACACATATGATTGTCTCTATGAATCTGTTTCTCTAGCCTACCCAGACTAACACACTTGAAAAAGTAAAAACTATTAAAAAGTTCCTCATTTTTCAAAAATCACAATTGTCATACAAAATCTAATAGCAAGTCCTTTGGAATAATCAATGTCTATAAACAGTGCCAATAATGGATACAAATCAATTCATATACTTCTACTGAATGATATATTCAGTATTCAATATTCACAGACTGACTGTATGAGGAACCCAGAGCATGGTTTCATGGTTTCAAATGTATGCCTTAAGTTAACTGACAATCTGTCAATGGTGCAAAGCGAGGGATGATGCTGAAAATATTCATAAAGAACAAGTCCTTGTCCTCATGGTATCTCAAACAACATTTCACACGTTTTCCTTTATGTTCTAATATTTTTCCCAATGACTATGAGGAACTCACAAACAATAAAAATGAGTATAGCTTCTATTGAAGAACTTAGCAAAGTTGTAATGCAAGTGAGAGATGCTCAGGATACAGTAATCCATCAGAGCATGTTGCAATCATTTAGGGCTGCTAATGTATGCACTAAAGGCACTCAGCTCCACTTCTGTGGGTCAGCAAGTCCAACTCCCCCTACTAAGTGCCCAAAGGCATCCCTCCACAAACCAACCCTCTGCCCCAAAGCACTCAGTTTCAAGTGCCTCAGGGGTTGGGAAATCCACCACTTTGTTGCATTCTCCGGCTCTCTTTCTGTTTCTCTAATGTCACAGGTGACTTCTAGTGACTTCTAGAACCTTCTACACCTGAGGTTCCCAGTGAAAGGATCTCTGAGTCCTGACTATTGCTGGTAGCAAGATCCTTTCTCTTGCTTCTCAAGAGAACTCATTTTATACCCAACTCGACGACATCCCAAAGAATTCTGTTCATAAATACACATAAACTTTATCAGGATCATCTCCTACTTTCTTATGCAGACGTATACAGAAAAAAAAATAATAGGGGTTAGAGACTGAATATATGAACCATATTAAATAATTTATTGCTCCTGCAATAACTTAAATAATTATTTTTGTAATGAAGTCATCCTAATATCCTCCAATGACATGTGAGATGGAGTCAATTAATATGTCCTTCTATCCATAAATACTTATTTGACATATATTATTCTGGACTCTAAGCCTCTAATTAGAATCTCACTTTAGAGAAAGTTCTCTGCTTTACTAATTGAGTTAGCTAGTTTATTGTGCCAACCTGGCCGATAACCATATGTGGGATTAATTGAAGGGCAGAGAGATAAATGGCTCGGCGAGTCTCGCCTTTCTTGTCTATTGCTCTTTGATCATTGGATCAGGAGGTGGCTGCCTTGCTTGTTCTGTGCCTCAATTGCAAGCTACACTACCTGTGGGACACCTAACCTGTGGACTGTGTCGCTGTAATTTGAGGTTCCTTCAAGACCTGCTTCACCACAAAATGGGAATTTACATCTCTTGAGCTGGGGACTATCCGACCATGTCATCTTGCTGACTGTTGGTGACCTGCCTTGCTGTTTGCTGCCTGTGCCCAGATAGCCTGAATTACTCTACAGAGGACCTCAGACATGAAGGACTGCCAGTGTCTCACAACTGTCTCAGAGCAGTGAGTTGCACTGAGAAATTTGTACTGCTTTAGAATTTAACTGTTCATTTCTTGTGTTATATGTCTCTCTCTCTCTCTCTCTCTCTCTCTCTCTATATATATATATATATATATATATATATATATATATATATATATATATATACATATATATATATATGTATATATATATATAATTGTTAGCAATCTGGTTTTGTCTCTAGAGAACCCTGTATAACACACTAGTGTAGGGGAAAGATGGATTTAAGTTCTCACCTAGAACAGGATTAAGGTGGGAATAAGCCCCTAGTAGAGGGTGTAAACCAGGTCATACCCTTTCTTTCCTTGGGGCGGGGGTGACCTCGTAAAATTAAAAAATATATATTAAAATTCATATCCTTAAAATCAATTCCTCTGTGTCTATGACATAGAGATAAATCCTAAAATCATAATAAAAATGCACTTGGGATTTTTGTCTGAAGTAGCCTAGGCCAAGGCTAGAATCATCAGTCTCATGGCATGGACAATATTTGGATAGAGCAAAGGATCCAGGCAGAAACCAGAGGTCAAGGCAAGGAAAGCATGAAAGTGTTCAGAAGAGCAGCACTGAGATTATGGGATGGTTAGGCAGAGTGATTGGCTGGCTTCCTGGTCCAAAGTGGCAAAGACCATGAGCCCAAAGGGCTGAGGACCACAGAAACTTTGTTGCAGACAGAGAGAGACGTTATTGTGGAACAATGACTGTATCTGTGCTGTTCACTGCTCCTGATTCAGGGTAACCTTTAAAATAAACCCCTATCAAACACTGCAGTACACCCCAGAATTCTGAGTATTGTCTGCATGTTGTGAGTGGCCATTGCAAGAATGATCAAACACATTGTAGAAATAGGAGGGACGGCTGGTGTCAGCAGAGGGTAAAGAAGGATGGAGCTTGAAGATAGCACTCACTCCTGCCTTGTGGCAGTGGAGAAGCCAGCAAATACTCATACTCAAGCCAGTGAGTCACTTGTTACCCTATAGGGCAGGGTAGAACTGCCCCTACGCGTTTCTGAGACTGTAAGTATCTACAAGAGTAGAAAGTCTCATCTCACTCCTGAGGAGGAGCGGGTAGATTCCAATTATGACTAGCAGCCTGAAGCATAACCCCTACTCCATCAAGGCTCCTAGGGATCTAGAAGATGTCAAAGATAGTCACCCCACCATGCTATTTATCCAATATGATTGTGAAAAATAAATAAGTTTTTCATTTTCTAGTGTATTTACCAAGAAAAAAACAAAGGTATGCTACTCTCTGGCTGCTCAATTTATAAGTTCTTCAAAATGCTAGCAATCTAGGAATCACTATGCTATAGAAATTATTGAACAGTGTTATAACTAGTTATATTCATAATATTACAACGGTAATAACCATATAGTTTTGATAGATTTGATTTCATCAGAGTCAACCTGAGAAGTATACTCTAACACCTAAACCAAAAATTACGTAAAATCACCCTCTCATTTTTGTATTGAAGCATAATGCATAGACACCAAAGAGTGGGCACTGAGAATCACAAAGTTTTAAGGCGGCATCCCAAAGCATAAGTTGTTTTCTTTCATCTTATTTTCTGAGAGAATTACAGGGTGCTTCTTTTTCGGCCACACAACTGTAGAAGTTCTGAATTTAAGATACAGATGGTGAATACTTTTCCTAAAAATTGAAAATAAAAAAATAACTTGATTACAGAATTTTTTAAAAGTCATCATTGTAAATCAGAAAAATAGAGTATTTTACCTAAGAATTTAAAGCAATTATGAACCAGAACAAAATTTAAGCTTATTGCTGTTCCAATTCAAGTCATGATAACCTCAGAGAGGAGCTTTTATTAAGCATAGTAAACAATGCTTTCTTATTATGATCTATTCTTATGCTTTTTCCTGTATGTTATGAAATTACCTAGATAACAATCAATGCCACAATGGCCCTGCCAGTTTGGGGCCTTCCTCCAGAGAAGAATTATTTTTTTCCACTCATCAGCTCATATGTCCAGCTTCTCAGCTTGTACATGTTACATCGATAGAATAGCATTTTATAATCCTCCCAGGTGAACCAGAGTAGCTGGCCAATCAAAATAGAATAGGTGATCCACATTTTCTGGAGGGTTTTTTTTTACGTATAAACTCTATCCATATTAATACCATAGTTGTGATTGAAATAAGATGCTTGGGTTTCTCGCCTCATTATGAAACAAAATAAAAGGTTTTTTTTTTAAGTTGGATAAAAGTATGTTTGAATTGCTCTTTTATAAGTGAATTATGGTGTCAGGGTCATGTCACTTATAAAAATGCCATTCCAATGCACAAGGAACACATCATTATGGTCAGTAACTCCCAATTTGAAATAAATCCCTGCTGGGTTGAGATTAATTCACCAGAACCATAATAGATTTCAGGTCTATATTGCTGGATGTCATAAGTCAGCTGAGAGCCTAGCCTTGCTGTGCCGTGGATAATGACCCACCCTTTGATCCAGGCCATTCTCACAGCAGTTGCTCTGGTGGAGCTCATGGTTTCAGTCACTGTGCCAGTCCAACTTGTTGAAGTTCTTCCGCTTTCTCCCCTCACCCTCTGCATTACTCAGAATGGCACCTTTCAGCTCACATGTCCAAAGCGCATGAGGTGCAGACTCTCCATTCTCGCTTCTGCCATTCTTGCTATACTTCTTCCAAAACAGATTTTCTTCCCAATGCCATAATTCACAAATATCAATTTATCCAGTCCTTGTTACTCATTGTCTACCTTTAGAATACATATGAAGTGTTTGAAAATAGCATGGATCAGGGGCACCCTAGTCCTCAAAGTGATATCTTTGCTCTGTAATATTTCAAAGAGATGTTTAGCTGTGTCTTCTTAATTGATTGAACAGTGATATCTATTTATGTGGACAGGTACATCTATTTGAGTTATATTAAGCTAGGCTCTTTTTGATTCAAGAAAATACAAATTAAATTATTCATATCAACTAATCTACAGGTAACTATTTCAGGTAAAATTTGGGATTCTTGAGTGGGCATAGGAGGTAAGTGAAAATGCAGTGTGAGTCTCTGGATTGTACAAATGATTATGCACTCAGTGTTAGATGAAACGGTTATTCTATTCCACCCAGAGGTGCCTTTGACGACAGGACTGACCATCTGCTTCTAAAAAATGAAGTATATCTCCCTTGAAAACCCTAAAGGACATGGTTCTTCTCTGCTGTCTATAAAGTCTCTATAAATTGGAAGACATTTTACAGAAACTATGAGCAAAACTCAGAAGGGAATAACTCTAAAATGTGTTCTTGGCCTCACGTATTGATTCATGATTATACCTTCTGTTAAATTAGTATAATGTTTTAACGAGACCCGAAATGTAAAAGGGTTTGTTTTAGGTGCTTTGTTTTCTTTGCCACGCTGACACTAGAACAGGGGTTTCCAATAGTTTTTATGTAATATAAGTATAAAGAATTTTCAAAACTTTCACCAAGGCTATCAACTATTGTACTTAGGAGATAACTTGCTAAAGGCATATTGAAGCTGTGTTTTAAGAAAGACTTGGTGGGCAGAACTCATCTTTCCTTCTTCCTACTGTCTTTCCTCCTCAGTGATTCCTTCCCTCCTTGCCTTTTTATTGTGTTTTTCTCTTTATTTGTTATGTAGTTCACCTGTGTCTTGCTGTGTGTTGAAGAACAAGTGAGGATATCCTGGGAATTTGAAAGCCACTCAGAGGTCATTCGTCACGATGCACAAGAGAGTAATACAGTGTTTGCAGTTAGTTATTCACACTGGCTCAGAAAGTATTCACTCCTCCCAGAGTGCCTTTGGGAGGAAACCTTTTTCCTGCTCTATTTTTGAATAATCTGTGACTCAGAGCCCATAGCTTTCCTTTATTCTGGGTCCAAGAACTCATTATTCTGACTCAAGAAGTTTCCCCCAAGAGAAGGATCAAGATTCATTAGGTCACGAAGAGAGGTGCACGCGTGTTCCTGCTAGTTGCCGTGTGATGTAGAATAGCTCACCGTGACAGTCCCACTTGCTGCACCAAAGTGAAAGGTGGCCAAGGGCTGATCAGATGTAAAAGTTGGCCACATTCGGGAAGTTTCTTCTTCTAAAGTGTCCCCACGGGCTTTACATGCAGTTCCACTAGTTCTGATTTTGTCACTGGACCAAACCTACTACAGAGCACTTCCCAATTCCTTGTAGGATTTTGATCAGGTCAAAAGTCCTCTGTCAATATTTTAAGAGAACCATTAGAATCACGTTCTTTTAAAACTGTTTTGAAAAAAAATTAAGAAAAAATTTCTCAAAAACTGTGGACAATAGACTGAAATGTCACTGCTGGGATCCAGTAGTGCTTTAATGACCAAAAGACTTTTGTGAAATAATTTTGTTCAGGCTAAAACATAAATGCCACATTAAATTTGACTTCTAATTTATTTATTCTTTTGATCAACGTTTCAGGGCTTATTAAATGTTAGCTTATATTTACGATGAAGGAAAATGAAGATGATCCTTTATTTATTCTCATGCAGTTGTCACATCTTGAGCTAACAGAGACTCTGTTTCTACACAGAAAACACAAGCCTTGGTGGCACAGTGATTAAGTGCTGGGCTGCTAACAGAAGGGTTGCTATTTCCATGAGAGAAAGGGCTGGCGCTGTGCCTCCATAGGATTACAGCAGAAGCAAGATAAAGGAGGCTGTGGTGAATCTGAATAGAACTTTTGTTCTATTCATATGTTAAAAATAGCAAACCTAATAGTACACCTTCCTACCATTATTGTTATTACTAATGTGCTTTCACAATCAATGCTCCAGGAAAAAGCAGTGAAAAGCTTAGAAAACTGACTGTGTTGGGTAAATCTCCTGCACATGACCTCTTTTGAGAGTTGAAAAGCAAAGATACTGCTTTAAGGACTAACATATGCTGAGTCAAGGCATGATATTTTCAATTGCCTCATATGCATGTGGAAGTTGCATATTGAGTAAGAAACACGGAAGTAGAATTGGTGCAGTTGAATGGTGATGCCCACGAGGAATATTGAAAGTAACATGGATAGATGAAAGGACAAACAAATCTATTTTGGAAGAAATACAACCAGCGGGTCACGTAGAGTCAAGCATGGCAAGACATTGTCTTACATGCTTTGGGCACGCTGTCAGGAGAGACCAGTCCCAACAGAAAGACATTGTGCTTGTAAAGCAAGAGAAACAACAAAAAAGTGGGAGACCTTTATGAGATGCTGCAGTAGTCATCTAATCTGGTGTAAATTTAAGGATTAAGAGTGTAGGGGTGGAGGTGAGGCCGTCAATGAGACTTCTGTGTGGGCATGGCCTTCTCCTGAAAATTCTGGTAAATCTGGTACTTCCTTGTTGGAGGCAGCAGACATCTCTCTCTCTCTCTCTCTCTCTCTCTCTCTCTCTCTCTCTGCCATTCCCTGGGAGACATTACAGAAGACAAGCCACATGGACCCAACCAGACCTAGGAAGCCGGTGAAGCCACAGACAGGCCCCTGCCAGCGCTGAGATGCTTATACTGGACCCTAAGACTTTCTAACCACTGGCTTGTGATTGTCCTGCATGTGGCTTCATTGCATGTGTTTCGTGAGTCAAAGGAGGACTTTATGGATTGGTATTGGACATATGGGGTAATATTGGATTATGGCTTTGGACTGAACTGGGTTGGGATGTCTTCTCAATGTTCAAGTCTGCTTATATATAAAATCTGTCTTATACACATATGTGTGTCAATGGCTTTGTTTCTCTAATTTACCCAGACTAACACAGATGGATTGGCCTCATGTTCTCAACAATGGGTGCAATATAGGAATAATTATGAGGAGGCAACAGGAGCAGGTCATCTATTATACATGGGAGCACTCCTATGTAATAGAATCACAACCTATTATACATAGGTTGGTACCAACTCGAAATATCTAACAACAACATGATCAGAGGGACTGGAAGCTTCAAGGCCCTGCTGTCTTAGTTCTAGTCCTGCCCCAAAGCAGGTCTTCAAGGAAAGAAGTTTGAATGGAGAAAGTACATTTATTTTATGATTATGGCTAGCACAATTATGGGGGAAGGTACCTTACTCTGAGAACATACCAATGGATGAAAATGCCAGTTTTTTTATACAGTTGGTTGTGAACCTTGGGTTATTGGCCGGCTATTTACAGTGTATCTCTCCTTCCAGAGGGTGGGTGCCCTCAAGTTTCATATTGAGCCCTGGTCACAGCTAGAATCCAACAGTCTTCAGTGACTTGTGTGGAGTTGGGTGCTCCTATTGCCCCTCCCTGTTTTGTGAGTTCCTTTCCCTGCAGAAACAATTTATAAAGGAAGTATGTTTTTTTTTTCTGCCCTCCACCTCCCACTGAACTGGGATTCCTTCCATTGTTGCTTCTTTCCTCGATGCCAAGATCTATCTACATAGCACTAAACAATAAATACCTTTAGAAAATGCTTTTTATTTCAATTTAAGGAGGTAAATATTTTTAACATCTATGCTCATAAAGTTTAATTTTAATTTAACAAGTTTAATGGGATTAAAGCAACACAAGAGATGAGGTTTACGGGACAATCCTCTTTCATTATACTGTTTGACCATAAACTTAGCATGAAGGTTACTTTAAAAAATATATTTCATTAAGAAAGAAAATCGTGGCTATTTTTACCAATGTTGTCTTTTTTATGTCTTTTTTAAGGGAAATGTTTTTTTAAACTGTGTGAGAAAGTAATGATAATATCTTTATCACAGGCTTTAGGCCAAAGGAATGTTAAACATATGATCAATTTGGTTGCCCATGGGATTACTGTGAATCAAACTCTACCCCTCCTTGGGCTTCATTCTGATGCTCACAGGGTTCTGGTCAGCCAGGCCTAATTGTGTTTTCTATGGAAACCAATTGACCTGAGCTTGTTAAGACTGTCAATACCTATTTTCCCACTGCTCCCTTCATCCTGCTATTGCATTTATGACCTGTTAATCATGGGCTCAAGCAAGGCTGATTGACAGATGTTGATTGGACAGGTGAGACTTATTTAATCTAGAAAAAGCAGCAATGCTCTTCACTGGAAGGCGAATAGAATATTCCCCCCATTCTTGTCCCACAAAGAAGCATAGTTTGTCAATGATCACACAGAAATGTGAAGTGCACCTGAGAAAAGTAGGATGTGTCTGAGCTTTAGTTCTCGCATTCTTCCATTAGTCGTTGTTTTGTTTTCTGTTTTTGCTGTGTCTTTGGGTTCTTGTCTAGAAATGAAGTATAACATACTCATCACTTTCAGGATGTTGTGATATATATATATATATATATAGTAGTAATCTCTATCTTTTCTATCCAGATTCTATAATCCATTACAATATAGAGCTCACAAACAATACTCAAGATTAGAGGGTTTTTAGAGAAAGTCAAAGGGTTTAGTGCAAGTGAATCATGCTCAGGATACCATTAGTTATAGTTAGATGTTCATTGCGGCATGTTACGAAGTCCCATCGGGGATGCTAACAAAATCCAGAGGGGATGCCATTCTGCTGTTAGCCTCAACCCAAAGACATTCAGTTCAAATCAGAAGTCAGTGAACCCAACTCCCCAAATTAAGTTCCCAGAGGCATCCCACTCTACTAGGCACTCAACTATACCTCTATGTGCAAGCAAATCCCACTTCCCTAATGAAGTGCTCAGAGGCACACCACACAACAAGCCAATCTTCTCGACTGAAAGCACTGTTTTATGTGCTCCATGGTCAGGGAAATCCACCACTCTGCTTTATCACCTGGCTCCTGGTTCCACTGCTCCTTTGACGTTACAATTGTCTTCTGGTTCAGGAGGTTCTCTGCACAGGGATCTTGGGTCCAGAGGACACGCTGCAATTCTGGCCCTTCCTTGTAGTAAAGTCTCCTCACCTGCTACCCAGAGGGCTCATTTTATACCCAGCTGGAGGGCCTCCCAAAGAATCCCATTAACAATTATTCACAAGTGAATGTTATCAGTCCCTCCACCCTCTTACCAGACCCATGTAGGAAAAAGGCCTTTGGTAGGAATTGGAGACTTTGGCCAGAAGAGCCACATTAAACAATTACATATATTCCAAAATTATTAATTTCACTATAATCCTCTTTAAAGCTGTCAGTTCTAGCTGAAAGGGGTATATGCTCTTCCATAGCAAATTGAGAAAAGAATGTGCTGCAATTGTCACTAGCAAGTAATTTGAGAAAAATCCAATTTTTCTTTATATTTTTTGATTGCTGTTTTAAACACGATCACTTTTGTTAGCCAACAGGATTCCCCTTAATCAAACGGCTGCTCAAGTGTTCATGAAGGAGGGGGGGGTAGGGAGGGACTTCATTCTGTAGCTTCTGAAAGATTTTCTGTAAAAAAGTTTTTTTTTTAATTTAAAATTAGATCTTAATTTCTTATACATAAGGAATCAAGGATGTAAAATACTGGGATGCGTGAGAGCCTCTACTTTATAAATTAGTCAAAATTATTGCATATCTATGAAAACATTAGCTGAATAGTTGACAAATATTAGATCTTTATGATATAACTTCTTAATATTCTGTCTATTCAGTCATATATATATATATATCCCTAAACTCTCCTTTTGTTGTTTAATAAAGACTCATGAAAGTCAATGATATGTTAAGATAGTACTTAAAAAATATTCATTTAAGACAATTGTCATATATAAAATTCATTCTGCCTAAATTCTGTCACCAAACTAACAAAAAGATAAAACTGTCAAAAAATGAAAAGGACAGAAAAATTGCTATTGTCAACTTACAAATCACACTGAGTATTGAATAAAAAGAAAATGTAAAACAACGATTCCTCTTAGAGAAAGTATGATTTCAAAATTATCACTGATGGAAAGCGGAAGGTATACAGTCATTTTTAAGAGAATAGATCCCGTCTTACTTGTATGACTCCTTATGATTCCTTGTTTAGTGAAAACGTAGCTTCAATAGATATCGAGGTAATATTAGGCCAATTGTCAGTGAAGTTCATTCTGAAAATGTATGCTCATGAGTTCCATTTTTATATTTTATAAACATGAGTTCTCTTTTTTAAACATTTGCCACTGCAACAATATTAAAGATCTATACCAGTATGTCATGCTTATTTGTATATCTCCGTGTTATTGGCATCTGTATCCCAGAATATACACTTGATTCAAGTTATTTTAAAAATAAGCAATGACCAGAATCCCTTATTGTTTTTGGATTTATCATTATAAAAATATGATCTTTTATCTTTCCACAAATCTGAATTTCCATGTATAAACTAGGACCTACTTTTGTTGTGAAAATCATGTGATAATATGCATAAACTATCTAGAATAATCATAGGCACGTAAAGAAATCATTTGCTACTGATGCAATTCCAAATGACCGTATTAGACAGAATAGTACTTCCCTTTAGAGGTTCAAGGCTATATTCTTTATAGGCACCACTCATCTTCATTTGTTGGACTGTGGTGGTTTGTGTGTTGTGTGGTTTGTGTGTTGCTGTGATGCTGGAGGCTATAGTACTGGTGTTTCACATGTCACCAGGGCCACCCATGGTGAACTAGTTTCAACTGAGCTTCCACACTAAGAACTGACGGCAAAGAAGAAATGGACTTCCAATTTCAGAAGAAGTAGCTACTGAAAACCTTATACATAGCATGGAAACATTGTCAAATGCCGAGGTCCTAAAGAACTGTACAGCTTTTCTGTTTTGCATCGGGTAACTGTGGGTTAGCAGCAACTCAATGGCACACAAGAACAGAAACTTTATAGAAGCTGATTACTACATCTTCTGTCTACAGATCGGCTGCTGGGTTTTAATTACCACCATTTAGTAAGTAGCCAAGTTCTTGTTCATTCTGTTATCAATACCCTTAGTAGTTGCATAATAATTGTGCCATGCATTATACATATAGCAGATACCAGGAAATAATGTAGGAGGGATTGAATCTACATGTCTCAGTATATGTATTGATTCTACCCCCTCCCTATTTCCCTTTTCTCTTATTTAAACAGATGTAACTTTTGCATCTATTATCCCTGCTAGTTGAATTTCTTAATACCATTGTCAACTTTGTTCCTTTTGAATGCATTTTCTGACAATCCACTCCAAATATTTCAAATTCCCAGCTAATGTTACTTCAGCTATTTGGTGAGATTTCATTTTTCATGTTTTAAAACTAGCATTATAATGGGAGGAAAAATTAATAAGGTAAACTTTCTGTCCTTGGTTCAAATGAAAATATTGTCTTCTACAGCGTTCCTGGGGAAAAAAAAATTGTTTGTGTTCATTGTGTCTCCTCGAAGTCACGTTATTCTGCTACCGCCGGGCCCAGGGGTTCCCTGAGTGACTCCTGTGCTGCTCTGACCACAGGCCAGCTCTAGCCGTGTGGTGACTCCTATCCATGAAGGAAAATGGTTGGATGGTTCTGATGTTCCCTGTACTTGCTCACTCAAAAACAAAAGGTTTCTCTTTGTCTCCAGTGCTCTGATTGTACTTTTATTTTGGATTCTGATGGGATTTTAAAAAAAACAATGCTTTTTTATGATTTCGTTTCTTTATATGATTTTGAATTCCTCGGCTGTATTGTGTATTACATCAATCTGGTCCCGTATGTTTCAGACCTTCCAGAAACAATTCTCTGTTCTTATTTCTTAAGGCTATTGCTTCTTATTTGAACAGCTGCCAAGTTTCTTTTATTCGTGCATTCTTGCATTTGTCCCCCCTCATGATTTACTAGACGTAAGAGTAGCAGGGCACTTTAGAGAAAAACACAACTTTCAACCAGCCGGTACATACATGGACTACAGAAGATAGTTCAGGGAAATGTTCAAATTCATTGTCTTCCTTTCTCAGTTTGTGTTTGTCTTGTGTGTACCTAAGTTTTCTCTCAGGACATTTATCAGGCCCCATCAATTTACATTGTGTGAATTAAGAGGCCTCTCTCCCTGAAGTCCCCCCTCTTTTCACTTGCACATTTATCATGGTTTCTCATTTCCACTTGCTTACTTTTTGCTTTGGGATTTTACAGTTCTTCTTGTCCCTGAAGGCCCACTTTCTTCCTCTGAACCCTGGCTCAAGGTCTCCATCAATAGCTTTTAACTGGTTCCCCCCCCCCTCCCAGGGCTTTCAGTGTCTTATTGTGAGTCGGAGTGAGGTGAAAGTGAGGAAAAATGGACCAAAAGTATTGAACCAATTTATAAACAGAACGTATTTTTGTGTTGCGGTAGTTACATAATTTCATGTCAACTTAAGTGTAGGAGCGGAGTACAACTGTCAACTAGGTCACAGTCCGATGATGCCGCTGGGTAGGGCCTTCTCCTGAGGATTCCAGGTACTTCCTCTCTCTTTCTGTCTTCATTTTCTTTTCAACAAGCCACATGGAGTCGTGCTGAGTCCTGTGATGACTATCTCTGTTTTCACCTTCTGGCGGATGAGACATATTAAGCCACAGTGACGTCTGCAAGGGCGTCAGAGGTGCTTCCACTGTCACTGGATCCACAAGACTTTGCAGCCACTGGCCTGTCGTCTTCCTGCATTTTGCATCATTGCACGTGACTGTGTGAGGCTGATGGAGGATTTTTTGACTAGTATTGGACTTATGCTCTAATATCAGACTTATGGACTTGATCTGGAGTGGGCTGGACTCCTTCCTTAATATACAATATTTTTATATAAATCTCTCTTACACATCTATGAGTGTCTCTAGATTTGTTTCTTTAGTTAATCCAGACCAACACTTGTGTGCATACCAACTGTTAAAACTGCTTTTATTTTTTCCTCTATTTAAATTCATATTGCCTTTTCCTCTTACTTAGGATTATCTTTTATGTCCTACTATGAATTGATAGCTTGGGAAGTGTTTAAAAACCATGACGTGAGTGAGGTTACCAAAATTATGACAACACTTGAAATTTCAGTGATATTCTTGAATGAAGAGTCATTAAGTCACTGCTGATATGGTCAGGTGCTGTTGGGGCAATCCAAACTCTTAGAAACCATGTCATTTAGGCTTATTTATTGGGTCAATTGAAAATATATTGCATTCTGAAATGGAAATTGAAAGAATGAAAAATACATAAAATAAAACTTATGTATATATTTGAAAAACAGTATTGTGTCTATGATAAACCCATAAATACTAAAACACATTTTGAAATTGATGAAGCAATTTTATATTATGGCATAATTTCAGAATTATCTTTCAACCAAATTTTTAAAGGTATTTCTTTTGGAAGCTTTGTGATAAATTTCAAATTTATTCAGACAAATATAAAACTAAAAGGTTTGGGGAAGAAAATACCAAAAAAATGTTCTCTTGTGTTTCATTGAATATGCAAATCATTCAACGCTGTGGATCAAAGCAAACGATGGACAGTGTTGAAACGGGAATTCTAGAAGACGTTCATGTTCTTATGAGGAACCTCTAGATAGGCCAAAAGCCAGTCCTTTGAACAGAGCAAGGAGGTATAGAGTGACTTTAAAGCAGGAAAGATATGTATTGGGGTTGTACACTTTCACTGTATTTATTCCGTCTGTATGCTGAGCACATCATCCCAGAAACGATATCACACATGAACTCCTTGTGATATACAGAAGACAGAACCTTGCTTGCTGACAGCAAGGAGAACTTATGGCACTTGCTGATGAAAATTGAAGGCAACAGCATTCAATGTGGATTATAGATCAATGTAAAGAAACAGAATCCTTCACAAGTGAAGCAATAGACAATATATATATTTTTAATAAAAGTAATTATCAATAATTTCTTTTCACTTGAATTCTCAGGTAACTCTTATGGAAGCTTTTTGTATTTTTGGGGTGTCATTGAGTCAGTTGTGACCCACAGCAACCGTGTGCACAACAGATGGACTTCTGCCTAGTACTGGGTGTCCTTAGACAAGCAATGATCCAGAAATCAAAAGACACATCACAATGGGGAAACATACCACACATTACCTAATTAATTTGGAAAGTGCAAAGATATCACTTTGAGGTATAAGGTGTGCCTTAGACAAGGCATGGCATTTTCAAGCATCTCATAGACAGGTGATAGCTGGACAATGAATACAGCAGACTAGAGAAGAACTCGTGTATTTGAATTATGATATTGGCAAAGGATATTGCAAGTACAATGGACTGCCAAGAGAACAAACAAATCTGTCTAGGAAGTAATAAAGCCAGGATGCACTCTGTAAGCAAGGGTCGGAAGACGCCTCCTGTACTTTGGACGTGTTGTCCTGAGAGCCCAATCTCTGAGAAAGGACAACATGCTGGGTCAAGCAGAAAGTCATAAAAAGAAGAAAACTCTCAGGGAGATGGATTACCCTGTTGGTTGCAACAATAGGCCCGATCATAACAATTGTGAGCAAAATGCAGGGTGGGACAATGTTTGGTTCCCCTGTACATAGTGTGACTACGAGTTAGAGAAGACTTTTTGACACCTCACACATACACATACACACAAACAACCCCAAAACTCCCTGCCGTTGAGTCAGCACCTACACATAATGACATTATACTGAAAACAACAACCAAACACACTGCCATCGAGTCGATGTGCACTCGCAGCTACCCCTGTGGGTTCCCAGACGAAGGAGCTGTAGGAGTCGAAATCCTCATCTTTCTCCCTTGGAGATGCCAACCACAGCATAACAGCCCAACTCATCTCCATTACGCCACGAGGCTGCAAGTAAAACTGCCCCATCAGTTTCTGAGACTTCAAATATTTATGGGAGTCGAAAGCCTAGTCTGACTTTCCCCAAGAAGGTGGTACTTTTGAACTGCTGACCTTGTGATTAGCACAATAGAAAAATATTTATGAGCAAAGGATGGAATTTTAGTACTGTCTTCTTTCTATTAACACTGGCCAACATGCACTTTGGTTCCTCAAATGGCAAACTTATTTCTGTGTGACTTTGATCTGCTGCTTTGATTCCTCAGATGGCACCAGGTTTTCCCTGTCAGCTCTGGATTTTGAGATCCGTGTGCTACTCTTCATACCTCACCCCCCCAAAATCAGGATCTTTCAATAGAGTGTTATGCCTGAGATAGAGGAAGTGCATCCTGACTTTATTTAAAGATAGTTGTGTTGTGTTAAGTATTTAGGTCAACTTATATTTCACATGGTATTCTTTGAGTCGAAGATAGAATTGAACAGAGTAAAATACACGAACTCTGAATTTTCTCCAAGTATTACTTCACCTTTGTCCGGAGCTGAAAGCAGAGTTCCAATGTGTGATCTTAAAAGGGGGCCCGAGATAAGAGTTGCTATACAATAAATAAGGAGACCGGCTCTTCCAGCGGGCTTGTGTTTGACTGCAAACAAACCACAGCTTCAGGTGTACAAGCCCACCAGCCTCCGAAAGAGGAATGAGCCTTTGTGCTTCCGTAATATTTACAGCCTCAGACCCCCACCAGAGACGTTCCACTCTCTCCTACAGGGTAGCTAGGTCTAGGAGTCAAAATCAAGCATTCAGTTCAATGATAATCAGCTTCATATAATAAATATTCAAATGTTTTGAAAGCCAAAATGGATCCGTCAGAGTTCAAACCTCCGTTATTAAAATTAAAATATTCTAGTCTTGTTATAAGCTGGCCCAACTTCTCCACCTGTGTACAGAAACTCTTAAAAGAAAAGTTAGAAATTTTCTTATAACTAAACGTGGAGTCAGCCTCATCTCTGAAATATTTAAAATGAATTCTCCCCTGACTTCTATATATTAAGAAATGTTCTGAAATGTGTACTGCATAATTTGAAGAAGGAAATTTTAGGTCTTCAAGATATTTATGAAAATTGCTGCGGTCTTCACATTTTCAACATTCTAAATTGCCCTTTTCTTTTTTCTCTTATAATTTCCCACTCATCTGTACCTAACTGGTAGTGTCTGTACATATTGCACAACTTCCCATGCAGAAGAGAACAACCCACTGCCATCTAGACGGTTCTAACTCGTAGTGACCCTACAGGACAGAGAACTGCCCTTTGGGGTTTCCAAACCTTTAACTATTCGAATGGCTGCAGAGTGGCTAGTGGGGTTGAACCACTGGGCAGATGCTTGGTACCTCAATATATAAGCAACGAGCCAACCCAGGTCCATCTATAGCTTCCTTTAACATCCTTAATACTCAATTCTTTGTAAAAAAGACTTCTTACCTTTTTAGTTTTATCCTATAATTTGTGGATCTGAATTTTTCTCATATTGATAAGTAGGAGGATACTTTAATAAATTAGTATAATTTAATATTTTAACTATAGTGGATCATCATATCTTAGAAACTAGACCTAATGTAACCCGTCCATCTCATTTTTTTAATCAGTGCCCAAAATAACCCCAAGCAAAGGCCTAACACCAAGACACCAAGAGGGGAACTGTTAGGCTGTTCTATCAATGGTCCCAGTTCATGCTATCAATGGTGCGGCATCTATAATTTCTGAAACTTTTCTTATTTTGGTGTACGTCTTATATGATTTGCTTCCCTACCATTAGTCCTCTTTTTCGTCTCTCTTTTTAAAACCATTTTATTGAGAGCTCTTACAATACTTATTACAATCCATACGTCAATGGCAACAGGCATATTTGCACATATGCTGCCATCATTCTGTTCCAGACAGTTACTTTCTACTGAGCCCTTGGTATCAGCTCCTTTTTTTAGTCTCTCCTCCCCACCCACCCTCATGACCCTTGATAGATGATATATTATTATTATTATTTTCATTTCTCACACCAACCACTGTCTCCCTTCCCACATGGTCTCCATTGTTCTTTCCCCGGGAGTGGGGTGTGTGGTTGTGTGTCAATCATTGTGATGGGTTTCCCCTTCCTCCCCTCCAACCCCCCACCCTTCTTCACCCTTCCCATCTGGTATCCTGTTACACATTCTTTTACTTGCTTGATTGAAAGTAGTTGGGGTTCCATATCGTCAGAAACTTAAGTTTTCTATTAACCAGACAACCATAGTTACTCCCTCCATAGATAAGCTTGGTATTTATTCGTGAGCAATATGAGATTTGAAGTAGGGAACAATTAACGCAAACATGCAACCTGGTTTCTTCGAGTAAATAAGATTCACTTTAAGTGATGATGATGAGTGTCCTAAGATTCCTGCCGGTTCATTGTATGACAGTTTCAGAGGACGTCTTCCCACTTCGTGCAGTGACAGAAAGAGGTAGTGTGCACCTAGACAAAATCTTTTATCCTTTATAAAAAGTTTAACAATATAGGCTATTTGTTTTATTACTGAGCCATTTTCAATACATTTTATAATCCCTTAAAAGGTGGCTGAGGTTTACTTTAATGTTGACATTTGTGAGCAAATATTTGGTATTCTGTTGTTCTACGCATTGCTGTTCAGATAAGGAAAATCACATTTTGCCCATATTTGCAAATCCCAACTATCATATATTTGAATTTTGTGAGACTGGAGCTGACTTTTTTACTCATTGTTGTTGGAAAGTATGTAAATGGCATACTAAGTAGTACAATATCCAATCTTTTAACTTTATAATTAGAATGCATTCAAGCTGTGCTTCTGAGTTTTCCTGAAGCCCTAAACACTAAATTGAAGTGTATTTTGAAATCATACATTAAACACAGAATCTTTGAATTAGTAACTTAAAGTTTAGCTTAATACACCAAGGAGTTTTACTCATTAGCAGGTAATTTGAATTCTCTCTTATGCTCACTACTTTTGCCCCAGGGAATGCTAAGCTTCTTTTTCAAATCTACCTTCTGAAATATGAGGCTAAAAAATATTTTTAAAAGCCAGGATTTGAGAATGCACAAAGATTATTCAGTAGCCTTGCATTCCACTTGAACTGTTTGCATCACTCGTCTGCATTAGGAAACTGATTGGCACAAGCAAAACGAGCAGTCTTGAAAAGTAAGTTTGCAAAGAGGATCAAGGTCAATCAGGGCACTCTTTTATCTTTAGACATCTGTATATTGCGTACGGTTACATAGTTCACAGCTAACCAGAAGTTTGACCATTGGACTCTGTCTAGAGGCACCTTAGGAAAATATGCCTGGTGCTCTGTTGAAAAAGGGTTGTAGTCAAAAGATAAAAATAAATAAACCCATGGTACACATTTCTACTTTGACACACATCACACATGATGACCTATCTGTAATTCAGAATCTGCACGACAGCAAATTTGCTTTAATTTTATTTTGCTGTCATTCAACTACTTTGTGACTAGACAAATTGTCCATACAAAGCTTAGCCTCAGGTTGGCTCTGTTGCTGCAGCTGGTATAAAGTTCATCATGATGTAGTGGCACGCACAGGCAATCACGGGGCCTGTGATTCATTGCAGGACAGAGGATAACAATTGCGAAACCTCTCAACGTAGGCACATTCGCTTGATTGTGTGAGTAGACGCCAAGCCTTTAAAGTCCTATGCAAACTTAAGATGCCATACCTCTCCCCTTGGAATAAATATGTGATTCAAAAATGGTAATATTTTCTACAAATCCAGCATGGATGTGGGCCGGCGTAGATGATATAGAAAAATGAAGATTAGATTTTCCTTGTGAAGTATTCATAGGCTTCACAATCCAGCACAAAAATACATGACTAAGTGTTTCTTCAAGTTTTTGCTAAGCCAGATATCTGAACAATGTTCAAAGATGTTTTACTGATCTATAAATGCTATGAGTTTTGCTGATGGAATAGCATATTTTCACAACTTAAATTCTTGCACACAAATATATAATTTACAATCACTCCATTTTTCTCCCACCTAGTATATTTTCCTAACCAATAAATAGCTGCAAGTGCTTTTGTGTTATAATTTATGTTGGCTGTAGATATTAAGTTGCTGAGATGAGCATTATTCCAAAATTTAAATTTAGATTACAAAAAATAAACCATGACAAAATTCTAAAAATGGTTTAAATTGAGTTGCTAAGACTTCTTTATCTGTGCCTTTATTGATAACCATGCCCTGAAAAATCTTTTGAGTTGGAGAATTTTCCTTTGGGAAAGTGCAAGCTCTTTTCTTGTGATTTACAGTTATGCCAATACCAACATGCCTCTCTGGGCTCGCCTTTCCCATTGATGCTTTATTCTTTGCACATTTTCACTGAACCTTTATCTTATGAAAGTCTCAACATTGTAATGGTAATAAAAACAATAGAAACATTTTCTCCCCCAAATAATAAGGTGTCCCAGGATTGGTGGCTTGAACCCAACATCAGCTCTGCAGGGAAAACAAACAATACATGTGAGAATTTTCTTCCAAGAATTTTGAGAAACTTTGGAATATTGTGGGGTAGTTTTAATTGTTTTATCGATTTGCTATACATTGGACCTGATGATACTGCCTCTTTGTCTGTGTTAAAGTTAGCATTTGCAATAAATAAAAAGAATCATTAAGCTTTTTCCAAGAAAAATATTTGATTTCATGGTGATTAGGTTCTATGATAACCCAAAATGACATTAGACAGATATTGTACCCACATTTCTACCCTATTAAAAATTGGATTAAAAGAGGTATGCTGCACAAGAGCTACTTAGAGTTTTAGAAAGCAAAGGTGATACTTTGAGGACTAGGGCACATTTGACCCAAGCCATGATATTCTCCATTGTCCATTATACATGTGAAAGTTGGGCATTGAATCAAGAAGACAGATGAAGAGCATATATATTTGAGTTGTACTTCGGGAGAAGACTATTTAAAGTACCACGAACACCAAAATGGACCAACCAACTCAACGTGGAATACGTATGTCCAGAATGCTTCTTAGAGGCAAGAATGGCAAGACTATTTCCTACATACTTTGGATATATTGTCAGGAGAGACCAGCTCCTGGACAGGGACATCATAAAATAGAAAAATAAGAGAGCAGCTAAAAATAAGGCCCTTGACAAGATAGATTGTTCTACGGACTGCCTCGATGGGCGCATACACAATTATGAGGATCACTCAAGACCGGGCAGTGTTTCATTCTGTTGTGCACAGGGTCACGATGGGTTGGAAACAAATCAATGGCATGCAGCAGAAACAAAAAAACTGTTTCCCCTGTGAATATAAATAAATGGCAAAAAAACCACATAAACTATTTTTCAAAATTATTAACTTCTCATTATAAAATGCAAATAAGCTCATAAAAAGAATGACTATCAAATCAAAAACTAGAGTAAAAACAGAATAAATAAATATCAGTGCATATGTAAAACAAGTGGAATTCTCATGTAGTGCTGATGGAAATTTAAAATGTACACACTATGGAAAATAGGGTGTCACTCAAAAATTTAAATGTAGAATTAGTATATTAACCATAAATTACATTTCTAGGTATATTCAATAAATGTGGTAGTAATGTAATTGTCAAGTTGAGAGGATTAAAAGTGAAGGGTGGAGTCTAGCCTGTCAATTAGGTCATAGCCAATGAGGGCTCTGTGTGGGCAGGGCCTCCTGACGATTCTGGAAAGGCCTATATTCTTCCTCTGAGGCAGGAGACACTCTCTGGGCTGTCTCCCTGTAAGACTCTCTACTGACTCCCTGGGAGACATTGGGAACTAAGCTAGTGCCCTGAGCTGGAGGAGCCACGTGGAGACACCCGATCTAGCGCTGAGATGCGTACCATGCCACTGAATCCACAAGATTTACCAGCCACTGGCCTGTGATCTTCCTGCATTCATCATCATTGCATGTGTATCATGAGTCTGAAGAGGACTTTGAAGATTGACATCGGACATGTGGGCTAATATCTGATTTGTAGATATGATCTGCAATGGGCTGGATGTTTTCCCAATATTCAATTTATTTTGTATATAAAACCATTTCTTATATATTTATGAGTCTCCTTCAATTTATTTCTCTAGTTATCTGAACGGACACAATACGATTAAGAACATTCTTTAATCTCAGTGTTTTGTTAGGGGCCTTTCACTTGGTTCTGACCCATAATGTCCCTATGCAGAAAAGAACAGAACACGGCGGGGTCCTTCATCATCCACACAAATGAACACACACAATACACATCCACACTAGTGTGTATTCACAATAGTCAAACAACAGAACACAAACACACAAATGTCGATTAATAGTTGATTGGGTGAATGTTGTTGTTGGCAGGTGCCATCTAGTCAGTTCTGAATCATAGCAACTCTGGATTTCAGAACAGTACCCGCTTTTACCCCATTCTCACACTTGTTTTGTTTGACCCCATTGATTCAGAAATCATAACAATTTATCCTGCTGACTCTCAACTTGACCAGAAGTGACATCCTGCTGTAGGGACAAGTTCCTCCTGAGAAAATGTTCACAGCACATTGGTGAAGTCTTGTAATTCTTCCAAGGAGCATTTTTTTCTGTTCCGCATAAAACAAACAATCAAACAAAAACAGATTTGTTAGTTCTTTGGGTAGACCACAATATATTCATAATTCTTCTCCAACATTACAATTCAAATGGCTTAGCTCTTGCACAGTTTTCCTTCTTCATTTTCAAATTGTCCCTGGCATTTAAGGGTTTGGAAAATATTGTATTTTCTTTCAGGTACACCTTAGTCCTCAAAGTAATATTTTTACTTTTTAACCCCCTAAAGAGGGCTTTTGCAGCAGATTTGCCTAATACAACATGTGTTTTTCTGAACCACTGTTTCCATGAGTGTTTACTGTGGATTACAGTAAATTGAAATATTGACAATTGTGGTAGTTACATAATCTGGTGTCGATTTGGGACTTGAAAGGATTAAGAGTGAAGGGGTGGAGTCTAGTCTGTCAATCAGATCATAGCCAATGAGGCCTCTGTGGGAATTCTGGGAACCCCTAGATTTCCTCCTTGGAGGCAGGAGAGACTCTCTCTGCTCACTTCCTGTGAGACATCTCTGAAGAGAGGCCACATAATCTTTCCCGGATGCAGCCCTGGCAACTGGAGGAGACACATGGAGAACCGTGCCAGCACTGAAATGACTCTATCACCACTGATTTTGCACCCACTGGCCTGTGATCATCCTGCATTCAGTGTCATTGCATGTGTTTCATGAGTCTGAAGAGGACTTGATAGATTGGTATCGGACATGTAGGCTAATGTCAGACTTATGGACTTCATCAGGAGTAGGCTGGGATGTTTTCTCAATATTCAATTACTCTTGTATAAAAATCTCCTTCTTATACACATTTGAGTGACTCCATGAATTTGTTTCCCTAGTTTCCCTGGACTAACACAATAATATCAAACTTTTCACCATTTATCAAAATGCTAATTATCAGTCCTGCTGTGAGGTTTTTTTACAGTGTGGTATAATACAATGTAGATGACTAATCCAATGTAGCTGTAGGTTTTATATACATCAGTAAGAGTTGATGTCCACTTTTCTTTCCACAAGCAAGAGTATGTTATCTCCTATTCAGCAGCTGTTAAGGAAGGAGCCTATGTGGTATAGTGATTACATATTGTACTGTGATCTTCATGGTCTGTGGTTCAAACTCATGAGCAGCTTCATTGGATAAAGACTAAGCTTTCTACTCCAGGAAATAGTTACCGGCTCAGAAATCCACAGAGCTCGCTGTTAGTGAGCACTGACGTTGTGGCAGTGAGATGTTAGGAGCCTTCTTCCAATCCTGGTGCGCCTTTCTTCAGTATACAGTCTAGTTTCTTGGATTCTTTTCTCAACATAGTGATTGAATAAATTTAGTGAAAAGGCACACCGTGAGATTTTAAACCCAGCAGTTTTCCTTTGTTCTTTTTAAATGACTGTCTCTTGTCCTATGTAGATATTCTATATTGACACAATTAAGTGTCTGGAATTTGCATCCTTCCCAGTGTTATACACAGTTTGTAATGATCCAAAGAGTCAGGTGGTTTTGAACAAGCCACATACACAGGGTTTTTGGCATGCTATCCTTTCAACCATGATCCATTGGGTATCAGCAATGATGTGTCTTAGTCTATATCCTCTTCTGAATCTTACTTGAAATTTTATATTTCTGGCAGTTCCCTGTTGGAGCAGTGCTCCTGCTGTTTTAAAATTATATTGAGCAAATTTTTACTTGTATGTGATAGTCGTTCTTGCATGGATGAATATAATGTGATATATCCAAGACTTACTCAGCCATAAAAAGAAGTGACATATTGTTATATGTCACAGCTGTGATGAATGATGAAACATTACACTAAGTTTAAAAAGCCAGGAATAATAAAAAGTATCGCATGATTCTCTTATATTAAATATGTAGAATAGACAAATTTACCAGGACAGAACGTTGATTAGACATTGTCAGTGAGTAGAAGGAAATCATTTATATGTAGTTTCTGTAAGTGGTGCTAAGAAATTTTAGAAACACAAGAATTATAGCACACCACTGTGGATGTGGTTAATGCCACTGAACTGTGCACTTAAAATGATTATAATGAACAATTTTATGTGATATATATGTTAATTTATCACAAAATACATGCAAAAAAGAGGTGACTTAATTATCAAAACTCAAAAAATTGAAAGTGTTTGCTTTTAATTTTTGTGTAAAAATATGACTATAAATTTAGCAGCTGTACATACCCATTGCTATTGAGTCGCTTTCAACTCAGAGAGACTCAGAGAAGATAAGCCCCATGCTTCTGAGGCTGTAGATCCCTGCAGAAGTTCACTGCCACATCTTTCTCCAGAAGAGAGTCTGGTGAGTTCAGTTAGTTGCTAATTACTGTAACGTCTACACCTTTTCTTTCTTTTTTAAAAAATTGAATACTTTTATTGTGGGCTATTACATCTCTTATCACAATCCATTCATTCATTCATTGCATCAAGCACATTTGTACGTATGTTGCCATCATCATTCTCAAAGCATTTCCTTTCTACTTGAGTCCTTGATATCAGCTCCTCATTTTCCACTTCCCTCGCCTGCTCTCCCTCCCTTATGAACCCTTGATAAATTATAGATTATTATGTTTATATCTTACATAGTCCTCTGTCACTCTTCACTCACTTTTCTTTTGTTTGTCCTCCTGGGAGAGGATTGTAGATCGATCCTTGTGATCAATTCCCACTTTCTCCTGTCCACCTTCCCCTTATCCTCCTGATATCTCTTGTCTCATTATTGGTCCTGAGGGGTTTATTGGTGTTGGATTCCCTGTGTTTCCAGCTTTTTTCTGTAACCGTGTACATGCTCTGGTATAGTTTGATTTGTAAGGTAGAATTGAGGTCATGATAGTGGTGGGGGGGGCATTAAAGAACTAGAGGAAAGTTCTATGTTTTATCGGTGCTATACTGCACCCTGACTGGCTTGTTCCTTCCTTGTGACCCTTCTGTAAAGGGATGTCCAATTGTCTACAGATGGGATTTGGGTCTCCACTCCACATCCCCTCCCCCCATTCACATTTGTATTATTTTGTTCTGGGGCTTAGATGCCTGATACCTGATCTGATCTACACCTCATAATCACACAGGCTGTGTGCTTCTACCATGTGGGCTTTGTTGCTCCTGAGCTAGATGACTGCTTGCTTATCTTCCAGTCTTTAAGACCCCTGACACTATATCTTTTGATAGCCAGGCACCATCAGCTTTCTTCACCACATTTGCTTATGCACCCACTTTGTCTTCAGAGATTCTGTGGGGAAGGTGATCATCATGGAATGCCAGGTTATTAGAAAAAAGTGATCTTGTGTTGAGGAAGTACTTGAGTTGAGGCCCAATGTTCATCTACTGCCTTAATTCTTAGTATATAGATATAAGTACATAGATCTATTTCCTTATCATTATATGTATTTACATATGTACATGCTTGTCTTTAGACGTCTATAAATGTCATTTGCCTCCTGGTTCTTTCCTCTATTTCCTTTTACTTTTCTCTTGACCCACTACCATGTTTGGCCTTGAGTCAGGTTTAGTAATACCTCTCTCTTACATTGCCCTTCATTAAGCCCCACTAGTCATTCTACACCTTTCCCTCCATTGATTTCAGTTCACTTGTTGTTTCCTTGTCCCTGGGTTGGTTGACCACTCTATTCCTTTCTCCCACATTCTCTTTTCTTGTGTCCCCCTGGAACCATCAGTCCCATTGTTGACATTTAGAAGTGTTTTCCAGTGGAGACTAATGGGATACCACACTGTCACCAAACACTATTGTTGGTATTCCCTGGGGATTTCATCACTTTGCTCACCTTGCTGCTCTGTTGCATGCCCTTAGTGTTTTGCCCCAGTGTGAAGCTGTCAGATCAGACAAAGTTCCCACACTCTGTCTCCAGTGTTGTATTAAGTAGCGCTATGGTTCAGTGAGCGATATCCTGCCTTGTGGTAGAGCCGACCCTATGGTCCCCTCTGTGCATTGTCTGCTATGAGCAGGAATATTGTCCTCAGGGCTTGGTGGGCCAGGGTGTTTTCTCCTCACTATCCAGGCCTCATACGTTATAATAAATTGGATGTACTGAGGAATCTCTGTAAAGTGCACATATGTAATGCACTTGGCTGCTAACTGAGATTAGAAGTTTGAGTTCATTCATAGGTGTCTCAGAACAAAAGGAAGGTAACGTAAATTTTTTTAAGGTGTATGGGAAACCAAAGGAGCACAGTTCTAGTCTAACAGACTCAGGATTACCAGAAATCATAGCTAAGTTGATGGTAAATTTAATGGGTATAATGTGATCAAATTCAAGTAATTCTGCTATGAAATTCTTCTCTATTCTTGTAAATGGTCACAGATATCAGTGAAAAGTCATTTGGGGTTCTCTATGTTATATATTTGATTAAGAGTTGGGGATGAATTTTTGTGATTAAAGAAAGTCTAAAATTGATAAAATAGTCTCTTGCTTAATTGCTACTTTAATCATAAATAATGGGTAATAATGAGGGTATATTGTGCTATTATTTTAGGAATATATTGATATGTGTAATTTGAATGACCAATGTTACCAGTATGTATGAGGGTACTTATTATTGTTTAACTAGTGAAAACTCTTGCAGATATGTGGAGATTATTTTATTTTATTTCAAAGTGGTAGTAGGGATTTCTATTCTAAATGCTGAGAAATATTTTCTTGATAATGAAAATCCACACCAATTTTTTTCTTTAGCACATGCATTGCTCTAAGTGTGTCCTCCTCCCCAAAATATATGTCATAAACCCCAACCTATATACTTAAAGTTACAGTCCTTTTGGGGAATGAGCTCTCTACCTTATGTTAATGAGATATAATTAGCATAGATTTTGTCTTTAGTCTTGCTATTTTGAACTATAAAATACACTAAATTAACGAATCAGTAAGCAAAGCTATGGAAAATGGGATGTCAAACCACCAGAATATCTTCTAAGAACAGAAACACAAATGATACAAGAACCTTTATTGTTGTTGTTAGCTGCAATTGAGTCTGTTCCACCCCATAGTAACCCGATGCACAACAGAAGAAAACTTCCTGGTCCTGTAGTATCCTCACAATTTCTCTTATGCTTGAGGTCATTGTTAAAGCAACAGTGCTAATCCATCCTGTTGGCTCCTTCCTCTTTTTGTCTGCCCCTCTACTTGACCAAACATGATGTTCTTCTCCAGGGACTAGTCTCTCTTACAAGCTGTCCAAATTATACACAACATAGCCTCACTATCCTTGGCTCTAAGGGACACATTGGCTGTCTCTTCCAACAGAGATCAGTTTCTCCTTTTAGAAGTTCGAAGTACTTTCAATATTCTTCTTTAGCACCACAACTAGTTATAGAAGTATCAAAGAAAATATATGGCAATATAATTTCATATCTCCATAGATAATTAAATTTGATGAAATATTTCTTCAAAGGGTTTCCTAAGGTTGGGTTATAATTTTTAAAAAATGGTTATATATGTTAAATAAATTTCTTATAATATTTGAAGAAATAATTGAAAATTAAGCTAGAAATATAATTTTGAAAAATGAATATTTTAATCATCACCTAATGTGAAGCATTTATTTATGTTTCATTCTATCAAATACCTGGGCTAACTTGAAGACATGTAAATGGGATTAGATGAACAAATTTATTATTAATAATAAACATCTGAGACCCATATTACTTCAAGGAAAGTTTTGAAAAAACTACTCTCAGGAAAAGAAAGCATTAAGACTAGAAGCAAGTAAGATAAACATGACATCTAAAGTAATAAAAATATTACTAAAAATTAGAAGCATCACCTTGTTAGATAAAAAACAAAGAAAACAAAAAATATGAACAAATTTAAGGATACATTTAAAATTATTCTTAAAAGTAAAGAATTAAATAGAAGTATAGACTCTTTGCAATGACTTGGGATAAGGAAACCAAAATGGAATATCTTAGACATATCTTAATAACAATCATGTGGTACTCACATCTTGTAAAAATCAATTATTTAATATCCGTAGGTCAGCATTTATCCAAGAACAAAGACCAGAGAGTTAAAAACAAAGGTGGATTGGAAATAAGAAACAAAGATTGTGAGATAAGTAAGAATGCTTTAAAGTGATCAAAATTGATGAATTGAAATATATTGCTTATGAATTGTTGAATGTAAAACATTATGTAGACTATAAATCTGAGCACAATTCATAATATTTAAAAAAATTCATGTAGAGTAAACATCAATGTTGTATCCCTGTACCATACTTATTTAATCTATATGCTGAGAAATTATCTAAAAAGCTAGGCTTTATGAAGAACATAGGATTAGAAGAAGGCACATGTGATAGTTAGGGTGTATGTTCATATGAGTCAGTTGGATTCTCCAATAACATATTATTGGTACCCAGAGTGGGTTGCAAACCCCCGCAGACATATGTCCATTGGTTTGAATTAGTTTATTGTGCCAACCTGGCTGATAAACACGTGGGGTTGACTGAAGGACAGAAAGATAAATAGCTCAGTGAGCCCTGCCTTTTGAGTTCTCAAGTTTCTTTCTTTCTGATGGTCAGACCATGGTGCAACTGCATTAGCCAGTTCCTGCTTCAGCTGGCAAGACTCACTTCCTGCAAGACACACCCAAGGTGTTTTCTATTATTTGTGATCCACTCCATGATGGAATCTTTTGTGAAGTAGCCAAGCATCTGTGGGGAGAATAGACCTCCTTCATCTAGTCACAGCTTTGATAGATTGAGAGAGGTTTTGCTCAGAGTGTGGCCTACTCTTATTATTAATGGTCAGTGTGTGAAAATTAGCTCACATTTACCGCTGGATTTTAATCTTTTATCTTGTTCATCCAGCTCTGGTTATATGGTCTCCCAATCTCAGAAGTTGGTCTACTACTCTTTCATTCATGTGTGTGATCTCAGATTCATTGAGCTCTGCTATTCTTTCATTCATGTGTGTGATCTCAGATTCATTGAGCTCTGCTGCATATTACTGTTTCCTGTTCTTATGCCCAACAACTACAGGATTCAGACATCTGCAGCTTACATCTGACCCACAGACTTGAAGCAGAGTGTACTTAGTATTACTGTGTGAACCATGTATTGACACAAATCTATTTCTATACACATACACATCAATGTCATTGATTTTTTTTTTCTAGTCAACCCAGCCTAATTTATACAGGCACAACATGTAACATAGAGATGACATAGCTTTGCTTGAAAAGTTAAAAGGACTTGAAAGCTTATTTATGAAAATCTAAGAATATAACATTCATTATGGATTGAAACACAGTGTAAAGAAAACAATTGATATTATACCTGGACCAGGCATATATCATCATGATAAATGAAGAAAAGATTGACATCATGAAAATTTCATTTTACTAATAAGCACAAATAGATGGATGCAAACAACCATTAATGGTTAGAATATGGAAAGTATAAGATATGAATATTGGAAAATTGAATGTCATTAAAATTAAATGGAGCACATAAAGATCTATATCCTCGACAATGGTAAGCTGAAAAGGACTGGCCATTCTAATAATGTAACCACAATTCGGTAGGTCAGAAATTATAAATTAAAGGAGAATAATACTGCATTAGTAGTCCAAAAATGCACTGCAGTACTTATCTTGAAATACAGCGCTGATGGCGATAGGATAAGACTACAAGGGAGTCTAGTTAATGCAATATCATCCATATTTAAGCACCAACCTCTGAAGTAAGTGATGAATAAGTAGAATAACTATACCAATTGATCACACTTGTAATCAAGATACACTAATAATTATTGGCAATTTGGCCTCTTGTGGTGTAGTTAGTGAGTGCTAGTTGAGCTGCTAAATGCAAAGTCAGCAGTTTGAACCCACTATCAATTCTGTGAGAGAAAAAAATATGACTCTTCTTTTATTGCATAGAGAGGTACAGTCTTACATACCCAGAGAGGCAGTTCTACATTGTCCTATTGGGTCATTATGAAGCAGCAGCATCTTGGTGTCAGTGAGTCTATTTATTTATTTTTGTTATATTTATGAGAAAGTTGGAAACAAAGAATGAACTCTAGCTGGAGGCTGTGAAGCTCTTGATTGAAACAAAGCTGGAACGTACCAGGTAAAATGCACAAGATGAATACCTTCTTTTTTGCAAACTTCATTTTTTCCAATAACATACACAGTGTTTGTACACATTAAGTTGCCGGATGGAATACAAATGGAATTAAATTGTGAACATCTGTAGAAAAAGATAGTGGAAAAGAAACTTAATATCAGTAGTCAAAATTTGGCCAGGGTTAAATATAGAACAGACCATCAACTGTTCATATATAAGTTCAGGTTGCGAGTAAAGAACATTAAATACAAATTCATGAGACTAAAAATGCAACCTTAAGTCTATCCCTTGGGCCCCTGGTGGCATAGTGGTTATGCCTTGGGCAATTACCACAAGGTCAGCAGTTCGAAACAAGTAGGGGTTTCTTGGGAGAAAGACAAGGCTTTCTACTCCCTTAAACAGTTATGGTCTTAGACACTTGAAAGGGAAGTTCTACCTTGTCCTATAGAGTTTACATGAGTAGGTACAGTCTAGATGACTGTGAGGGTTTTGCAGTACATCCCATTTGAATTTTGAGAGCATCTCAGTAATAAAATTGATGCATTGAACACTAAGGACAGAAAACCTGGTGAGCTGAAAAGAAGAAAACAGAAGGTCAATAAAAAGACAACGAGAGGGAGGGGGGAAAAAAAGAGGACCTGATGCAAAGGGCTTAAGTGGAGAGCAAATGCTTTGAGAATGATTGGGGCAGGGAATGTGCGGATGTGCTTTATACAATTGATGTATGTATATGAATGGATTGTGATAAGAGTTGTATGAGCCCCTAATAAAATGTAAAAAAAGAAAATGATTAGGGCAAAGAATGTACAGATGTGCTTTATACAATTGATGTATGTATATGTATGCATTGTGATAAGAGTTGTATGAGCCCCTAATAAAATGTTAAAAAAAAAAGACAATGAGAAAGAAAGGTGGATGTCAGAAGAGATTCAAAACTTCTCTTGCAAGCTGAGTTGCTAAAGAAAATGGACTAATTATGAAGTAAAACTGCTGAACAAAAAATTTCAAAAGCTAATTCAAGAAGGCAAAGTGTTATCATGGACTATGCAAAAATGTGGAGTTAGAAAGTGTAAAAGCACAAAAAAAACCAAAAACCACCCAAGTAATGTATCTATCTCAATGTATCTATCCATCTGAAAGAAATGAAAAAAAGGGAAGTATTGAGTTTTAATAAATATTGAAGAATTCAATGATAAAAATATAGAACAAAGCAGCAAATATCAAAAGATGATAGAAATAATACAAAGGATAACTGTACCAAAAAGAAATAGAATCTGGTCAATAACCCATAATATTGAAGAAATAATTAAAAGCTATATGGAAAGTATTCATGCAAAACAAGGCTCCAGCATTTTGAAGAAATGTTTCAAGTTGACAAAGCGCTGAAAGCACTCACTCATCCAATTGAAGACATTTTGAAACAGCTACCTGGACAAATGATTGGCAGATATCCATGTTTGTGCCCATTTAAAAGTGAGGTAATGGAACATAATTCTGGAATATATCAACCAATAACATTAATATTATATGCAAGTAAAACGTTTTGCTATGGTTGTTGTTGACAAAACTTCGACAACATTTGCAGCAGTACTCTGACAGGGAGTTGACAAAAATTAATGCCAGATTCAGAAGAAGATGCAGCCCCACAAACAGCATTGCTGATATGACATGGATCTTGGATGGAAGCTGACAAAACTAGAAAGATGTTTACTTGTGTTTTATTGAATATGCAAATGTATTAACTGTCTGAATTATTAAAAACAAACAAATAAAACCTGTAGATAAAATTTTGAAGTGTGGAAATTCTAGACGACTTAACTGTGTATATGTGATATCTATACGTGGACCAAAAAGTAGATGTTCAAACAGACTAATAGAATACTCCACGGTTTCATGTCGCAGGTTTTCATCATTTTAATCTTTCTTATTCAACCTGTATGATGAGAAAATGATCCAGGATGCTGGAGCCTATAAATGAGAATAGCTGTTGTTAGGTACCACTGCATCAGTTCTGATTCATTACATCCCTACGTACCACGGAAGGAAACACTGCTGGGTCCTGCCGCCATCCTCACATTCTTACCAAGTGTGAGCCCAGTGTTGCAGCCACTGTGTCAGTCCATCTTGCTGAGGGGCTTCCTAATTTTTGCTGACCCTACATTTTAACAAGCATGATGTCCTTCTCCAAGAGTTGTTCTCTCCTGACAACAGACCAAAGTAACATAAAACAAATTCTAGGCATCCTTGTCTGTAACAACCATTCTGGTTGCACTTCCAAGATAGCTTTGTTGGTTCTTTTGACAATCTCTGATAGTTTCAATATTCTTCTCTAGCATCATAATTCAGATGGAGCAATTATTCTTCGACCTTCCTTGGTCTATCTGCCACTTTCACGTGTAAATGAGGCAATGGAAAACTCCATAGGTTGCACCTTACTCCTTCAAATCACATCCTTGCTTTTCAACACTTCAAATAAGTCTGTGCAGCATCTTTACCAAATGCAATGTGTTGTTCGATCTCCTGACTGCTGCTTCTATGAGCATTGATTGTGGATCTGAGAAAGATGAACTCCTCGACAACCTCGATCTTTTCTCATGTATCATGATTTTAGCTACTGGTCCACTGTGAGGATTTTGTGCTCCTTTAAACTGACTTATAATCCCTACTGAAGGCGGCAATCATCAATTTTCATCAGAACGTGGTTTAAGTCTACTTCAGTTACAGCAAGCAAGGTTGTGTAATCACCATATAGCAGATGGTTAATAATAAGCCCTCCTTTAAGCCTGATGTCACATTCTTCATACAATCCAGTTTCTCTGATGATTTGCTCATCATACAGATTGAATATGTATGCTGAGAGGATATAACTTGGCTCAAACCTTTCCTGATTTTAAACCATTCAGTATTCTCTTGTTCCATTCACACTCTTGACCTATGTACAAGTCCCATGTGAGCATAATTAAGTGTTTGGGAATTCCCATTATTTTCAAGGTTCTCCATAGCTTATTATGATCTGCACAGTTGCATGGTTGGTATAGTTAATAAAATCCAAATAAACATCTTTCTAATAAACTATGCTTACAGCCAAGATCCATCTGACATTAGCAATGGTATCTCTTATTCCATGGCCTCTTCTCAGTTCACCCTGAACCTCTGGCAGCTCCCTGCTACAGCTCCCTGAAGAGCTCAGACCCTTCAGCCAAGAGATCCCTTATTCCATGTCCCCTTCTGAGGTCAGCCTTAACTTACAGTAGTTCCTGTCAATGTGCGGCTGCAACTATTATTGGATGAGCTTCATATTAATTTTACTTGTGAGGGACATTAATTATATTGCTCTATTACTTGAGTTTTCTGTCGGGTTGCAAGCACAGGCAGTTTAGGGGATCATACAGTTCAAACTGCTGACATTGGTATTCGCAGTACAGCAGGGTCTAGCATAAGAAGAATGGCACGGATGGTGCAGGAACTGGCCTATATAATTGTGATTGTTACACATAGGGCCCGTAATAGTCTTAACCAACTGGATGGCATGCGACAGCTACATATATATCGTCATATGTATATGAATATATATATACATATGTATAGCAATAGTTCTTTACTTTAGTGATGTATTTACATCAGATTATGTATATATTCATTTTTATGATTTGAACGTTCTATAAAAATTTGCAATATAGAGAAGGAATTTTAGAGCTTTAGTATATATAAGTTTAATATGATTTGATTTTTATTTATTTAATTTATAAGCATTTTAATGACTGAATGTCAAGTAACATGTAAAACAGAGAATTACATTTTTTGGTTTTAAGATAATAATACATTCTTTTTGAATATTTGCTTTAAAAGTCATTTGTTCTTAATTCAATCAATCTTGAATATTCAATAAAATAATCCCTAAAATGAAAAAGCTATGCATTATGTGAAAATACTGTCAAATTTTACTTACTTTTTGTAGTCTTGGTTCTTTAGCTTATTGTTTATGCTATTTAAGTTGCCTGGGTATCAAAAGTGCTTTGGGTGCATTTATGGGAGCTTTCATATCTTTAATCAAGAAACCATAATTTTTGTTTTGTGAAAATAAGGGATTTTTACCTTTGAAATACTTGATTATATAATGCAAGTATTGTTGTTAGGTATCTAGAGTAAATTCCTGAAAAATTGAAACCTAAAGAAAGCCATGAAATATTTTTCTGGTAAGTAAAAAGAAAGTGCAATAAAATACATTTAATATACTACAAATGGTTTTAAATATTGTATTAAATAAGAGGAAGTATTTCATTTTCTATGTTAATGAGTATATGTCAGTAATGATCACTTACGATCATTGCAAATTATTGCACTTTCTTTATTTTAGTGGCTAAGTTGGTTATAGCTTTATTTATTTATTATGAATCAAGTATCAATCAGCCTAATGGTTTACTTAGAAAAATGCAGAGTAGTGTACCCTGGATATATTATATTTAATGTAATATCTCAATATTGTTTTGTGTTCTAAACTCTACAAAATTCATCATTGCATTTAAAATATTTGTGCCTTAATTTTACTTTCTAAATAGCTTTATTTGACTTAGCATCACTTTTATGATTAATTCTAATTTGGTCTTTCATTTTTAAATAATGTTGTAAGTTAATCGTGAACATTTTAGTAATCTTCAGATACCTTTTTACTTTGCTCCTTCACTAAAAATATGTGATCAAAATATTTTAATAAAAGATAGATTATAACAAATTTATGATGAAGACTATTTCAAAGGAGGATACAATTACATTTCATGATGATTTCTATTATCATGTAGAAACTGGATAAAATCGCTTTCCACTTAGTCAAAATACCATGAAATCAAAGTTAATTACATAGGTATATGTTACTTGAAAGAATTGCTATTTGAGATTTCTATGAATACTTCTAATGTTCTATTTTCTAGAAAACCCATGGTCTGCCTTATCAAAAGTGTGTAGAGTCCATGTTATACAAATCCAAGAAGCATATTATGAAGCTGAGATTGAGTCACAGTCTTTTCCTGAATTACTTCCACTCACACAAGCTCACTGCTGTGGGGTTAGACTCACAGCGATCCTATGAGACAGAGCAGAACTTCCTCTGTGGTTTCACAAGATTGTAAATCTTTGTGGAAGTAGAACACCGCCCCCCCTGACCCTTAAAAAAATAAATTAGACGTTGCTAGGAGTTTTGAGGGAACGCTGATGCTGTGGTGGTTAATCATTGGACTGATACCTGCAGTCAACAGTTGAAACCCATCATCTGCTCAGCCAGAGAAGGGTGAGACCTTCTACTTTGAATTAGAGTTACCATCTCAAAAACCCACAGGGGCAGTTCTCCCCTGACCCTTAGGGTCACGCTGAGTCAGCATTGACTCGATGACCGTGAGTTTGCAGTTAGCAGACCAACGCAATACTGAAAGACAGCCTCAAACTTCTTCGGGAAAGTTGCTGCAACAATGAGTTCAAAGATGGCACAGAATCTGAGGAAGATGCAGGACCAAGCAATGTTTTACTGCATCAAAATCATATATTAAAAGTCCATTAAAAATAAACAGGAACTCAGTGGAAGATGGCCACCAGATAGGAAGCTCATGCCCGGAGCTCCCAGAAGATCGGTGAGTGAGGAGAATTGGGGGCGGAGTAAGTGTTATCAAGTCTGTCTGTCAATTCCTTAGGCAACTCAGAGCATTTCTCTGACCTAGAAGTGTACTCCGATCTGATCGCCAGTGCTTGGTGTGGACTTCCATGGGCTCTTGTGTGGTTCTCCGGGTGCCCCCTGTGCCTGGACCAGTGCCACAGGGGAGTCAGGTGAGCAATGGACGCTGTGTCCAGCCTTGGTGCTCCGCATAGAATTGCCAGTCAGTAACGCCCACCCTGCCTCAGAGTGCATGGGGTCTGTGTGGATGCTCCAGCCTGCATACCAGCCCACAGATTCGTGCCCCATCTGGGTCCCCTTCGCTGACCAACATGCCAGACCCTCCCCTCTCCTCCCAGGCCTTTGTGCTCTGCTAACTGACCACCGGATCTGCCCCCACACTCAGAGGTCTCAGCTCAGAGGTGCCGGCCCCATCACTGCACTCCTCACAGTTCTGCCAGCCAGCCCCCTCCCTATACCACCAATACACTCGCAAGCACACAGGCACATGCATGCAGAGGTCTGCATCCTGCCACACTGTTTCAGGCTTGCCAAGCAGAGAATACAAGTCTAGCAGAAATGTCGGCAACTGTGACATAGGGACCCAAGTCTTTGGGACTTGCTCACTGCATTCTCCCTTCTCTCTGCTCACTCTGTCCCACCCTTTGTGCTCCAAGTGGTGCATCTGCTCATCAGTGGCAGTCCCCCTCTCACCCCCAACTGAGGGCAGTGCCTCTAGCCAGAAACAGATCACCCAATCCCCAAAATATGCTTTCCTGCACTGGGGCCAACACTTTCTATCAGACCACAGCATGAAGCTGCAAACAGCCCCAAAGGAGACCTGAAGGGGACTGGAGCACAAACCATAAGTCAAGGCCAGAGGGAACCCCCAGCAGGACAAGGTGACACACAATCCTGCAAGGCAATTGGCAAAGGCAGCCGGCTGAAACACCAACCCTGACCTCCCAAAGAGAGCACAGGGCTCTGAGACACCCAGGAAGATGGCACCTAGTTCCAATAAATCGACCAAAAAACAGCAAGCTGCTTCCAGTTTCAGTAAGAAAATAGAAACAAAATCCAGTGCCAGAGGACCACATGAACCTAATAGCAGTCATAGGAAAGGATGAGGTTGACTCCTATGGAAAGAAATCTTCAGAATGCTGCTTGGAGACATACAGGATATGAGGGAAGCATTACAGAAAAGGATGAAATGATATAGGAAACAAAAGGAAATATAGGAGTTAATGGGGGGAGATAACAAAGCTAATAGCAAACTCACAGACTTTGCCCAGAGAATGGAGGAGGCAGAGAACCACAACAATGACCTAGAAGATTTGCAAGCAAAAATTAATAAATGTGAGAAAAAGTCTAACAAGTGCATCAGAGAAATTGAAGAAAACCTCAGAGCAATGTCTGATGCTATGAGAAGGAACAACATCAGAATAATTGGCCTGCCAGAGGAATGCCCATTAAGGAAAACAACATCCAAAATAGTGATGGAATGTTTGCAGGAAAACTTCCTTAACTTAATGAACGAAAATCAGGCAACTATCCAGGAGATCAAAAGAGTGCCAGCTAGACAGACCCAAGAAGAAGTCAGCAAACCATATAGTTGTTAAACTATCCAACTATGAGGAAAAGGAGAAAATTATGAGAGCAGCGAGGGAAAAACTGGCAACCACATAAGAAGGCAAGCAGACCTATCAGCAAACACTATGAAGAAGAGGAGACAGTGGAGCAGCATATTTCAAAAATTGCTGGAAAACAATGCAAACCCAAGAATACTCTATCCAGCCAAATTATCTATCAAAATTGATGGAGAAGTGAGAGTCTCTCCGGACAAGGAAAGCCTCAAAGAATATGCTAAAATGAACCCAGCACTGCAAAAGATGCTCACTGACCCAGTATGGGCAGAAGAACAACACTCACCAAGCACATACAAGAGACCTCCACAGAGAACAACTCCACCCCGAGACCATCAAAGGGAAAACAGTCCCCAAGATAAAACTGGCTCAGTGATGGGAAAAGGCATGAATCAACTACAAACACACATATGCGCAACCCACAGAGAAGAAATGGAGGGGGGAAAACACCCAACACAAGAGGGATAAAGTGACATCACAAGGTCCCCGTGTAGATGTGATAACCCTGAATATTAGTGGTTTGAGCTCAGGCCTTAAGAGACAGAGACTAATAGACTGCTTGGAAAACACAACCCCTCTATCCGCTTCCTACAGGAGACACATCTCAACATTACAGACAAAAATACACTGAGAATCAAAGGCTGAGGAAAAACATACCAAGCAAACAGCAATTTTTAAAAAAGCAGGGGTTGTAATCCTAATATCGGATAAAATTTACCTCAAAGTAAAAATGATAAAAAGAGTTAAGGGTGGATGCTATATAATGCACAAGGGAACATCACATAAAGAACCACGAAGCATTTTAAACATGTACTCGATGAACAAGCTTATAGCAGAATATGTGAAGCAAACACTCCAAAAGATAAAAAAAGAAACCACAGCCTCAACTACTATAGTAGGTGACTTCAATACACCGCTCTCTGAGAGAGATAGCTCACTTGGAAAGAAGCTCAACAAGCAGGCTAACAATCTAAACAGGACAATTAAAAAGTTTGACCTGATAGAGATCTGCAGAGCTCTCCACCCAAATAAAAAAGAAATCACATTCTTTGCAATCCCACATGGTCCATTTAAGAAAATAGACCACACGCTAGGGCATAAGGCGAACCTGCATAAGTTCAAGCACATGGACATTGTACAGACCTCCCTCTCTGACTGCTGGGCCACAAGATTGCTAACAAACAAAAGGAGGATAAAGAAATCAAGTGCAAACCATTGCAGAACGAATCACTCTCTATTGCAAAAGGAGAGCGTACTGACTCATGTCAAAGATGAAATTAGGAGATTTCTAGAAATCAATGAGAATGAAAACACGACATACCAAAACTTATGGGACACAGCAAAGGCAGTCATCAGAGGAAGTCTCATAGCATTACATGCAGATAGATATGCAGGACCAGATGGATATACAGGAGAATTCTATCAAGCATTCAGGGAAGAACTGGCACCAATCCTACACAAAGTCTTCCAGAACATAGAAAAATATGGTAAACTCCCAAATTCCTTCGATGAAGCTAATAAAACTCTGGGCAAGGATCCCACAAGAATTGAGAACAACAGACCAATTTCCCTAGTGAATATTGACCCAAAATTCCTTAACATAATACTAGCCAAGAGAATACAAAAGTACATAAAACAAATAATTCACCATGATCAAGTGGGATTCATACCAGGGATGCAGGCATGGTTCAACATACGAAAGGCCATTAGTATCATTTGTCACATTGAAATGAAAAACTTTAAGAACCACATGATAATACTGATAAATGCAGAAAAAGCATTCAACAACATTCAACACCAATTCATGTTTAAGACACTCAAGATGAGAGAAATGGAAGGAAAATTCATCAATATAATACAAGCTATGTATGAAAAACCAACAGCCAATGTGGTAGTCAATGGTGAAAAGATGAGATCAATTTTTCTGAAAAAGGGGACTAGACAAGGATGTCCCTTGTCTCCACTCCTATTTAACATCATACTGGAGGTCCCAGCTAACAATCTAAGGCAAAGAAAGGACATCAAAGGTATTCATCTGGGGAAGGAAGAAGTGAAACTATAGTTATTCACAGATGATCTGATTTTATATATGGAAAATCCTAAAATTCCCATGAGAGGGGTACCGGAAGCAAAAGAGGAATATGGCAGAGTAGCAGGTTACAAGATCAACAAACGGAATTCTATTGCACTACTGTACACATCGGACGAGGACACAGAACAGGGGATCAAAAGGGGGTACCCTTCATAATAGCCAAACACAAATTGAGATATCTAGAGATATACCTGACTCAAAAAACAAAAGATCTGTACAAGGAAAACTGCAAAACACTATTAAAAAAACCAAGGGTGACCGCAACAAATGGAAGGGGATCCTCCGCCGGCTCGTGGATCGGTAGACTCAATATTGTAAAGATGTCGATTATACCCAAGGCACTTTATAAGTTCAATGCTATCCCGATCCAAATCCCATCATCTTTATTCAAAGAGTTGGAAAAACAGATTACCAACTTCATATGGAGAGGGAAGAAACCTAGAATTAGCAGAGTACTCCTCAAGAAGTACTATATAGTCACAGTGATCAAAACAGCATGGTACTGGTATAATGGTAGATATTCAGACCAGTGGAAAAGGATTGAAAACCCAGAAATAAAATCATCAGCCTACAGACAACTGATCTTTGATAAGGGAACCAAAAATATCAAGTGGAAAGCAGATGCCCTCTTCAATTCATTGTGCTGGGAAAAATGGATACATAGCTGCAGAAAAATGAACAAGCCCCTTACCTCTCTCCATGCACAAGAATAAACTCAAGGTGAATCGCAGACCTTGAGGTAAAATCCCAAACTATTCAGACCATCAATGAGGGAATCTGGACAAACCTGAGAAGCTTGGCACAGGGATTACGCAGGCGGGTGTTGGGAAGGACACCAACACACAGGGGGCACAAATTGACCAGGGGGACACACTAAACATAAAACACTTGTGTGCATCGAAAGAATTCACCAAGAGACCAATAAGAGAGATCGCAGAATGGGAAACCTTCTCTAGCATTGACAAATCAAAGGCCTTATTACTAAAATCTACAATATACTGCTAACCTACAAAAACAACAAAAAAACAAACAAACAATTGTCTGCTCAAGAGGTGCGTAAAGGACCTGAACAGGAGTTTCTCAAGGGCAGAAATCCAAATGGCCAATAAATATATGAGAAAATGTTCCATATCTCTAACCATAAGAGAAATGCAAATTAAAACAACTATGAGATACCACCTAACACTCTCAAAGATAGCCCAATTCAAGAAATCAGTAAGTAACAAGTATTGGAGGGGATACAGGATAAGAACTCTTGTCCACTGCAGGTATGCACAGCCATTATGGAAATCAATTTGGCGATATCTAAAACAGCTGGAAATTGAGCTACCTTATGATCCAGCAATCCTCCTGCTGGGCATATACCCAGAAGAGACAAAAACAAAACACGGCCAGACATCTGTGCTCCAATGTTCATTGTAGCATAGTTCACAATTACATGGAGTTGGAAAAAGCCCAAATTTCCATCAACAGACAAATGGATTAAAAATCTCTTGTACATACATACAATGAAGCATCACACATCCCTAAAATGCGGTGATGAATGCATGAGCACATCACCACATGGGAAGAACTGGAGGAAATTATGCTAAGTGAAGTAAGCCAAGCACAAAAGGACAAGTACTATGTGAGTCTGCTGAGGTAAACTTAAAAAATTCCAAAGGGGCATAGGGAAGAAGCTACTGTATGCATATGTCCGTGGCCTGAGGTCCAGGTAATATGGCAGGGACTAAAGTAAGGGATACATATGGGATACATATGGTAGCCCATTAAAAAGGAGGGGGCAAAAGGTAAGTGTAGCCGGGGGAACAGGGTACTAACCCACACAAGGGGAGGGTGTTGATTGTGTCTCCACAGGGAAAGAGGGACCAGACTTCAACCTGAAACTCCAAGGCAAGAACACAACACACTGACATGAAGCAGGGAACTGAAAGGCCTGAGGGACCGGCCCCATTACCAACTAAGTGGACAGCACCACCGTCCCCCTAGAAGAATTTACTTCAGAGGACAGCACTGAAGCTACAGAACAAGAAGAGTGACTGGTCTGATCAGAGCACACAGGAGCCAACAAGGGGAAAAAAAAGGTGGGGGTGGTGGGGAGTGAAGCACATCCTGGCTCACCAAGCCATGAGAAAAATGTCCCTGCTCAGACAACAATTCACAGAGATGACCACAGGGCCGGCCTCACCATGGGACACAGCATTCTTCATAACCCATTGCACCATTGAGGACAACACTAGAGACACACGGCAGGAATTGTGCCTGCCAGGAGCTCACTACACTGAAACCAGCCTCTGGGGCATGCAGCAGAGTGTGTGTGGGTGGTGGGGGGGGCAGCAATGAAGCCCCGGGGATAGATGTGGTGCCAGAGCATGGCAACCCATCAGACTTGACTGAAAAGCACTCATGAAGGACAATAAATAGAACCTGAACTATTTACACATTTTTTGGTCTGTTGTAGCTATTGTTTTACTTTCTATTGTTGCTTCATTGCACTCAGTCTTGTGATAGTACATAGCATGTCTACCTGAAGGAATACGCAGGATAAACAAGCCAGAAGAGAGAACAATGGGATGACAGTTCTGGTGGAACATGGGAGTAGGGGAGGCAGGGGAAAGGAAATGAGTATTAACAAACCCAGGGAAAAGTGAACAAGTGATCCAAAATCAGTGGCAAGAAGGGTGTAAGAGGTCTGGCAGGGCTGGATCAAGGGCAATGTAACTGAAAGGAATTCCTAAAACCGAAATGAAGGCTGAACATGAGAGTGGGACAGAAGAAAAGTACAAAGAAATAGAGGAAAGAACTAGGAGGCATTGGTTAGTCATAGAGACTTAAATAGAGGTATATACAGATATAAATATATTTATATATGATGAGGAGGAAACAGATCTATGTACATATATTTATAGGTTTAGTATTAAGAAAACAGATGCACAGTAGGCCCCTGCTCAAGTACTCCCTCAACACATGAAAACTTTATTCTAACAATTCGGCAGTCAGAGATGCTCACCTTCCTGGTATAATCACTGAAGACAGTGGGTGCACAAGCAAATGGGTTGAAGAAAGCCAATGGTGCCTGGCTACCAAAAGATATAGCACCTGAAGTTTTAAAGACCTGAAGATAAACTAGCAGCCATCTAGCTGAGAGACAACAAAACCCACATGGAAGAAGCACAACAGCCTGTCCCAACTCGATTGCTGAGGACAAAATGGGTGCATAAGCAAAAGTGATGAAGAAAGCTGATGGTGCCCGGCTATCAAGATATATAGTATCTGGGGCCTTAAAGGCTTGAAGATAAACAGGCAGCCATGTAGCTAAGAAACCACGAAGCCCACATGGAAGAAGCACACCAGCCTACCTCAACATGAACGCTGAAGACAAAGCGGGTGCATTAGCAAATACAGTGAAGAAAAGCGATGGTGCCCGTCACAAAATCTGGGGTCCTATAGGCTGGAAAATAAACAAGGGGTTATCTAATTGAGAAAAAACAAATCCCACATGGAAGAAGCATACCAGCCGGTGAGATCACAAGACATAGAAGGGATCAGGTATGAGGCATCAAAGACAAAAATATTTAAAAAATAAAATAGCATTGTGAATGAAGGGGAGTTTAGAGTGGACACCTAGGGCCCACCTGTGGGAAATTGGACATCCCCTTGCAGAAGGGCTTCGGGGAGGAGATGAGCCAGTCAGGGTGCAGTGTAGCAAAGATGAAATATACAATTTTCCTCCAGTTCTTGAATGCTTCCTCCCCACCACCACCACTATCATGATCCCAATTCTACCTTACATATCCGGCTGGACTGGAAGATGTACACTTGCACAGATAGGAACTGGAAATACAGAGAATCCAGGACAGATGAACATCTCAGGACCAGTGGTGAGAGTGGTGATACTGGGAGGGCGGAGGGAAGGTGAGGGAAATAGGGGGAACAGATTATAAGGTCTACATATAACCTCCTCCCTGGGGGATGGACAGCAGAGAAGTGGGTGAGGGGAGACCTCAGATGGTGTAAAATATTACAAAATAATAGTTATAATTTATAAATTATCAAGGGTTCATGGGGGAGGGTGAAGCGAAGAGGGAGGAGAAAAAATGAGGAGCTGATACCAAGGGCTCAAGTAGAAAGCAGGTGTTTTGAGAATGATGATGGTAACAAATGTCCAAATGTGTTTGACACAATAGACGTATGTATGGATCGTGATAAGACTTGTTAGAGCCCCTAATAAAATGACTTAAAAAAACAAAAAGGAAAGTAAAGAACAGAAAAAACACCCAGCCATAAAACTGGTTCGCATCACACCTTGAAAATGGTTCCTATGGGAGCGCACCGTAGCAGCGACAGCAAGGGGGCGCCCGGCCTGGTTGTCCCTGTGGGCCTCAGCGCGGGGTCACCATGAAAGAGATGCAGCAGCTCCGCGTGCAGGAGGCAGGGGCCTCCATGGTGAAGATTCTGGAGAGGGGGAAAATCCGGAAGATGCAGGGTGCCATGTTCCGGTGCGGCGCCAGCTGCTGCGAGGACAGTCTGGCCTCCACGCAGCAAGTGCCCAGTGCACTGAGTGCAGCCACGCGCCACTTGCACAAGCCCAGGCCCTGGTGACCAGAGAACTGGAGAGGTTCCAGAACTCCCTGGCCCGGTGTATCATGCACTTCAACGACCAAGCCAAAGAGTCCATGGATGCCGGGAGCAAGGAGCTGCAGGTGAAGCAGCAGCTGGAGAGCATTGTAACCAAATGTGTGGATGACCACAGGCACCTCATCCCGTCCATGAGAAGGAAGACGAAGGAGTCTCTCTCAGCCATCGCAAAATAGTGGTGGCCATTGGGGATCAGGGCAGGAATCTATATAAAAGAGAAGGGGAATTTGGGTCGTTTAAGTGAATTTTATGAAAAAATAAAGGACATCAGCAAGTTTAAGGAATGTCACCTGACTCTACACACAACCTCTTTTATCAATTCTAGCTCTCAAGAAGTAAATTGGACAAAACTGGTGCTGTAATTTGGGTTGGGGGTTGTACGAGTGAGTGATATGCAGCCTAAGTTGTCTGTGGCAGGTGCTTATCCTGGCTTTGGTCCCTCCCTTTCTGTCCCACGCCAGAGGCGTCCCAGGGCACCGGGTTCTCCTGAGGTACAGGGACCACCATGCTGGCACGTCCCTCTAACCTGTCTATGATGATCTGATGGAGTTTTAGGAGAAGTATTTCTGTTTCTCGCCAACCTCCTGTTTACAAGAAGTATTGTCTCCCCATTTTCCATAAGCTATAAGACAAAATCCATGAGAGCAATAATCCAGAAGAGGAAAATGGATGTGTAGGTTTTTGTTTCGCTTGTTTTGGTTCATGTACAAGGACCCAACATTGATTCAGATGTCAAGTCGGGAGACAGTGCTGGTTTGGGTAAGATCTCTGAAAGGTTCTTTGGCCTTCGTCTGGCTGTCAAGATTGGCTGCTCTTGAAATTCACACACATGGAATCTTTCAGCACAGAGACCATGCAAAAACATGAAAGATTGTAACTCTGGCTGTGGGAGGCAGAGCCTCCTTCTCACCGGCTGTCCTGGTGACCAGCTCTGCGCAGCAGAGTGACAGGACTGTCTCTTCCCCTGGAATCAAAGGGGGTCAGGACAGTGGAATCTGTTCCAGTAACTGGGAATGAACAGCGAGAGGGAAACTGGTGGCTGCCGAAAGAAAGGAAAGCCGAAACATGCCATTACTTACTGGTTCATTGAGTCGAGCCCAAATCAAGGTGCCCATTTTTGTGTAACAGAACAAATCTTGCCAAGCCCGTGCAATCGCTGTGGTCACGGACGTGTGTGGGCCCGTTGTAGAAGTCTGTCTCATGGAGGGTTTCGTTTTTGGTGGCCCTCTTCCAGACAGAATGTCCTTTTTAACTGATAGGGCTATCCGGGTGGCAGGGCCAGCTGCTTTCTCATCCCCTGTATTATCAGAATCCCGATAAACCAATCTCCTGGCAACAGGAAAGTTGAGGGAGAAAAAGTGAGTGATGTAGAGGTAAGGGAGACCCGTGATTCTTCTAGAGCAAAGGAGCCCCCCCCCCCCACTGTTACCAAACACCACTTTCTGCCCAAAGCCTCTAGTGTGTGGTGTTCCTGCTTCATGGACACCTTATTTAGATAAGGAACATGTCACCTTTCTACCAACTTAATACCTGAAGTGATAATACATACAGCCTGTCCGTTTGCGGTTTCAAAGCGGTGATATATTTTCCTAGTGGTTTAATTAAAAGAGTTTAACTCCACTCCCCCACCCCCACCCCCAAAAAGAAAGAAAGAAACTGATACCTAAACCAGTGGTTCTTAGACTTCCTGATACTGCGGCCCTTTAATACAGTTTCTCTTGTGTGGTGACCCTGTTTGTGGGCGTATCTGCATGTGGGCGGACCTGCCTGGAGATGGATAGAGTAAAGGTGTCTCGGATCCTAAGACCATTGCAAATAAGTACTTAGTTGAACCCTATGAAAGGGTCTTTGACCCCAAGTTTGAGGAACACTGCCCTAAGCTATTGCAAAGTGAAGAGGTTACTTAATCTAGATAAATGATCAAATAATTTTCATGGAATTCTTGATCTAAGAAAGGGGATGCTATAGTGCAGCCTAAAATTTAAATCTCTGAAGCATTTAACTTTTAGCCTACCTCTTCTTTGAAGACTAAACTTAAAACTCACTTTTAAAAGGTGTGCTTTAATCTAAGAAAAACAGACTTGGTCTGGTCTCAAAGAACTTTCTTTGTTAGCAAGCTCTGTAAGTCATTTCTTGAAATCACTTTGTCCAAGAAGCTGTGTTAGAAACATGCCCTAAGATTGCATTCTCTTTGTCCATGAACTCTCTGTGGCCACCATGTGGTAACTAATCCACAATGCCTACATAACATCAAACAGTAACTGAGCAGTAAAATGTCTGGATAATCAGTAATTAATAATTAGAAAACACTCTAAAACAAGCCCCCTCTTTTAACCTTCTTTTGGTGCTTATACATCACTAGTATACGGTATAATAGAAATATTGCCTGTTGTTCCTTGAAGACTTTAGTTCCCTTTGCAGATTCTCTTTATCCTCAGTTTAATCTGTCTGGATTTCAATAAGTCTCTACATTTCAATCTTTACCATATGCAGAGTCTCACTGTACAGCATAGATTTCACAGGTTCTCAGATGAAGAGGAATTTTGCTCCAGGATAGAATATATGTAAAATCTACCCATATTTGATATAGATAATTCAGAAGATAATATTTTGGGCTTGGAGCTGAATTAGGATATTTGAGATCATATGACAGAAAGAAAGTGTTTTTCTTACGTCAAGAACATGAATTTTGGAAGGCTTTTGTATAGTTCTGTTGGCATAATGGGTTACACATTAGGCTAGTGACCACAAGATCAACAGTTTGAAGCCTCTATTAATTTGTGTTTGTGTGTGTGTGTGTGTGTGTGTGAGACTTTCTATGCCTGTAATGATTTACAGTGTTGGAAACTCACCATGACAGGTCTACTGTTCCTTACAGAGTCACTAGGGGTTAGAAATCAGCTAGATTAAAGTGAGTTTCAGTTTTTGAAATGTAGAGAATTATAAATTGGATCATATCTTCCCCAAATATGTGTTGTACATTCTAACCTCTATGCCTCTGTGCCTTTCATTGAGAAGCCCTGGTAGTTTAGTGGGTCATTGGCAGTAAGTTTGGTTTTGATATGCTTTTGATGATAATACCATTTGGGAGTTGTTTTAGTAAAGGGTGTGTTTTGAAATAGTAACCATAACCATAACCATTGCTGTCTTATTGATTCTAATAGAAACCCTATACAACAAACTAGAACTGTCCCTGTAGGTTTCTGATCCCATAGCTTTTTATGGACGTAGAAAGCCTCTTGTTTCTCCCTGGAGTGGATGGTGGTTTTGAATTGCTGACCTTACAGTGAGCAGCACAACACATAATCACTACCCTGCCAGCAGAATAGACAAGCCAGTTAGTCATTAAGTAAAACAGTGAATAAAAAGTTACCAAGCAAGGAAAGAATGATATTAGAGCTTAAATTCTTAGTACACAGTTTATAGAAGACTGGCTGACAGTGGAAGCTTAAAATCTATTTACACAATGTGGATTGAGCCTCTGCTGAATTCCATTTGACTATAGATTAACTAGGGTTATGGCTAGCTTTGATGTTAGCCCAAGAGAATTATAAAATGGACTCTTACATAGTTATGTTAAAATATAACTCCTCATCATTTGACCTCCCTTTTGTATCATTTTAATTTTGTTTCAGTTTTTTAATATTTTAATCTTCCTTTTCAATTGATGATTTTCTTTATTATTTTGTCCTCATTATTGCTTTATATTTCTCTTGTATGTGACAGGGATAGAACAGGGAATTCTGCCCTGGCTTTAAGTGAATGAAAATAGAAACCGGGGAAACAGCAGTGAAAAGGGACTCTGAGGACTGGATTGGCGAACACCTTACCCTGGAAGCCAGGCCCGTCAAATTCTGGCACCGGACTGTGCTCAAAGATAATTGTGAGACTGTGCTCAAAGAGAATTAAAATTTAAAGAAATGATGTATGAGACCTAAGGATGAACTGAGTAACTACTTACAAAGCTACTTGACTATCTGCTGCATTCCCGCCCCTCCCCCTTTGAAAGAGTCATATAAAAACTGGAAGTGTTTCTATAGACTTAGCTCAGCTCTTGAGGGGAGATCTGCTACACCTCCTGAGCAAAGACTACCTTATTTATGCTTAAAGTAGTCCATTCAAGAATGAGTACAAGAAAAAAAATGCTCTAAAATTGACTGTGGTTATTGAACTACCCTGGTTAATATGATTAGCTATTTAATTGTATGATACATGAATTATATGTCAATAAAACTATGTGAAAAAAAGATCCTTCAGGGACAGAGCTCCAAAGAAACAAGGAACTTTCTCCAGAATGAATTCAGAGAAAAAGCTTTGCCCTAAAGCCATTCCCTGAATTAGGAATTCAAACCACTTATTATGTGAGAAAATGAGAGTATATCCAGTTATCACACTTTACTTTGCACGGGTCTGTGCAAGCAGCTCTACCTGACTAAGACATCCAAGTTGAAACTTGTAACCTTTTATTGGTATAAAGTAGCCTCACTTTAGCTCTACCTATCGGAAAAGTGAAATTCTTACAGGTATTGCTCATACACAGAAGGAATTATTCAACTGTCAAAAATGTTATTGCTCAGTATGCCTGCTATTAAATGTACCCCATTATCTAATGTGCAGATATTTAACCCTTATTGTTGAAAGAAAACACTACGAGTTTATCAAATCTGTTCGAGGATGATTATTCAATGCTCTCTAATGCATATGATTCCATATTCAATATTCCATACCTCAAGAGAATTCTAAATGTAGAAGAAATAAAATATATTGAATGCATTTTTGTTTAAAGTTATGAATTGTGTCAGCCGGAAGGGCAAAGGAACAGTGCAAAGAAGATGTGTATTTGTAGCTCTCTGGTAATGATTTAATCGATGTGGAGAACTCCTTTCCAGATGTTGCCCTGGGAGCAAATGTGCAGCAGCTGCACAGTTGTCCGATAGTGCAGAAGCAGCAAAGTGCCCTTTCATTTACCTTGCCCCTCTCCCAGACCACACTGACAGTTGGCAATGACTCTCTGAGCACACGCAAAATCACAGCGTTTCAAAGAAAGAATATGGAGAGGAAGTCAAAGGTTGCTTTATACCTTGGTAGCAGTTTTCAGGAAATAAAAATATGGATGGTTAGGAATACTCACATTTTTCTTAGTATGTGGCAGTTTCATATTTCCTTGGGGTTGAGAGTATGAAAGTTTGCCTGAAACAATGCGCGCGCATATGTGTGTGTGTGTGTGTGTGTGCACATGCAAGATGCTGTTGTTGATTCCCTTTTTTCCTAAAGAGTCTAATGAAATAATAAAATACACTTCAGGCCAGATTCACATATAAGAATGATGGTATTAAAGGATAGGTTTATTTTTCTCACCCTCTGCTCTCCTCTTGTCCCCCTGTCCCCGTTTGCCACTACTTTGTGTTCCTTGTGATGCATAAGCTTTATTCCCTCCAAAAACCTGCTCAGGAAAAAGATTTCATATTTTTTCCCTATGAATTTACACCCCAAGTGTTATCTCTCCAAAGTTAATTTGCATTTTAAACCTTATCTCAGACTGTGGAAGCAAAGAATTTAACACCCTGTTAAGGGGATTTTAAGCATCAGTTGGCAGGCAGAGGTATGTTTTCTCTGAGCGAATCTTTTTTTTCCCCCTCAGAAATTGTATTCTCTGTAGTTGCTTCTTCAGGTGGGATGGCAAAATCGCTTAGAAATAAAATTGCTGGGGATAGGGACAGGCAGACACGTGCTTGAGTTCCTGTTTTTGCCACTTTCCTCTTTAATAATGTGGGCAAGTTACTGAGCCTCTCATCTTCATGTGCAGCTAAAAATGTGTAATTAATAATTGATAAGAATTATCACAACATTGGCATAATATGGTTGAAGATCTAAAGCATTTAATTTGCCTTTAATTACTTTATTTTCTAAAGAATGGTGCATGTCATATGCTTATATGAGATATCAGAAACTTCATAAAAATCCATCACCTCCGGTTCTGTCTCTGACCAGTCCAACATCTGTGCAATGCTCCTGGCTGTTTTCACATGAGTACCCTTCTGTCATATTGCCAGCAGTTTCTCTGTTCCTTTTTGGATCAATACTCACCTATAACTCACCGGCCTCTTTCTGACAACAAATAATGCCTGGGAACAGGAATGCCTCACAGTCAGCAAGAATAAAGCAGATTAGAGGGCAGTGAGCTCCAGCTATGAGTTAATAGATTAACCTACCATTGCCAGCACACACATTCAATTCAAATTTTGTACATCCCTGCCTCTCAGTGGTAAATTAACTCCAGACGCCAAGTCTTAGCTGGCTTTCTGGACATGACAGACTGCTAGTGATGCCCAGAGATCCTTTCAAACCCCCCGCCCCCTAGCGATTGCACTAGGATGAGACTACCCAGCAATACCACTGTATTAACGATCTCCGATGGTTTCATATTTTCATACTCAACACACAATGCATCTTCATTCAAGAATCTGCTTATGTCAGCTGCATGCCTGCCTGAAACCTAGGCATTGCTGCACTCAGCATGGACATGGATCACTATTTTGTAATGTGCACAAAGAAGAAACCTTTCCTAGTTACCTCTAAAATTCACATGTAAGAACTGTACTAACAACTCCCTGTCCCAATCAGACAATAACAACATGTTGAGTACCATAGCATTTCCTACTACATTTTAAAATACCCTGTTTGCCATTAGCTTTAATTCAGATTCTTACAATTATCACCCAGATACATTCATGAATGAATTCTTTTAACCCCTAAATAATGATTTAGTCTAAACAAAGAGTTCTAGGTCTTCTTCCCCCGTGCCATTCACAGAAAATAAACTAACATAACGAGAGCATGTCCCTAGCTCCGATTCCATAGAAACACTTCCTGGTGGAGTGCACACCTAACTGAAAGACAGGGTTTACTAAATGTTAGTGCAAAGCATTTAAGCATAGTCTTATGAAATCTAGTTAGAACGATATTCCTTAAATACAATATAAGTGTAAAGATGAATATTTTTAACTGCATTGACTATATTGATATACATTTGTTTGCCAGGTAATACTGTGAACCATTGCAAGAAACTGTCATTGAAACATTCCATTTTCAATGCAGACGCTTTGCATGGAGTTCAAAGGTAGGATTCATGGATAAGTATTAGGCATTGACGTCTACGCCGGGATGCTGAGGAAGAAGAGCCTGGTGATTTACTTCTGAATAAGCAGCCATTGGAAACCGAATGGCACACGGTTGTCCACTGTCACTGATGGCATCTACGTGAACTGGAAACAACTCAACACTGCTCACTTATGCATTGCTTTTAGATGTGACATGTTAGGAATACCAGAGGAAATAATTGGCAGATTTATATTTTAACCAACAGGCTACAAATAGTGTCTCACACCATCATATTGGTAAAAATTTAGAGCATCTAAAAGATCACCACTGCAACATGTTCTGGAGCTCTGGTGGCATAGGGGCTATGCATTGGGCTTCTCACTTCCAGGTCAGACATTGAATAACATTAATTGCTCCATGGGAGAAAGATAAGGTTTTCTAATCCTGTAGGAATATTTTAATGAATAGGAAAATGTATAGTAGGAAATAGTTCTCTAATGCAATGAAAGTTGTTGTTAGGTGTCCTCCAGTTGGTTCCAACCCATAGTGACCATAGAGACAAAAGAATGAAACATTGACTGCTCTTGTGCCTTCTTCATGACTGTGCCAGATTTGAACTCATTATTGCAGCCACCGTGTCAATCCAGCTCATTACGGATCTTCCTCTTCTTCACCTCTGCTCTATAAAGCAAGGTGTCCTTTTCCAGAGATTTGCTGCTCCTGATAACATGCCCAGTGTTACAAGGAAGTCTTCCCACCCTTCCCTTTTAAAGAGCAACAAAGAGAACTTATAGGTTTGTTCCTTAAGTCAACCCAAAGTATATCGATATATTGTTCATCAGCAACATAATTCAAATGCATTGATTTGTCCTTGGTTTTCCTTGTTGATTATGCAACATTTACATGAATATCAGGTGATTAAAAATAACATTTCCTTGGGGTTAGGTACACCTTAGTTATAAAACCAACAACTTAAAAAAGAGAGAGAACTTAAAGACCCTAAAGATATTGCACACAAGGATCTGGACCACTGTCTTATAATATACACAATATAGTTACCTATATTAGTTACTCTAAATTGGCAAAAATTAGAACACCTAAAAAGAACCACAGTTAAGAGCTCCGGTGGCCCAGTGCTCATGCAGTAAACGGCAGAGCTCTGGGTCAGCAGCCCAACCCCCGGCTGCTCCATGAGACCCTTGCAGCATATTCTCCTGATGTAATGCAATGCTTGATTTCTTAACTATTGTATTTTTTGAGGCTGATGGTGGATCCAAATAATACGAAATCCTCAACTGCTTCATTTTTTTTCTTGGTTTCTCCTGATAGTGGTTATCGGTCCAGTTGGGCATATTTGGTTGTTTTCACGTTAAAGTGCGCTTCATACTGAAGGCTCCAGTCTTTGATCTCCATAAGTAAGGGCTTCAAGTCATCGTTGCTGTCAGCAAACACGGTGGTTTCATCTGCATAAGTTCTTAATAACACCCCTCTCTCTGTACTTTTATTCATAGAACCCAGATTTTCGGGTTACTTAATCAGCATACAGATTGGAAAAAGTATAGTGAATGCATAAATACATTGTTTATATATACCTTTCCTCATTTTAATCTCACAGTATCATTTTGGTTTGTTCTGTCCCTTGGATTTTTATAAGTACAATGAAAGTTTTCTTAAATTCCATTTTTTTAAGTGGTATCCATAATTTTGATATGATCCATCAGTTGGAACACTTTAAAAACTGTTCAATTCAATAGTTAAATAGTTAAATCATATAAAAAAGAATTGTACAATCATTCCATAATCAAGAGTTGAAAACTTTGGGATAACTTCTAGCATCCCTACATTAGGTAAGGTTGTCTTGCATGTGTATATCAAAGTGATTACATTTCTCCAACTTCTATCTTAGTTATACAGTACATCTATAAAAGAAATCACATAGATGAGTTAAGGAACATTGATTTATAACCTTACATTTCTAGTATCTACATGTCTAAACCAAGGTCTGAAATTTCTTCTGTGCATCCCTTTCTAGATTCTGGTGTCTGTTAATGATTCTTCATATTGCATATGGATTCTCATATGCCTTTTCTTCATGTATGTATGTATGTATGTAGGTAGGTAGGTAGGTATTATGTGTGTGTGTGTGTGTATTTTTTACTTCCCTCCCCTTGTGTGGGTGTTTTGATATTAGCATAAATAAAAATTATTAGGCTTAGGATTCACAATGGTATAACCTCAACTGATTAATAAATTACATTATATTAAATTATGGAAGAAAATGTTTCTTCTACCCAAATCAGCAGATGTAATCCATAAGCTCTCCACAACAGTAACTAGCCCAGAGCTTAGTTAAACTACTGATGACCAAGACTTTGCCAGGTTGGCACAAATTTAATCATCATACATATAAGTCTTCAATGAAAGTAATTTATTTTTCATTGTTGCACTATTTTAAAGCTATGCATCATTAACTAATAATTGTTAATCAAAATAATAAAGAATATTTTGAGAGATAAAGATGGAAATGAAAACAGGAAAACAAAAACAAAAGAAAACAGGAAAACATTCATCCCCTCGAGGATAAAAATTAGGTTAAGAGAAAGGGTGTGCAGTCAACAGTCTCGTTGCTATGGAGTAGATTCCACCTCAGAGAGCCATGTAGGAGATAGTAGAATTGCCCTCAAGGTTTCCAAGGCAGTAATTTGTCTGATAGTAGATTGCCAAGAATTTTCTCCTGTGTGGTGATTGATGAGTTTGAACAGTAGATATTCTGGGTGAACAAAAAGCACCTTAACCAATGGGATCCTAATGCCCAAGCAGTGATATATTTCAGAGGATTTATTAGGGAACTATTGTGTATCAGGCACTGGGTTAAGGCGCATGTAACTGCACTCTTTCCAAAGCGTTGACTTGTAAACATGTCTTTGTTATTATCATAATAGTTTTATTGTAAATCAGGTGAGGGTTTACATTTTAGATGACCAACTTTGCATTCAACAATTTAAACCACTAATGAAACCCCTCAATAGTTTACCCTTGCCTCCTCCTTGATTTCTCTTCTCCCTCTCCTCCATTTCACCCAGGTTAACACCAGTCAAAAGTCTAGCCCATTACTTTATCTTCCCCACCCCACCCGCCCTCAGAAATCACTAAAATCTGTTGCAGTTGGTAGAACCTTTCAATCTTAAAGTTTGTTTGTTTATTTGTTTGTTTCCCTCATGATAGTGGTCTCATTTAACAGTGGTCCCTTTGAAATAATTTCACTCAGTATAATGTTCTGTTTCAACAATGTCATGAAGGACTCCATGGTTTTATCTCCTTCTCTCTCTCTTTTTTTAAACGAGGCATATTATTCCACTGTGTATATGATTCAGCGTTTCCTTTTCCATTCATATATTGATGGGTTGTGTCCCTCTTCTCGCTGCTGTGAACAGTGCTGCAACGTCCAGCGTGTACGGATGTCTCTTCATGTTACCACTCTTGTTTCTTCAGAGTACGTACTCAGCAGAGGAACCCTGGATTATGTGAGATTTCTCTTCTCACTCTATTGCTTTCCACAGTAATTGTGCATATTTTCTTTCCCACCAACCGTGTTTGAGGGTTCCGGTCTTTCTGCTACTCTCTAGCATCTGCTCTTTCCTGTTCTTTCTTTCTTTTTTTTTTTGAAACTGCAACCATCCAATTTACTATTGCTGTAAGAACACAGAGTACATACACACCCCGTGTGCTTTACTGAGGACAGCAGAGGCAGATGTACAGCAATCAGTGTTAAATACTTGTCATTCCCAAATAATTGCTACCTTTTAAAACCTGAGGTTCTCCTATAGTTAAAAACGGTTTGCCTGGTTAACAGTGTGGGCAATGCTAACCTCCAACATCAAGGGAGGGTCGCTCGCACTTCAATTCATTCCCTTGTTGACACTGGTCAGTAGAGACCATGTCACCGTCGCTTCTCCCCACTGGGGAGCTGCTCGAGGCATCCCTGTCTATACAGAAGCCTTCACGTTGCCACGGCCACAACCACCACCTACTCAAGCGCCTAACAGTCTACACCACCCGCCCTTCAGCAGCCACGCACCGAATGACCACACATTACACCGCTCCACACATTTCTAATAGAGTGCTAACACCCAGTAATGCAGACGTCTCACCCTGCAGGATCTATGCACTCTCAAGTTTCACAGGTGAAGGTAGTTGCCAGACATGTTCCTGGCAGGCCAAAGGGTTTTGACCTTTAATAAATCAACACCAAATGGGAACCAAATGGAGAGGGCGACCCTCGCAGAGATCCGCCTAGAACTGGCTAGTTGGGGGCAGAGGAAAACTGGCCTGGGGTCAAGCCTAGTGCAGGGGCTGCAGGTGGGACATGCCTTGTCCTGAGGCTGGGTGCCTGATGGGCTGAGTGGTTCACTAGTCCCACAATGTGTGCACATCACCATCTGCAAAACTGGAGGGAGGGAGGAGGGGACCAGGAGGGAGGACCACACACCTGAGAACGGTTCCTTCAGGCCCCAATCTCCACTTCTTACACAAGAGTCTGCCAACACGTCTGTCAGGTCATGCAGGAAACGAGGTGACAATGGAATATGAAAGGACAACGGCCTGGGCTGGCAGCAGCCAGTTCTTCACGTGGAAGCAATTCTAACGGAAAACACCTGTGACCACGATAGCGTGAGATGCCCCGTGGCCTTTCCGGCCCCTGACGGCTTGACTCGAGCACTAAGCAGAAATGGGAGCTTGGTCTTCCCGGACATCCATTTTCCTTCCTGTTCCTGTCTGGCCACTTTATCCTGGGCAGGTCGCGTTCTGAGAGAAGGGGCAAAGAAAGGCTTGTTTGACTGCTAGAGAAAGGTGGTGGCCGCGACAGCACCCACAGGTGCACCCAGCCTGCCACCCGCAGCTCTGGCCACTCACGGTCCTCACGCAAAGCGAGGACAAGAGCATCTCTGCTCCTCACGGTCCTCACGCAAAGCGAGGACAAGGGCATCTCTGCTCCTGAGCACGACTGTGACAGGGTAATGGGTGCCCACCCGGCACCCCCACCACTCCAGCGTCACGATTACAACCTGGTGGCCAGCAGAAATAACATCTGCCAGATGACTGCCAACCCCAGTCAGGGAGCTCAGTCGGTCTACGCCCTATTAAATTTGTGTCTCGCACAAAAGAGAGGAAGGTTATCAGCTGAGAGGGCTCAGTCCAGACGCACACGAATGCCTGGGTGTTCACCCGCCCAGGGGCACCCACCTGCCAAGGGATCAGTTGGTGTGTGGGCAGTCTGGAAGCCCAGTGTGGAGGGCACACCCATCAGGTAGGTCATCAAATCTCAAGTGGGCTGTGAGATGGGGCCAGACTCCTCCCCTCTCCCTTAGACCCTGAAGCAGGGTTCTGGCTGGTCTCCAGGCTGCTGGCACTGCGCTCTCTCTTCCTGGGGGATTCTCTCCTGTTTCTGGAGGGGCTTAAGTCTGTGTGATCATTCGGCCATCAGGACCCAGAACTGATTGATTCCAACATTCAGTGGATTGGCTGCATTTCCAGGGGAAACTACTTCCCTCAAGCGCCACCCTGAAGTCCTAGAGTAAGTCTTCCCAAAGGCGGTTCTTGGAAGCGTGTGCAGCTGTGCCCGATCAAGCTCTGGAGAGCAGCGTGGCCCCACTCACTTTGACTCTGGTGCACCGTCCGACCTGCGCGGATACTGCCTCTCTGAGGCCTTTCTCCGGTAGACGTCAAAGAAGGTCTCCTGCCCGGCGCGCATTTTGATCATGATACACTCCATCGTGGCTCCGAGAATGAAAAAGAAAGGCAGGAACCTGTAGATGCCGAGTCGCTCCTTCCCGGGAACGCATTGCAGAAGTCGCTTCACCTGGGCTCTGGAGAACATGCTTGACCCAAGGGCCAGAGAGAGGCGCAGCCGAGCCAGGAGCGAGAGCAGCGGGCCCAACCTGGGCGAGAGCCGGCTGCGGATCCGCACCCCGGAGCACGGGCACTGTCCTGTTCTTATGAACTTGATTACCATTTTTGGTGTAAAGAGGTAACTCTAGTTTTTTTTAATTTACATATCCCGGATGAATAGCGATCTTGGTCATTCTTTATGTATATGTTGACTTTTGGATGTCATCTTTGGTCAACTCTCCATCCATGTCTTCTGGACAATTTTTACATGAGTTATTTATCAATTTCTGATTGGAGTATTGCAGTTTATTATATATTTTAGATATTAGTCCTTTGCCTGTTGTTTTTAAACTATAATTGATATATATTTGATTTTGAAAAGTAGTTATCTTTTTTAGATTTTTAATACTTTATTTAATTGGGGACTCTTACAGCTCTTATAACAATCCATACATCAATTGTATCAAGCATTATTTGTACATATGTGTATTGGACACGGTTCTCTAGAGAGACAAACCAGATTGCTAGTAATTATATATAAATATATTTATAAAGATAGATATATAATTCAAGAAATGAACCATTAAATTATATACAGATAGATAATACAAGAAATTAACAGTTAAATTATAAAGCAGTGAGACACTAGCAGTCCTTTAAAGCTTCAGAGCTGCCAGTTGCCAGTCCCCTTCTGTAGAGAGAGCTGGGCTATATATATCCAGGCAGCAAACAGGAAGGCAGGTCCCCAACTGTCATCAACTGTCGGTCGCCAGCTCCAGAGATGAACATTCCAATCATGTGGGCTTGAAGGGACCTCACCTTACAGTGACATAGTCCACAGGCTAGGCATCCCACAGGTAGTGTACCCCTTTAAACTGAGGCACAGTACAAGCAAGCCATTTATCCCTCTGCCCTTCAGTTAATCCTATTTGTGTTTATCGGCCAGGCTGGCACAATAAACTATAGCAATATGTTTCCATCATTATTTTTTTAAAATAATTTTATTGGGGCTCATATAACTCTGATCACAATCCATACATACATCAATTGTGTAAAGCACATTTGTACATTCATTACCCTCATCCTCAAAACATTTGCTCTCCACATCAGCCCCTGGCATCAGCTCCTCAATTTTCCCCATCCCTCCCCACTCACACCTCCCTCATGAATCCTTGAGAATTTATAAATTATTATTTTGTCATATCTTACACTGTCTCATGTCTCCCTTCACCCACTTTTTTGTTGTCCATCCCCCAGGGAGGAGGTTATATGTAGATCACTGTAATCGGTTTCCCCTATCTACTCCACGCTCCCTCCATCCTCCCAGTATTGCCACTCTCACCATTGGACCTGAAGGGATCATCTGTCCTGGATTCCCTGTGTTTCCAGCTCCTATCTGTACCAGTGTACATCCTCTGGTCTAGCCAGATTTGTAAGGCAGAATTGGATTCGTGATAGTGGGGGCTGGGGGCGGAAGCATTAAGGAACTAGAGGAAAGTTTTATGTTTCATCGTTGCTACACTGCATCCTGACTGGCTCCTCTCCTTCCATGATATTTTATCTGTAGTTTTCAAACTAAAAATTATATATATATCCAGCATTACCACCAACCATTGGAGCTTGTCATTGATGTATAATCAATTTTTCATAATTCACCTTTATCATTTATTTGCGTGTAAATGAAGGCAAAATTGTAATGTTAATTTTATTGAAATATATAAGTAATTTTACTTCTGGAAATTGAGAATGGAATATTATTTCTTCTCTTTTTTTTAGCACCACCTAATATTATATAAAATGATTCCCAGGGAAGAACCATACCTGACCTTCTCTGGCTTTCCCAATTGCCAAGAAGTAGAGGTGAGATTGCCTTAATCTTATATTTTTCTTTTATATTCTGCAAATAACTGAATTCCACTTTTATCCTGGGCTCAATAATTTATTGAAATGACCAAACAGACTGTAAGACAAACTCAGAATTGTGCAAGTTTATTAAGGAAGCTATTAGGTTACCACAAGTGAGGATCCTTAAGTAGGACGGAAACATTGTTCCCAACAACTCCTCCCCTCATCTAGCAGTCAAGTCTCCCTCAGGTCCTCAGCTTTTCAGCCACATGGGGCCTTGACCTCAGCCTCCATGTACCAGGACATCTCCCTGTTATGCTGCCTCGCAGCCCCGTAGTCTAAGTGCTGCCCCTCTGTCTCATGGGTTCATGTCCCTGGCCTCTGCTCTTGACCTAACTTCTTTGTTCTGACCCAGAGTTTACTTGCCATTGTCTCTAATGTCTTTGGTCTGAGCTTACACCTCTTCAGACAAAATGTACTCTTATTCCACGGCTTCTGGGGTTTCTCTGTATTCCCAAGATGGCTCTTATAAAGACAGGAATGACTGATGGATGTATGGGTTTTATCTTCAGTGGACCATACATTCAAGTAAAACAAAGCATCGGGATTTAATCCCACCTTAACTCTGCCCATGAGCATAGCACAGAACCCCTTATAAAATTTGATAAAAGCCATAGGCATAGATTCTAGAATTATAATACTTCACACAAGAAATTATGGTCAGAAGGGCCATATTAATTGAATACTTCTCAAATATTATTCCTTGCATTGGGCAAACAATAATTCAAGCTACATTTATTGAACTCATGTATTACATGTATTTTTAATCTTGTCATGCTTTAGTTTTTTTTGTTATCATATTCAGAGGCAGTTGTGTGACCAAACCAAGGGAATACTTCATGGGTTAAAATCAGGAAAGGTGTGTGTCAACTTTGTATCATCTCACCATGACTATGTAGACTGAGCAAATCATCAAAGGAGCTATCTTACATGAAGAAGAATGTGGCATCAAGATTGGAGGAAGGCTTTTTAACAACCTGTGACACAGATGAGACACATGTGCTTGTGAAAGTGAGGAAGACTTAAAGCACTTACTGATAAAGGTCAAAGATTGCAAGCCATCAGTGTGGATTATGACCCAAAGTGAAGAAGAACAATATCCTTACAACTGAACCAATCATGATAAACAGAGAAAAGTCTAGAGTTTTTAAGGATTTCGTCCTGCTTGAATCCACAATCTGGGCTCATGGAAGCAGGAGTCAGGAGATCAAAAGACGTGTTGCATTAGGTCAATCTGCTGCAAAAGACCTCTTTACAATGTTTAATAGCCAGGGTGTTACTTTCACAACTAAAGTGTCCCTCACCCAAGCCATGGTATTTTCAATTACTTCATATGAGTGTGAATAAGGAAGACCAGAGCAGAATCGATGTATTTGAGTTATGGTGGAGAGGGGGGAGCATATTGAAAGTACCTTGGATGGATAAGGGACAGGCCAAACATCTTGGAAGAAGTATGGCCAGAGGGATCTTTAGAGGCAAGGATAGTAAGACTTCATCCTACACACACTGGGTATGTTGTTGAAATAGACCAGTCCCTGGAAATGTGCATCACTCGGTAAAGGGGAGGGACAGTGAAAAAGAGGAAAGGCAGAGATAAATTGATGCAGTGGCTGAAACAATGGGCTCAGGTAGAAGAACCATTGTGAGACTGATTCAGGCCCTACAGTATTTTGTTCTGTTGTCCAGAGGCTGCTAGGGGTCAGACTCAACTCCATGGCCCCTAACAACAGGCTCCTAAGGAAGATAACAAGGATGATGATGTTTATTTCAAACAGTTCTATACCTTTGTGAAGAAAATATGTACACTTATACAGTAAAAAGAAAATAAGTAAAATATACTGTTGAAGAGGTACACAGAAGTTATTGGTTCATATCAGAAAGGGTTTAAAAGCCAAGCAAATCTTCCTAGATTAATTGAAAAATGAGATCGTTTGGGGCAAGTAAAATTAGGAAGGTGGTTACAGAACATTTTAGAACAAGAAAAGAGCATATACACAAAACGATGTATGCTGATAGAGATAGTGGTAAGAATAAAAATCTCGGCACAGCATATTTCAATTGCCATTAATTTTGCCACAATATTTCTTATCTAACCTCTTCATTTTGGGTTCCAGGTTCTAATCTCTTCTACTACTACAACCAGCGAAGAGGGTTGAAGAGAAGGAGTATGAGAGGGAAGAAATAAAGAAGGAAAGGCAGAGAGGAATAGGACAGGAAGGGAGAAGAAACACAAGGACAATAAATTGAAGCCAAAGACTTTAAATGGATATGTAAATGTAAATTAGTCTTCATGAAGTAGTCGCAGTAATTATATTTCTAGTGATCCACTAATGTGTCAATTTACAAATAGTTCTGTCCTTAATTTTTACTATTCTTTCATATATATTGATTATGATTTTTAAAAAGGAAAAGTGAAGCTTATTTTAGCTGTGAAAACATCACAAGAGAGACTGGTGATTTTAAACTGCTGACCTTGTGTGTCAGCAGGGTAAAACAAAACCGGTAAGTCACCAGGGATCTTTAGCATATCTAGGAAAATATTGCATACTCCAATCAAGTGTGTATTCTTATTATGTAAACCAAGGGAATAAAAAAAATCTAATATTTATTGTTGTCATATACTGTCTAATTCATAGAGATATCATGGATAACCACCCCCCCCAAAAAAAAGATTGTCTGACCCTGTATCATCTTTACAATTGAGTGTATAATGGTAGATGCTATGTTAATTTATTTTATTGTATTCTCTTTGTTTTTCAGTGATCCTGTGCTGCATGATGTCCTTCTGAAGGAGCTGGTCTTGCTTGATGATCTGTCCAAAGAAAAACAAAGTCTCATGATCTTTAACTCTAATGTTTACCTATGAACATGAAAATGAATTTAAAAGATACTAACATCTTTACCAACAGTCTTCAATTTTGGTTGTTGGTTTATTGTTTCTATAACTTGTAATAATATATCTATTTTTCCACAATTTATTTTAATTGATGGTATCAGGACTGGAGGATAATGAGTAAAATTGATTATCAAGTTTATATTCTCATTGAATTCCATAAATGAGGACGATTAACCTCTTTTTAAAACTTCATCAGAAAAGACACATGACTGTAATTGTACATTCTTTTCAGGAGAGGGTAATTGAAAAGGAGGGAAACCACCAGTAAAATGGATTGATTAAAGGGGCCACAAATGTAGACTCAGACATATCAAACATCATGAAGATGACACAGGACACACAAGTTTTGTTCTGTTACACCTAATTTTGGCATGAGGCAGTCAACTCAATGGAAGTTAGTAGCAAAAACAAGGACAACAGTGTTGAGCAAACAAATATTTGCATTCTAGAAGAGCAAAAACTAAAAAAAAATTATTTTGTTGTGTTTATTTCTGACCATGAACTTAATTTTCAATTGCATATGTTACAAAATCAAGATAATATGTCAGTGTTCAGAGATTCAAAAAATAAAATAAAAGTAAGCACATGTTAGAATTGAAATTTTGATTTTTCAATATGTATTACCGATATAAACTAATGAATTTGTTTATCAAAGAGATATTTTAAGGCACCTACTTTATGTAATGAGGATATTTAGTGTTTAACTATATTTCAAAGGGGATTTTTTTCAAAGCTATGTGTTTAAATATCTTTTCAAAACAACTGCATCACCTTCAAGGTACTCTCCATGACACTTAGTACATGTGTCAAATCTGTGATTCCTTTCTTAGAAACATTTTTCAAACACATCTATTTGGATGGCTGACAGCACATCACTTATCTTTTTCTTCACCTCTCCTGTGTCATCAAATCTCTGTCCTTTCATGTCCCTCTTTGTTCATGGAAAAAAAAATTGTGTGAGTGAGGTCAGGTGTGGACAAGAGAGGCATGCTGTGTTTTTACTAAAACTAGTGCAATGAGCTGGCTGCCTGAGCAGGTGCATTGGCATTGTAGCGAAACCAGTCTCTCTCTACCACAAATCAGGCTTTTCAGTGTTATGCAATCTTTTCAGAACATCCAAATAGAAAACTGGATAAATAGTCTGACCTGGTGGAACAAACTCCAAATTCACTGAGTTGACTTTTTCATTCGTTCAGGAAGTTGATAGACATACAAAATGAGGTTGAGGTGTGTCATCGATTGACATTTCACCTTGTTTGTAATGAGGAGAACACTTGTACACTTGAGTTTTTCCCATAATGCTGTTATTCTAAGCTGTGTTTAACACAACGATAGTTTCTGTGGCATTTTTCCTGAGCAGGAAACAAAATTTCACAACTGCCTGCTGTTCTTTTAAATAAGTCACCACAAAAAAGGGAGGGCGTTCAAGCAAAACTGCTTTTACGAAAAATCCACTGTGACCAGAAAGAACTTTCCCAGGCGATGCCACTGGGTACACTAACTCTGAGCAAGTTGCTAGATACTCTCCTAGTGGGAAAAATGTGTTTAATAAAGCTCCATTCTTGACACCACAATTCCAATTCTGGAGGGGTATGCCCTCAGATAGATAGATAGAGATTGAGAGAGACAAAACTCTCCACACAAATGTTCATTAGCAAATGCCTCAAACCTTCCTTGTTTTCAGAAAGCAAGATTTTGCCAGTTTGTTGTTAATCCTTCTTCTAATACTGATGCCACATTCTTCTTTATTTTATATTATATTATCAAGGTTCGCAGACTATTTGCTCAGCATATAGATCTAAAAATCATGGTGAAAGAATACAGCCCTGAACCAAACCCTTCCCTGATTTTAAACTACCCGGTATTTTCTTATTCTGTTATAAAGACTGTGTGTGGGTCCGTGTATAGACTCTACATGAGCACAATGAAATGTGGAATTCCCATTCTTCTTCATTGTATTCAGAGCTTGTTATCATCCGAACAGTCAATAAAACACTGGGAAGATTCTTTCTGGTATATTTTGCTTTAAGGTCCGATCCATCTGACAGCAATGACCTCCTTTGTGCCATGTCCTGTTCAGAGTCCAGCTTGAATTCTGGCAGACTCCTGCATTATGTCCTGTGCACCTGCTGTTGAAAGCCCCTATGTGCAGTTTTATCTGCATGTGATTATATTAATAATTTTAACTGATAATTTGCAAATTGCTGCATTCTGCTGTTACCTTTCCTTAGAATAGGCTTCAATATGCATCTCTCCTAGTTGGCTGAGCAATAAATTTATTTCAAATTTATTGACATATATGAGGGAATGCTTCCAGTGCTTCATCAGCTTGTTGATGAATATCAGTTGTTATTTTGTTAATTTTGAGGTATTATCTTTTGAGAATGCTTATAGTACAGCTTGGAATTATTCCTCAACTGTCAGTTTTTGATCATATACTCTATCATGAAATGGCTGTCAATCAGTTCTCTAAGGCCAATCAGTCTGTAAAGACTCCGTCTTGCACTATCTTTCGATGCTTTGTGAATTATCCAATATTTTGCCTTTAGACTCCTTCAGTATTAAAATTGAGGCTTGAATTTTTTTCTTCGTTTCTTTCCGATTTAAATATGCAGAGTGTGCTTTTCCTTTTGGTTTTTAAACTTCAGACCTTGCACCTTGCACTATAATACTTTGTCTACTCAAGCTGCCCTTTGGAATTGTCTTTTCAGCTCTGTATTCTGTACACTCCTATTCAAAATGATGTGTCTTCTAATATTTCTGACATTACTTTAAATTAGGGTTATATTCCATTAATTCACTGCCATTCAGGCAATTCTGGCTCATAGCAACTCTGTAGTACTGAGTAGAACTGCCTCTAAGGAATCTGGTCACTTTATAGGAGTAGACAGCCTCATCTTCACTCACAAGGAGCTGGTGGGTTTGAACTGGTAAACAGCTCAATATATTACCTACTTTGCCATCAAAGGTAAAATGCATTAAATTGAAAAATAGAGCATATTAAAGGATGTATTAATAAATAAATGCAAGTATAATGTTCAGAAAATCTACACAACTTCATAGCTTAATTCAACACTCATGCATTTTCAACACATTGTGGCTGACTAGGAAAATTTTGCTTTTGACTGTGATAGATGTGGTGTGGTTGTTGGTTCATGTTGCCGGCGGGCCTGCCTCTCATATATCCCATATTCCTTGGGCCAGCGGGCTTGTCTGAACATTTTCTATTTATGATGATGACCATAGTGCATGAGGATAACCAGAAAACAAAATCCAATAGTTATATGCATAATATAATTTATGTTTATATTTGTCTAAAAGAATGTCAAATGGCTAATATTTTCTCATAAAAAGAGGTGAACAGGGTAAAATAATCAGGCATTCGGTGGAAGTTGAAAATTCCAAAAATATACTATGATTCAGGGAGATGAATAATTAGAGATAATATTTGAATCTGCAATAAACATAATGTTGATCATAAGCTATTAGAATAGTTACCAGCAATGGCTAAAAGAGATTGATATTTTTTTCACTCTCATATAAAAGTCAGATCATATTAAGTATAGACCTGATGTTTTATTTCCCAACAAGGAAAGGAATGACTTCATTGAAAACGCTATGAACATATTCTATGAGTCCGTGTGGACTTGATGAAAATTGGATCTGGTTCATACCAATGTAGAGGAAATATGCTCCAAGTCAGAAGCACGCCCAGTGTCCAATCTCCAGAAGTTAATACAAGAACTCAAAAGTGAAAGGAAAAGCAAACAAACAGGACACAGTAAAGAAGCCCACGATGTTAAAAAATTCAGTGCAGAAAGAAAGAAAAAAAAACCTTTTGGGTTGTGAGCATGTAAAAATTGTGGATTTTGAATAATCTTTTTACAAAGCCTGGAGATGTGGAGAATATCAATGAGGAGTGAATGCGAAGAGGTAATAATCAAATTTGCACTCTGGTGTAGTGATTACAGAACAGGGGAATCCACGAAGCCACCAGCAAGTTCCCTGAAAATGCCCAATTAAAAAAATAATGATAAAAAATTGCATTTTAGCCACCTCTTCTCACTTTCACAGCCATTGAGTTTGAACCTTGCATACATATGAGAGTATGTAAAACTATTACTACCGGGGAGAGGACGGCTTTATGCTGCAGTCTATGGTGCAGCTCCCTACAACAGTTCGGCCTTCCCTCCTCAGCGCTCTGTTCTCACACAACCAACTCTCTGCCGTGGGCCTCTGCCTGTCCCACCTTCATGGTTTCATTCAGATTTCAACGTTGAGCATTTGTGCTGGACATCTGAGATTGGCTAACACACAGCCCTGCCTCGTGGAGCTGACAACTAGAGTGCATCTTGGGGGCAAGTGGACCAAGAGGCAGATGGTTAAACCCAATTGTCAGAAGTATGGCATGGGGCCAGAAGGACGTGAGAGCACAGGGGAAGGCCTGCAACCAGCGTGAGGAACCAGAAACAGCTTCAAAGAGCGAAGGGGAGCCAGCTATCTCTGCCTGCCTGCCCTGCACCTTATTGATCCAGTGCATTCAGCTGTAGGCATCGTACTCTTAGTGTCTTTGACCTTTGTCCAGACATATACAGGGGAGGGTGGAAATGCTGGGGGATCCCCAAGTCCTGCTCTAGAGTTCACCTCACCAGGGGAGATGGTATCATCTCCACACTAGCTCCGGCTCTTCAAGGCCAACAGTTCCCTTCAATCTTTTGTAGAATGAACTCCTCTGTGGAGTTAAGGAAGGGGCAGCCACGCACAGTGATGTGACTCTTTACAACACACCATTTACTGGCTGCCTTCTCTGTGTGCCTCACCCCCTGGACTTTCCCGGGGCTCCTTTCCCCAAATCACTGCTTGCCTTCAGCTCCTTCTCAAAGTCAGCTTCTAGGGAAAACCCAAAGGATGCCCGTTTGGGAGGAAGAAGGAGAGATGATCAGACCTGAGTTCCTGAAAGGACACTCTGCCTAACCTTGGCATGGGGTGCTGTCTTCATGTCTTAGGGTTTCCATAACAACACTCTTCAAAGCTGGGGGCTTTAAAAGACATACTCTTTCAAGCAGAGAGAGAGAAAGAGAGAGAGAGAGAGAGAGAGAGAGAGAGAGAGAGAGAGAGAGAGAGAGAGAGAGAGAGAGAGAGAGACTGTTCTGGAGGCTAAAAATAAATAAAAATATAATAAAATTATTACTGCAAAATTACAGAAACCTTTATTAATCTGAAATACCAAAATGTGAAGCAATCACACCTTCAGATAGACTCTCTCTAGGTCTAAATATTTGAAAGGCAGTGTTTCCTGCTCCCTAATTCTTCTTCAAAGAATTATGTGCTTTCTAATTTCCATCATGTTAAAATATCTGTCTGGAATCTTCCAGGAATGAAAACCATGTTCCTTTTCTATGATCTTTGAGTTTGGACAACAGTGGTATGAGAAGGGGTAGAACCGGGGCTATGGCGCATTTGAGGTCTCCATCGGCCACCCATTCCTACTTCGGAGGAACAACCAGGCGCCTTATCACAATGAAATGCAAAGGTCCTGAACACACTTCTTGGCCTTTATCTGACCAATGTAGTTCTTGATTTTAAAACTTCTCCGAGATATGACACTGTGTTAGCACTTTGTCCTTTTAGATAATCTAGCAGGATTATTTTGGGGGAATAGCAAACTACATTCATCATAATCTTTTCAATTGACCTGGATTGAATTTAACTAGCCCAGTATCATACCTCACTGAAATGTTTTCAATGAGATGAAGATATGTATCTCACTGGTGAATTTGTCTTCAGCTTGGCACTGATTGCAGAACTTGCTAGGTTGATCATGAGCACATGGATGTTGAAATGGAAATAGAATAATAATAGTGTTTTACTCACTCTCATAGATAACAAAATAGAATTAAAGTGAATGATATGAGTATTACATTATTTAAAATAAACTTCATTTTTAAGTCAAAATGAGAATAAAGAACTTTTATTACATTTTAAATTTAAGTATATTTCTAACATTTCATAATTTTTTCCGTTCGTATTCTCTTTTCCTTGTTATTGCCTATTCCTCATCTAAATGTTTTAAAAATATATTTCCCTTTTTCTTTTTTTAAGTTTTTCTCTTTAAATCCAGACAGGAAGAACTTTTCACAAGTCAAAGGGACCAGATCATTATTACTTGTTGCCCTTAAATAAATGTGTTGATCAAAATAACAGCTGCATTGACAATCAATAAGTGCATAAGAGAAAATGGCTTAAGCAAGTGGTTGGTTCAGAAAAGCAGTTGAGTTAAACAATTGCTCACCTAAAGGAACAGGATTCATGGTGATTGATTTCAAGTACACTTTAGGGAGCATATTTGCAACCATTCATCCATTCCTATCACCTTTCCCCCTTCTCCCTTTTTCTCAATGTCAGTTTTACTGATGACATATCAATTTAGTACAAGAACTAATTAGAAGGTCTTGTTTTCTCTGAATAGACTGAAGTCTATGAGTATCTTATTACAGTGATCATTCTATACTGAAGAATTTTAGAGTTTATAAATGTGATGTTATTTAACACTTGCTTGAGTAGAAAATAATGTTAAAGTAATATGTAATTTTCCATGTGTACTTGATTGAGACTTTTGGGGAAAAATGAAAAAGAAATCTCTTTCTTATCTTTTCTCCATTGCTCAATTCAACAGACTTTTATTTTAAAAGTCAGCTCTTCTAAATGCTAACTTATCTTCATTTTTAGTATCCTTCCATTTCTTTTCTTTGCATATTCATTTTCCCCTTAGGGTTTTTGTTTCATTTTTATTCGTTTATTATAAAAACACAGAATGAACATGTAACAGATATTTGCTTTATTGCTGTTGCTAGCTGCCATCAGCCTGGTCCCTTCAGGATTCCCTGTGTGGGCATTACCTATGGACTGGTAATGAGAAGTCAGTGGTTTCAATGAGGGCTAGAAAGAGTCCACTGAAACCTGGGTAGATGTGTGTTGATCAGAATTTTGCCAGCCACCAATCCCTTTATACTCCTTATTCAGCCAAGAAAGTAAAAATGAATGCACACAGCTAGGGACCTGCAACTCTTCAGAAAAGTCAAATATTTAGGCAGAGTCATTCACTTAACCCCAAATGTATGTATTTATAAAAATGCAATAATCGCATTTGTGGAATTATCTATCTCATAGCTAGTAGGATAAGGACTTCATAGAGGTCCTCAGAATTGATGTTAGGGGACTCCGTTATAACAGTATGGCAGCCATCCAGACAATAGATGGTTAATAATAAATGGAGTAAGTGATGGTAAAAAATAGAAAAACCAAACAAATATATAGGATAATAAGATTAATGAATAAGTAATGAATATTTACCAATTGAACATGAATTATATGTCAGAGACAGTAGTCAGTCCAGAATTTTAGTGAAGGTCACCGAAAGCAACTATTGTGTTACATCAGTACCATTTTGAGCATTAGACTCCTGTAAAATGTTAAAATGTCCTGATGTATTTTTGTCCAACTGGAGCTATGCATTTTGGAATCTCAGTAAATCTTTAATAGTCTTATTTATTTGAATTCCAGATAATGAGAAAGAGAAGAGATAGAACAGAACGGTATATTTAAGAGTCCTTGCCTTGATATAAAATAAGGCATTCATAACAAAGAAAATAAGACAAATTGTTTTAAAAAACCTTGGAAGTTAATAATTCTATCCTCAAAGGGAAAAACAAACAAACTGAAAATCAAATGATTTTCCTTTCTTCAGAGAGTTAAAGCCATGAAAATGCTACACCAACCTGAGAAGAGATATCCTCAACCACTGTTTATCATAAGCGAAAACCTGAGGCCAATGCTTATATGTTAAACTGTAACGACTAAAGTGCTGGAGGCTTAATTGGGAATAGCTTGAGAATGGAAAACTCCAGGGTAGCAGGAAGGCTGCTGAGCTCCCTAAAATTGTCTGAGTTTCACCTCCAGGGACTTCACTGGGTGAAGGTTATCAGGTGAGAGTCAGAGAAACCTCCTCTCATGCTTCTTGCAGGAGGATGGGGAAGTAAATGTTCTGAAAAAATGCTTAGGACATTCTGTGGTTAACAAGGCCTGTCCTCTGGGAAACATGCTTTCATTTTACTAAAGTATAACTGATCTGGCAGAAAGAAAAACATTTCTTCCCCACACCTCACAGTTCCCACATGCACTAAGAAGGTTAGGAAATATCTCTAAAGGTCAGAATTACAAGCTTAATAAACAACTGAGACTGAATTAAATGATTTATGAATACAAATTTATTTTGCTCTTCAAAGGCTCTACCACCACATCAGTGTGGGGGGCTCCTATAGGACCTACATAAAATCAGAATTACACCTACAAGTACCGCGAGGCACAGAGATTGCTAATGGGGGATTTCAATGGTTCTCAACCTGTGGGTCGCGACCCCTTTGTGGGTCAAATGACCCTTCCACAGGGGTTGCCTGATTCAAAACAGTAGCAAAATTATAGTTCTAAAGTATCAACGAAAATAGTTTAATGGTTGGGGGATCACCACAACATGAGGAACTATATTAAAGGGTCGCCGCATTAGGAAGGTTGAGAACCACTGTGGGAAACGAAAAAAATTATAACAAGGTCATTAAAAGAAATTTTCATCTCTGAAAGCATAACAATAGCAGATTGCACAGCCAACAAAACGAAAAATAAATTCACTGCCAATTCAGTGTCAATTCACAGAAATCCTATAGGAGAAGGCAGAGCTGCTCTTGAGGGTTTTCAAGATCATAAATCTTTATGGGTAGAAAAGCCTGTCTTCCTCCCCCACTATCACGATCCCAATTCTACCTTACAAATCTGGCTAGACCAGAGGATGTACATAGGTAGAGATAGCAACTGGAAACACAGGGAATCCAGGACAAATGACTCCTTCAGGACCAGTCGTGTCCATCCATCGATGCACAGTAAATATTGGAAGAAAATTTAGATATGACAGAATTTGGAATTAAAAATAGAAATACAATAAAAGTTATTTTTAATATTCACCATACATCTATACAACAACTTTTCTAACAGTTTGTCAGCCTTGGGATGCAGTCCACAAGCTGGGAAGTTTGAGACCATCAGCAGCTCAATGGAAGAAAGACTGGGCTTCCTCTTGCTGCAAATAGTTACAGTCCCAGACACCCACAGGGGATCACTAGGAGTCAGCATTGACTCATCGGCAGTGATTTTTTTTCCCTGATGAATAACGAATACGCTGTTTACTTCTGAAGAATTAGCTACTGAAAATGTTATGAATAGTAGAATTATTTGTTATGTGGGGTTGTCTGGAGAAACCAATCCAAAGACACGTATCTAAGTATAAAATAGAGCTCTTATATTAAGAAGGCAACCCAACCCATTCCAACTCAAGTCCTTAAGACCAATACTAGTCCATCAGTCCTTCTTCAGATTCACGTAGGCACACGCAATGATGCAGAATTCAGAAAGATCACAGGCCAGTGGGTGCAGAGTCTGTGGATTTAAGGCAGATGGAAACGCAGCAGGGCATCCCTAGCTCTCAGCGTCAACTGTAGAGTACCAGCAAGCAGGAAGCCCAAGGGGCTGACAGATTGTCCCAGTGTCTCACACTCTGAAATTAAAGGCCTATGACATATAGGCCATGCCATCAGACTCCAACTTGACTCAAGGGTTTGACTCAAACCCTAACCAGGATTAAAAAATAAAAATATCATTCAAAAGACAAGACGAAAAGACCAAAGTGGATGATAGAGGAGACTCTTAAATTTGCTCTTGAATACAATGTAGCTAAATCAAATGAAAGAAATGGTGAAAAGAGTTTAACTGAAATTTTCAAAGGACAGTTTGCAAATATAATTAAAATATTTAAATGAAATATTAAAATGGAATGCCAAATAGATGGTACTTGTGTTTTCTTGACTATGCAAATGGATTTGACTGCATGAATTATTAAAAAAAAACTATGGGTAATTTTGTGGGAACTGAGACTTCTGAAACAGTCCATTGTGCTCATGTAGAACTTGTACATAAACCACGAGGTAGTCTTTCATAAAAAAGAAGGGGATGTTATGTGTTTAAAATCTGGAACGGTGTGTGGCAGGATGTATCCACACACCATGCTTATTCAATCAGTAGTCTGAACAAATAGTCTGAGAAACAGTATCAAGACTGTTGGAAGGTTAATTAATATCCTGTGACCTGCAGATGATACAACCGTGCTTGCTGAAAGCAAGGAGAACTTGAATTACCAATGAAAGAAACCAAAACACAGCTTTCAGTGTGGATTGCAACTCAGTGCAAACAAAAATACAATCTTGACACCTCATCCAATAAAAAGAATCATGGTAAGTGAGGAAAAGATTGAAGTCCCCAACGACTTAATTTAATTGGATTCACAACCAATGCTCATGGAAGAAACAATCAAGAAGGTAAGTTATATATTGCATTGGGAATATCTGCTGCAGAAGACCCCTTTAAAGTGTTAAAGAAGGAAGAACTCACTTTTAGGATTAAGTGTGTCTGGCCCTAGCCTTGGCTTAGCATCAGGAGGCATATATGCATGGGATTGCTGGACAACAGATAGAAAAGCCAGGAGAATGGAAGAGATTGAATGACAGCATTTTGTTGGGTGAAGTGTGAAAGCTCTATAGACTGCCAGAAAAACAAACAAATTGGTCTTAAAGGGAGTACCACCAGAATGCTCTTTAGAAGCAAGGATGGTGAGACTTGGTTTTACATTCTTTTCAAATGCTGTCAAAATAAATCAGACGCTCAGAAAGAATAATATGTTTGGTAAAGTGGAAGATCAGCTCAAAAGACGAGGATCCCTAAGGAGATGGAGAGATTCAGGAGCTACAAAAAGATGAGCAGTTAAATATAGCTATTATTTAAATTTATGCATGAACATGTAATGTCAAACGTGAAGAAATTTACAGAAAAAAAAAACACCTGTCTATTATTGGCCCAAATTCCTGGCACCTTTCAAATCTCAGAGAGAAATTAATTATCTAATCCCTTTGTGGTCACCCAAAAATATCACTGGGAAGCACCAAATTTACACTTCGTTAGAAGTAAAAGAGTGTTTCTGAAAGGTAGAGAGAGCCATAAGTTAGGAGGCACATATGCACATTGCCAGGGTACTATGTATTCCAAATTGCAAACCAAGAGAATGAAGTTTTATTGGGAGGTACAAAGTATTATATTTAACAGGCTAAAGACAGGCCTGCCAACACATTACAAAGAGATTTTTAAGGGACAATAATTTTTAAAGTTTATTAACATTTCAATTTTTGTTTTAAATCATTTTATTGAGCTATGTTATAGCTCTTGTAACATTCCATACATCGATTGTATCAAACATATTTGTACATATATTGCCATCATAATTTCCAAAACATTTTCTCGTTGAGCCCTTGGTATAAGCTCCTCTTCTTTCCCCTTGCTACCACCCCTACCCTCCCACTCCCATGAATCCTAGATCAATTATATATCATTGTATTGTTTCATATCTTACACTGTCCCATTTTTAACCCCCAACAGGATGTTCAAGGTATTCCTATAGGATTAAGGAACACGAACACTTGTGACAAAAATCTTGTGGCAAACAATTCTATATTTTGCAAAGTGAAATATAGAACTTTGTCCCTTTAAGATAACAAACGGTTATATTTTTGCAAGAAGATAAAATATCTCTTCAAAGCACAGAAACAAATATTTTTGGCCAGGGTGCAATTTGATCCAAAGAGAATTTAATTACCCTCTAGGCTAGCCATTTTAGAATTTAATTCAGCCCGTAGGTAGCCATATTAGTCATGCCATGTACCTCAGTGTGGGGGTTCACTTACACAAAAAAAGAAGAATGACACAACAGATATAAACTTGCCTGTCTAGCCTTGCACAAGTGCTGAACTGCACAATGCTTGCTGTATGTAGGGGACTATTTTCTAATGTTTCTTGTTCTACTAGACAAACTCTAAGGAAAGAAATAAAAATAAATAAATAGAAGGAATTGTAGATAATGCGAATGGTTTTCTGTGGCCTTGGTGCATCGCTTAACCTCCTAGTGACTTAGCTATTCCTTGTGTAAAAATGAATGGTAATTACCTCATTTATTCTGCACTCAATAGGTTGCCATTTATATGAGTCTTGTTGAGAATCAAGGACATTTCTTCAAGGCTTCCTTCCGTTCATAGCCTGATCTCTATTTTCCACAACTTGAATAACGATTAATAGGAACATTAGAACAAAATAGAAAACGGAAGAAAAAAATCATGTTATCCACTTCCACTAAAAAATAGCTGATAGTCACGCCATAAAAACATGTGTGTTATATATTTTAAAATCTGTATAAAATTGTGAAGGAAAGTCAAAAGCTAGCAAGCAAGAGCAGACTACATTAAATTAGGTATTGCCTATCAGTTATTTCTATAATTTAATCTGTTTCCAAAATAATTACAAGCTTTTCAAATCAGAATCAAAGGCTTCAGCAAAGGTGACACCATCTGTTGTGAAAACCCATTTTTACTGAGTCCTTTCTCGGTGTCTACTCATGAGGTCAGCGACTTACCTCATGTATATCCTTTAGAATAAGACAGACAGATGTTACCCTCTTCCTGGCATATTATCAAATCTGACGAAGTACAGTAAAGTTCAAGCTGGTGAGTTTTCCTGGGCAACATTAGATCTTCCAAATGACTTTGTGTTTCCCTAGCTTCTTGACACGACTTTAATCACTCAGCAAAGACATTAATTGCTTGACAAAGAAGATTTCCCCTAAATTGAACATTTTTAAGATTGACTTAGGTACTGTCTCACTATTAGAAGGGCTAATACAATTTTAAGCATATTTATTTTCTCTTACCAGAAGTCGTTTTTAAATACACTTTAAATCCAGAACGTAAAAATCTTCCTTGATTTCTAGAACTCCTAAAAGTACAATGATATTACATTTAACATTCATGATCCCCAACCCTAGAGATGTGTTCGAGCAATAGAAGATTGTGTGGCTTTGACCTAATAAAAATGAAAATATTTAATACTTGCGTTTACTGATTTGTACACATAAGTGATATAATAAAAGTATTTAACTAGGGGATAATTTTAAAGATGATATTAAAGATTGATATAAAGAAAAGGAAGCTGTTAGTGTGTTTCAAGTCTCACTAAGCTTTGCATTAGCAAAATCAACTAAGAAACCATGAAAACTTCTTTCAATATGAATGAAATACAATCAAGATAATATACCCATATTTTCTTTAATTCACATATATGCACATCCATAGACAGTGCAATTACTAAAATGCATTATTATAACTCCCATAATTAAAATAGCCATATACATTATCACAGGTGTCTGTACTGTGACGACTCTGATACTGCATACCAGGGCTTCCCTCTTCCCGTCCCACTATGGAGGGTCCCTGTGATCCCATTCCCAATAACATTTGTCTTATCATCTTTAAGTCTTCTTGAGAATCTTCTAGTTTTCACTATTAATCTCCTTGAGTCCCTTGCAGGTTCTGCTCCAAGATAACTTTATAAACTCTATGTATAAACAGATGCTTACTTCCTTGTATTATATCCCATTTGTTTTTCTATTTAAAAACTCCAAACCTAGTAGTGTTATATAGCAACACTAAAAAAATACTGATAATTCAGAATTTTTCATGTCAAGTGTTTGCATAGAGCCCTAGATAAAAATTGATGGACCAGGGGGAAAAGTGAACTTTGGTTAAAAATAGTGCTTCAATATTGGTTTATTAGCATAACAGACATACCATGCTACTGTAAGATAGTAATAACAAGGGAATGATGGCTTGAATACAGGGGAATTCTTTATACTATTTTGAACTTTTCTGTAAATATAGTGAGTTATAAAAATAATATTTATTAATTTGATCATTTTAATTTTTACTGAGTTTGAGGTTGTTGCCATGCATCTTTTTTGCAATATACTCAATATTTTCAACTCAATTGTAAGCATCAAGATATTTTTAAATATTTCAAGAATTTAATAAATGAGCAATCTCAAGTGATTCAGGTATTTTTGTCTACTTTGTTGTTGCTTAATATCCATCACCTAGAGTCATTAATAAAGTTCACTACGCCCCCGATACTTCTTTGGTTGCTAAAAATGAAGAATTCAAGCAATAATAAGGCTAAAACCTTCAGTACACAATCTACCTAAACATGAAAAATATAAAAAATGTCACAGCCGGGCAAATAAATGACATTGTGACAAATTTAGAAAGAGTTGAAATTCTCAGTAATTTAATTTACTTGGGTTAAAAAAATTTAGTGTCTTTAGAAACTTGCAGAAGAGTGAAACAAGACCCATATCTCACTCCATGCACAAAAAGAAACTGAAGGTGTATCAGAGACTTGCATCTACCCAAAGCTACATGTATCCAAAAGACCAAAGCTATCAGCACTTCCGATGAGAAAATGGGGACAAATCTAAATGCCCGAGTGCAGGGAATGCATGGGCTATAAAAGGTATCAAAGGGACGCCACTCTGTGGAAGATAAAATAGATGAATAGGAGCTATTAAAAATGCAACACTTGTGTACATTGAAAGACTTCATTAAGAGAGTACAAGAGGAGCTCAAAGCTTGGGAAAAGATCGGGAAAGTAATGACACAACAAAGGACTGATTAATAAAATGCACAGTATTTTTCAAACCTACAACAAGGAAAAAACAACTAGTAACCCTTTGAGAATGTGGGAAAGAATCTGAGCAGATGGTTCACTAAGGCTGACACACTCGGATGGCTAAGACACACACAAGGAAGTGCTCCCGGTTATCAGCCACCAGGAAATGCCAGTCAAAAGAGCTGTGCGATACCTCCTGATGCCCATTGCTGCAGCCCCATCTAAAAGACTGAGAAAGCCAATGCTGCAAAGGGCGCAGTGAGACAGGAACTCTTATTCACTGGGTGGGCTGGTAAGTCCCTACAGCCACTCTCCTTAAAGGTACTCTGGAAGGCGAGATGGTGATACATAAGGCAGATTGCAATTGAGATACCACATGACCCAGCAATACCCTTACTGGGCATATACCCAAAAGAAATAAGAAACAGATCACAACTAGTCATTTGCTCCGCAGTGTTCTTTGCAGCACAATTCATAATACCAAGGAGCTGGAAACAGCCTAAATTCCCATCAGTAGAAGATTAGATTCAAACAAACAAACAACAGCAAAAACCAACCTCTGGTGTTTACACACAATGGAATACTATGCATCCGTAAAAAAACAACAACAATGAAGCCATAAAACACCTTAAGTCACGGAGAGATCTGGAAGGCATTAAGCTAAGTGACATTGGTCAATCCCAAAAGGACAAATAGTGTATGGATCCACTGCTGGAGGAACAAGCAGCGGGACCAGCACAAGCTCAGGCTCGTAAGGCATCCGTATCATTCTGGTAAACCTGTGACTGGTATTCTTAGTGATTATTATTGTAAATTTCCTGAACAATTACCCCCTATTGTGTGTGTGTTCCCCTATTGTTTGTGTGAGCAGTGTCCAGCAACAAATGGGCTGATTCGGTATAAGTGAATAATTCGGGTATTTTCACATGGAGTTAGCCTACATGGGTCCAAGATTCCTTTCTCAACATGTCTTTAAATTTTAGTAACAGGGGCAAATAAAAGACAATATTAAAGGAAGATTGTGATGCCCTGTGGGATGATTGATAAGATTCCAAACCATAAATTAACAAAGAAGTTTTGAAGAGCCAAAGACAGATAGCAAACAAACAACAAGAAAAACAGAATCAGAAATGGGATTTGGATCATGCTAAATCCTATCTCCAATTTAAGAACAATTAGTTCTTAATTATATCATGGCCCTGCTCAATCCACATTTTGCTATATCAAAATGTGGTGAAAAAAATTGATGGTGCACAGCTGTCAGATAAAATAGTGTCTGGTGCTTTAAAGGCAGCCGTCCAAGAGAGATGTGCGCACCATCATCATTCACTGAAGGATTATGATTCCTAAATTGAAGGAGGGATTAGTATCAATATCAAAGCCTAACTTGTGAGAATCCGGTTTGAAGAAGGCGATTGACCACAGTGGGAGCCTAAGATTAATTTGTGGGAATTACAGAAGAAATAAGGCTCTGGTGAACTCCCTCTGTCCACCACTGAGGTGGGAGGAAAGGGGTTACTAAACAGGGTGCACTGGACAGATGAGTCTGGAAGATCAAAGGCAGACATTTAACTTGAATAGTTAAAAATTTGAAGTGGATCTGGCTTTCAACATTTTCCGTATGTTTGTTTGTTCATATTATGGGGTGTCTCAGAGGGATTGTGTCATTGGAGGTCACCCTCGGGAAGTTGTGTTGTATATTTTTTTCTAATTTTTCTTTATATGAAACCCAGGATTGATGGATCTATAGGTACAGCAAGTAGAATAAGGGTTCTGGGTGGGGAGGGTACAGTGGTGATGGTGGTGGGGACAGTAAAAGGGAGACGATGTCAGGGAGTTCCGGTATAAAAAGGATGTTTGGAAACTGGTAGCAATTTTACAATTCCACTTGACTTGATTGAAATATAGAAAGCTATGATGTATGTATTGATTCCCAATCAATACTAAATTATGAAAAAGGAATGAAAATTTAAATTCAGTAATGTTAGAGGAATCCATAATTTTAAACAAGTTATGCCAGGCCTATGGGTGGATATAGTATATTTTATATTTAAAATGGAAATGATTTGTAACATGAAATGGTTTGCTAATTAATTCAATGATAAAAACAAAAAATCAACAAAGACATTAGCTGAAAAATGTAATGGGTTATTTTGAAAAATAATCAACAACACACTGTGACTAATATTTATCACCATGTGGCATTATGCTGTATAACTTTACCTTAGACCCGGCTTTGCATTGTTAGCATGCATCATTTTACATTTATAGATTTGTTAATTCCATGAGCAGCTACACTTTGAAAATAGTCTGTTTGGAAATTGGCAGATGTCAGATTCCTGAAACCATACTACAGACAGAATACAGTATAAATAAATTCTGTATATTGTTTTAAAATAATGACAATCATGATTATTCAATTATACTGTGTAAAGCTAGTGATGGTCATATCGCTGAATCTCTAAATCAGCTTAACTATTTCAGAGGAACAACAACAACAGCAAAAAGAATGAGAGCAAAAGACCATGTATTTTTGCACATTCAGTCTCCAACATTGTGCTACCTATGTATTTTCTTGTGACACCAATTGTTAGAGCGCTCTTGCTCGTATCCTGACATTAGATTGTTTAACAAGTATCCAGGGAATTCGTGGCTATTTCTCGGTAGTCACACACAGTCTTGCAGCTGCGTACGTACGACTGCATCTGCTTTTCCCGGACAGACCCAGCCATTAACTAAATTGGATGTCAAGTGTGTCCATGTGCTCTAACTGCCAGGGACACTACCACTTGGGCTTCTGAGATAAAAGACAGAACTCGTCGAAAGGAACAGAATACAGGATTTGAGGAAGCAGGTGACATGCACAGGATTTGTCCTTATTGGGGATTTATTATATGCTGAGTTTTGTGTGTGTTAAAGAATCGTAACAGGCTGTCTTTTAATGCTCGACTACTGTACACTTTCTATCAAACATGCCATCAGAGACCACCTTTGATTCAGAGAGCCTCCAGAGGTGCCGAGCAGTACAATGGAAACTGGAAACTCACCGTCCTGCCTCTGTTAGACTACGTTCCATAAAAATAAGTTCCATTCCATAGGTGCCTTGCTGGCATTAGTTAAAATTTGAAAGGTAAAAATTGATTTTTTAAAGTGTGCAACCCCCTGTACGGTAGTAGTAATTAAAATATATGACCAGAAGAATTACAAAACTATTTGCATTTTCCAAATTAAAAAAAGTACTCTGGTTTGCTTATAGAATAAAACTTACATAGAATAAAAATAGTCTAAATATCTATTTCCTATGATAGGAAAGTGAGTTCTTTATGAAACTGGTTAAGGGGCTTATCCAGATTCGCTTTCATGATGTCAGTTTTGTTTCATTGATAGAATAATCATATTCCATTCAGACACCTGGGCTAAATCCCCAGACTGTTCGTAATGGGCAGTCAAACAAGTCTCATTGAGGCTTCTTGTTAAAACACTAGGAATAAACTCCGTGAGGCCCTCCTTCCCAAAGTCAGCTAATGGAAGTCCTACGGATCGCAGCTTGTTTTCTGCTGTACACAGCGTGACCATGGGTGAGAGAGTCATTTAATGGGAGGTTAACAACAACAAGACATAGTTGATTGAAAATGTCTTTTCATGAATATTAATTTAATAATATTGTATGAAGAAATCCCTGAATTCAATCCAAATCTTTTCAGACCCAGCTGATGCTTTTTCACTTCAGTAAACTTCTCTGGATTTCTCCAGGTTGTAGTCATGGTGATTTCTTAAAGGGTTATTAACAATGCTGGATTATGTCATGGATATCACATTGCTGATTTATATAGTTCTCGTTTAGATTATGAGCACAATTGAAGAGAAAACAAATATTATAAAGTGGAAAAATTAAATATACGTAATAAACATGACAATTACTGTTGATTACTTCTACTGTCCAAATTTTATTCAGACATATTGTTGCCCAGGGTAGATTTATGCACTTGCCGGCATCTCTTCCATGAAGTGCTGCTGTGCATTATTGTGTAGCCAATGAGATGCACTAAAAGTGATGCAAGATGATATCAGGAAGTGTCATGATCACTCTAACTCTAGCAACCAATTTTGACTTGGTGGTATTGTTAAGGTCCTAGAGTTTGTTAACAGGTTATTGTTAGAAATTTTGATCATAGTAGCAAGTTTCTATAGTGTTCAATATATCTACCTCCAAATACATATTTTGAAATAAGTTCACACCTTGTTTAAGCTACACAAATTGTGCATTGTTTGTTTCTCTGGTAAGCAATCAAATCTAAACCTAAATAATGCAAAATTATAGAAGAATAAGGAAATTCTGCTTTGGGTACTATTTTTAAACTTTTTTCAATGTTTTAAAAGTTGCATAGTTACGCTACATAAAGATATTTGTCCCACAGTAACGTTTAAAAATGAGTTTTCAACTGTATTAATGAGTTAAGGCCTAATAAGCAGTACAGTAGTTTGTTGCTAATTGCACATCTTCTTCATAATGAGAGTGTGTGAAAAATAAATCTACAATTTTGTCTCCTTTTTTCTTTGGTCAGCCACTGTTCTGTGTACACATTTTTATTAGATTGGTAAAGCATGTAAAAATTACGCATGTTATTAGTGATTATGGTAATTATTATTTAACGTCATCTATGACTTGCCCTTTTAAAAATGAAATTTTTTTACCCTAGGACTGTGACCCATCTCTTTAAGATCTCAAATACAAAGAATGGGAGTATAGTTATTCTATATATGGTCATAGGTTACAGTATATCTGTCGGACAGATCAGAGAACATGATTAGCAAATACAACAACTGTCTGCATATGATGTACATATCATATTTCTTGCATGAAAACTGATTGTGCTGTCAGGCGCACAGCACATACATAACCTGACATGGAACAGTACAAATACATCCTGACATGCATAAGTTATGATAGCAATAATATATGCCAATGTTATTAGTTAGACATGTAGTGTAAACAACTACTCTTTGAAGCTTTTCTACAGAGATAGAATTTTGTTTACACTTATTAAAAATCTATGAGATATGAAACATATCTTCCATCTATGTCTAGATAATTCTGAAGGAAACATTTCTAACTTTTCCCTGAAAAATTCCGGGCTTTTTAATTGATAACACTTCAATATAGCAGATTTGGCATCCTCAAGATACTTAAATCATGTGCTTTAAAAATCTCCTTTTAAGTGTGGGGATCAAAAGCAATTTGGAGAGGTGTAATCAGTGATATATATTTGGTGGGGAATGCTTTCTGAGTGCAATTTTCATAGGAGAGACGTTGCTACCTTCAAAGAATGATTGTTGCATGGTTGTGTTGGGGGAGGGGCATTCTCAGCATACCTTTCTTTGCCCTTGTATCACCAAAGTAGTTTTAAATATATATTTTTAAAAACCTTCTTAATAATAAGTCTCCACAATCTTCTTGTGTCCTTTGCAAAAACTGAGCAAGATTACTCCTTTGAAATCCCATAACAGTTGCCAGAAACGTTGGATCTGCCCTCTTGGTTTTGAATTTAACAGTTCCAGCTGATATCTGGCAAAGCCACTGTTTTGACTAGATAATTTTGTACTTCAGAAGGCAATCTACTGAAGCTAATACAAACATAATATTTAAAGAATTTTTGCAATACTCAATAACCTAAGAAATATGTATAAATATTTGTTATAAATCAATGATTTAATAAGGGGACTTAGGAGAAATATCTTTAGTTACCTCATACTATTTTTTCTCTCTAATGAGTGTTCTACACAATTGTGTAGCTCCAACTTATAGAGAGCAGTGTGCAATCATTTTGTGTGACCCTGCTGGCGTTTGAAATACTAGTGACATCGCTTCCAGAATCACAGCAACCAACAAGCCATCACAGTATGGCAAACTGACAGATAAGAGGTAACATGTCTATATAGAAGTATATAAACTTTTGTTTTACTTCTATCAGTAACTTAGCCTAATACAGCTATGGTAATAATAATTTCTGCATTATTTTGAGTATTTTTTTGGTCTGGACATAAGCATGGAATTGTACGAACATGTTGGCCATATAGCTCTCTTTCAAATTTCTTGGCATAGATGCGTCAGTGCTTCCAGTATTCATTAGTTTTTTACAACATTTTACTTTACATTCACTCAAAGTCTTGACTGAACAGAAAACCAAAAATATGTTTGCTTGTCTGTTATTGACAAATGTTGAAAATGATTTGATCATGTGCTCATAATAAACTATATATAAAATTGTGAATAATGGGATTTCAGATCACTTCATTGTTCTTACTTGTGGACATGTGTATCTATAAAAAGGCAGCCACTGAAAATAACAAGGGAATATTGCATCATTTTACATCAAGAAGGTGTGCACCAGGATTACATTCTTTCATTATACTTATTCAACCTATGTGTTGAATAAATAATCAAACACATTGAACCTTATGAAGAGAAGATAACATCAGGATTGGAGGAAGATTCATTAACAATCTCCAATTTGCAGATGACCCAACCCACCTTGATCACGGAAAGTGATGGAGGCTTAAAGAACTTTCTAACGAAGATCAAGACTACGGCCTTCAGTATGGAGCTCAACTAACTTTAATGAAAATACAAATTCTCAGAAGTGAATCAACAGAGAATATCATGATAAAATGTTGGCGATTTCATTTTACTTGGCTCCACAGTAAATGTAGATATTTTAATCTAAAGTGGTGAAATCAATTTACTTCAGTTCAGAAGATGAAAGAGAAATTATTGATTTAGAAGGTATAGCAGCAAGATCACAGCAGTGGAGACGGGCTGGCGTCCTGCTTGAAATCAGAATATGTAGAGAATATGTACCTTTGGCATTGGAATTTACGCTTTGGGGAGTCATATATTGAGGTTTTACATCAACGCAGGGTTCAGGGTAACCATGGGAAACAACTGTTGACCATGACAAAACAAGCATAACAATACGGTTTATTAAGGCTCATACCACTGTCAGAATGTCTTTGTTGATCAGCTATATAGCAGGGCCAACTTTTAATTCCACCACTTTGTGTTAGTCCGGATTAACTAGAGAAACAAATCCAGAGACACTCATATGTGTGTAACAGAAAACTTTATATCAAAGGGTAATTTCATATTAAGAAAATATCCCAGTCCAGATCAAGTTTATAAGTCTGATATTAGCCCATATCTCCAATACCAATCTATAAATTCCTCTTGAGACTCAAACAACACATGGAATGACATTGAATGCAGGAATATCACAGGCCAGTGGGTGGAAAATCTTATGGATCCAGTGGTGGCAACATCTCAGGCGCTTGCTTGGGTCTCCAGGCAGATCCTCCAGCTCCGGGGCTCTTGCTCCCTCAGTGTTACCCCGTGCGGCTTGTCAAGAGGAATGTGAAACAGAGAGCATGGGTCTGGCCTCCAGTGAATTACTTTTCTCTAAAGGGCATCCAATTGAGGTCCTCAAGCTGCGACCTGATTGACAGGCTAGACTCCATCCCTTCCTCAAGCTAACAGTAGCTCATGCAACTGCCACAACCTGTCAGTCCATGTGTTGTACTGCCGTGGCTTGTTTGTTGCTGTGGTGTTGGAAGCTGGATCCCCAGTATTTCAAACGACAGTAGGATCACCCAATATAAATGGGCTTCAATGGAACCTCGAGACTAAGAACAGATTATGAAAAGGAAACAGGATGTTCACTTTAGAAGCTGTAGCCACTGAAAACCTTATGCTTAGCTTTGAAACATTGCCAGAGACTAAAGGCCTAGTGAATGGAAGCAGAATATTGCCAGAGATAGTCCTGGAGGATGGATCCCTTGGATCAGAAGTACGATTAACTCAAAGTATGACTGAGTAAGAGCCGCTTTCTCAAAGTACTTCTTAGAGGTAACAATGATAAGATATCATCTCATGTAATTTGGACATGTTGCCAGGAAGACCAATCCCTGTTGCAGGACACCCTGCTTGGTTAAGTAGAGGAACAGTGACAATGAGATGGGCTCTCAACAAGATGGACAGATAAAGTAGCTGTAACAGTAGGTTCATGTATCAGAATATTTGTGAGGCCGGAACAGGTCGAGAACGTGTTTCATTCTGTTGTGCATAGGATGACTTTGAGTTGTAACTGACTCCATGGCACCCAACAACTCAACAACAATAGCTGCCTTTCTACGCCAAAGAGTTTTATTGGTATGCAATTCACATATCATACAATTCAGTAGTTCAATAGCATCAAGAATTGTACAACCATCACCACAATCAGTTTTAGAAATTTGTCTTCATTCTTGCATTAGTTCCCCATTTCATCTCAACCTCTCCTGCCATACCACAAAGGAGAAAGGAGTCATTAACCCAGTTACTGTCTCTGCAGATATACCAACCTAGATTTCACATGCAGGATGATATTTACAATCAATCAATCCAACAAACAAAATCTAATAAGAATAAGAACACAAAACAATAATACCAAACTAAAAGAAAGCAGACAATATTTAAAACAACAAATTTAAATGAATCATAAGGGAGATCAAACAAAATTGTGCTAAATTTTAACCTAATTCCATCTGCAACGATTCACTTTAAATGTGTTATGCAAATTGGAAAGATAATTCACATCCCTTATTTATGGCCAGAGGGAATTCACCAGGGACTTAATCAATGTGTATTTCCCCTTTCACTTAAAAACAAATCAAAACAAAAAAACTGAAATTGCTTTCAAATGGGTCAAAAGAGAGAGGAAATGATTAGATATTATATTTTAACTGAACTATGTCTGTCATAAGCTAATTTCCAATGTTCTCCATTTGATAACAAGCCTACTCTCATCCCTCAACTATGGTCAAAGGGGATTTTCTTAGCTGGAAAATCATCGGAGTGAAAAACTTTTTCCTTCTGTTGTTGAGCTGGCTGGCACTTTTAATGCATAACCATTACATATTATAATGCCGTTAGTTCACCTAATGATATAGAATTTGAAACAATGCATACAAAAGGAATTTATATGAGTGCAGCCCAGCTATGAAGCACAATACATGAATTGTCGGCTCGTACAGATTTAACTCATAAGTAACTATTTACTAATTACACAACTGCATTTGGTGATAGGTATAATCTTCTAACAGTATTCTTTCCCCAGCAGCAAAGCCACATCCACCAGATTAACACATGCCCCAATAAACCAAGGAGGGTGTTAAAAGAGTAAGTGCAAGGTAGTGGAAGGACACCATTCATTGGGCACACAAAGGCAGGGTATTCAAGGCAAAGTCCAAGTCCAAGGGCTTCCTAGAAACTGTCCAATTAGGAACCTAATCACAGGCGCAGTTTCCCCCTGGAGTTCCACATAAGTGTCGTTAAGAAAACAACAGGCAGGGATATAAAGAAGACATTCTGCATTTGCTAACCCTTTTAGGTGACATCGCATCCCCTCCGTCCACTTCTGAACAATATAGAAAGTTATAAAAATTGCCTAGAGCCTGCATTAAATAAAATATTTAGGGTAACTACATTTTTAAGGGTAAATTTCTAACTACTTCAAGTAAAATAACTTGGGTAACAGGAGCAATAGATTAGAAATCATAATATATTTCATCCTGCAAATCTTCTGCTCTAGACCTTTTTCATAGCATTAAAGGGCAAAATTGTTATTAAAAACATTTTATTGAGGGTTCTTACAGCTCTTATAATAATTCTTACATCAATTGTATTAAACATGTTTGTACATATAGTGCCATCATTATTTTCTAGACATTTATTTTCTATTGAGTCGTTGGTGTCTATTTTCATCTCCTCTCCCACCCTCGTGGCCCCTTGATAAATGATAAATTATTATTATTTTCCTATCTTACACCAGTCACTGTCTCCCTTCCCCCACGGTTTCTGTTGTTCACACCCGTGTGTGTGTGTGTGGGAGGGGAGCGTTTATGTGTTGACCATCATGGTTGGTTTCCCTTTCCTTCCCGCCTCTCCCCTCCTTCCCCTGTTATCACTTTTATGACCTCCTTGCTGCTGTCTCAAGTACTTTAACCTCATATGAATGTGAATACTAGAGAGTCAGTGATGAAGCCCTGAGAACTGATACTTCGAAATGATTGTGTTGGCAAAGAATATGGAAAGTACCATGGACTACTAGAAGAAAAAACTAGTATGTCTTTGAAGAAATACTCCTAGAATGTCCCTTGGAAGGTGGGATGGCAGATTCAGTGTCAAGTACTTTGGATGTGTTGTCAGGAGACAGTGGAAAAGAAGCAGGACTCCAACAGTTGAACTAAAATAGTGGCTGCAACAACGGGCTCACACATGATGCAAGACAGGGAAATATATAGATATAGATATAGTCCCTAAGATTTGGAAACCTATGGCACCTAACAACAGCAGCTGCCAGCCCAGTGGTGAAGCCCTCAGCTGCTAACTGAAAAGGAGGGTGTTGGAATCGATCATCTAAATATGAGATCATCTGTCTCAGTAAACATTATAGCCCCGGAAACCCAATGGAGCAATTCTGCTTTTTCCTGTAGGTCATTCTGAGTCCCAATTAACTAGATGGTAACAGGTTTGGATTTTGTGAGTGTATTAGTCTGGGTACCTTAGAGAAACAAATCCACAGAAACTCATGTATAAGAGAGAGTTTTACACAAAGGTTACGTGCATATCAAGAAAACATCCCAACCCAGTGTTGCCCAAGCCCATAAGTCCAACATTAGCCCATGTGTCCAACACCAATCCACAAAGTCCTCCTACATCTCACAAAACACAAACAATGATGCTGACTGCAGGAGGAAAGCTGAATAAGTGAATGTGTAAGCATCTCAGCACTGGCAGGGGTCTCCACACGGCAGCTCTTGCACTGAGGGTTGCATCAGGTTAGGTCCATGTGGCTTCTCCTCAGGAATGTCTTGCAGGAAGTGAGCCTTGCCAGCTGAAGCAGGGAACTGGCTAAAGCAGCTGCACCCTGGTCAGATCATCAGAAAGCAAGATATCTGAGAACTAGAAAGGCGAGTCTCACCGAGCCATTTATCTCTCTGCCTTTCAATTAATCCCATGTGCTTATTGGCCAGGGTAGCACAATAAATCTTAACTATATCAGTGAACATTTGTCAACGTAATTTTTGCTTCCCATGCCCACTTCTTGGCTGTTTAAATTTAGTAGCAATTTGATAATCACAGCAAACATCACTAGAGGGCAGAAGAGGAATAACAAGAAAACCCTCCAAACTTAAAATTGCTTGTGTTCCAGTCCTGCTCTGAACTAACACATGGTTGTATTCTGCTCTGGCTGTCAATTAAGTGCAGGTTGCTGTGAACACATTCCCGATGAAGTCTTGAACCACGGCAATCAATAAGCAGAGTTCCAAAACCCCCCGGTCACACATTATTGAAAGACCTGCATCTGGAGTAAATGATTACAGGTTTTAGTCTTAGTTCTTTAATTAAGTAACTCAATTAGAAAACAAAATAATGGCTAAAAAACAGCTGGAACTTCCACCTACTTCCTTCTTCCCATACTTCTTAATTTTCCTCTCCATTCATTACTGAATAGACAAGTTAACCCATTGGGCTAATTTGATTAGCTATTTCACTCTATTGCTTTCTCAATAATTAGATTACAATTAGAACTAAAAACTATTAGAATAATATAAATCTGTGGTACCATTTATCTGGCTATGGAGTTAAAATGCTTTAAGTTACATGTGTTTTCTTTTCTATTTTTTTTTCTACTGCTAATTAAGTGACCGTAGGACATTTAACATTAATGACAATTAGATAATTCCTTGTGTAGGTCATGAGGTATGTGTCTGCTTTGTCTGTGCTTTATTAATTTTTTTGCCCATAGTCTACAGCCCTACCACCCTGAATATTTTATTTGTTATCTAAGTTGTACTATACATGTATAGGAGTAAATAGATATTATTTTTCTCAGAATTCAATGCTCAAAATGTAAGTCTCATAAAACATTGTGTTCATTTCGTGTTCATGTGTGAATGTATAGACCTATCTATAGATATAGATACGAGGGGATACCCCCCCAAAAAGAAATTATTTTCCTCAAAACTAAGTATTTAATTTTATTTTTTTACAAAACAACTTTACCACCTTCTAAGTATTCTCCATTACGGTTAATGCATTTGTCAAACCTACAATTCCATTCTTGGAAGCATTTTTCAAACTCATCAGTTTGGATGGCTGACAGCACCTCCCTTGTGTTATTTCTTCACCTCGTCGATGTCCGTCATCAAATCACTGTTCTTTCAGGCCCCTCTGCATTCACGAAAACAAAAAGCCATCATATGGAGTGAGGTCAGGTGAGTAAGAAAGGCACACTGATTTTTGCCCCAACCTGGCTCACTGACATGTCTGCATGAGCAGGTGTGTTGTCGTGGTGGTGGCAAAACCAGTCACCGGCTGCCAAACATAGGTCTTTTTGGTCAAACAGTACTGTCCAGCTATCTCTTCAGAACTTCAAATAGAAAACTTACTGGTGGAATGAATTCCAAATGTACCACAAGTCGACATTTTGGTCCTTTCGGGAAGTTGACAGACATCCAGAACGAGGTTTCTTATCAATGGACATTTCACCTTTTTTGTAATGAGAAAACCACTCATTTACTTGAGCTTTTCCCATAACCCTGTGACTGAAGGCTATGTTCAACATCACAAAGTTTTCGGTTGCATTTTTCCTTATAAGGAAACAAAATTTCATGGTTGTGTGCTGCTCTCTTAAATAGGCCATCATAGAAAAATGAGGTTCAAATGAAACTGTTTTTATGAAAATGCAGTGATGAGCGAGAACCTTCCCAGGCAGTGACCCTGGGTGCCATAACTGAGACTGAGTTGTTCCATGTCCCCTAGCAGAAAACCTGCATGCTAAAATAGTTCCACTCCACCCAGCTCAATTCTGGATAATTTGGTCTACTCCCTTGTATATATTGGAAGAAAGTTGTGTAAAGAATACAACAATAAAAATCCACACACACAATGAAAATCTAATATGTGGAAAATAAATGAAGATAATGCAGTCAGCGTGTAAATTGACAAGGAAACGCTTAGATGTACAGAGCATCAGGACAGATATTTTTGTACACTTTGAGGGCCAAGGTGTGCCTAAGCCAAGCTCTGAAATTTTCAGTCACTTCATATGCATGCTATTTGTTTTATCTAATACTTCACAAATAGTCCCCAAACCTGGACTATATGAAGAATAATATTCCATCAAGACTGGAGAAAGACTTAATTATGATATGCAGACGATAAAACATTTATTGCTGAAAGTGAAGAGGACTCAAAACACTTGATGGTTATGATTAAGGATCATAGCTTTCAATATGAATGACAACGTCATGTAAAGAAGGCAGAATTGTCTCAATAGGTAACCATGCTCAACATAGAGAAGATTGAAATTGTCCACGATGTCATTTTGCTTGGAACCACAATCAGTGCTCCAGGAAGCAGTGGTCAAGAGGTCAAACGATGTATTGCCTGGGTTAATCTATGACAAATGACCTTCTTACAGTGTTGAAGAGCAAAAAATGTCACTTGAGGACCACGGAGATCCTATTCCAGGCCAAGGTATTTTTAATTGCTCCATATGCATGTTAAAGTCCGTGTTGAATAAGGAAAGCCAAAGAAGAATGGATGCATTTGAACCTCAGTGATAGTGATGGGCACTGAAAGTGCAATGGATTGCCAAAAGAATAAACAAATCTCTTTTGGAAGAATGACAATATGCTCTTTGGAAGTGGGGACGAAAACACTCTTTCTGACATACATTGGGCAGTTATCATGAAAGATCGTTTCCTTGAAAATGACATCATTCTTAGCAGAAACGAGGGAGCCCCTCCCCCAGATGGGTTGGCACAATGACTGAAACACAGGACTCAACCAGCAACAATTGTGAGGACGGTTCAGGACCTAGAAGAGCTTGGTTCTTTTGTACATAGGGTCACTGTTAGTTAGAACTAGCTCAAGGGAACTTAACAATAACAACAGCAGTAAATATTTTAATAATGGGACTTGAGGTTTAAAATTCTTGCTCATTTCTTTCGGCTTGAAATATGCTGAGCTAGGACTTCCTGTTTGGTTTCTGACTCTAGGTCTTTGCACATCTCACTACACTGTTTTACATTTTCCTTTCAAGATGTCCTTGAAATGTTCTATTCAGATCTTTTATATTTCTGGTCCCTGGTGATTAATTTTCAAACTGTCTAAATTTTCTTGATATAATCTTTAAATCTAGGTGGGATATAGGCGACACCATATTTTTACTCTCTTGGAATTTTTATTTTCTTCAGTTTCAAACTGAGTTTGCAGATGAGCAATTAATAGTCTGTTGCACAGTAGCCTCCGGCCTCATTTGGCCTCCTGATATTGCGCATCTCTAGTGTCTCTTACCACAGATGTAGCACATTGGGTCTGATGTGTTTCATTGGTGATATTTATGTGTACAAGTACTATTTATATTGATGGTGCAGGTATATCCAATAAAGAACTTAGCTGTGTTTGTCACTATAAAACCCAAGTCATTTCAATTTTACTTTTTCTCCTTTTTGTGTTTTAAACCAGTCAGATCACTATCTAGGTTGAAGGAATAAGGAATCTGGAGGGATTTTCATTTTTAAGTAACACATGATATGTATATACACAGCCTATCACAAGACATTAAATCAACAACAATATCATGTTCAACCCTTCATAGATGAAATGCTTATTTATAGAGCAATTAAATTCTTAAAATTAGAAATTTAGCTAGTGAGAGTAGCTAAGCAATGACAGCATCTACTGTTTAGTTAACATTATTGATGTCTATGATGCATTTATTCTACTGGACTGTGTATTAGCAAATAAATTTTACAAAGCTTCCAAACAACAGATTCAGAATTTGAGTTTGAATTAAATCCATGGAAACAGATTTTCTTCAGTAAGAACACAATGTTACCTAATGACTGCTTTTAAGTATTTTAAAACTCCATTCCAATCATCAAATGAGTGCAAATAGAAAATCCCCCAAAAAGAAACTCAAACATATGAAAATGGCACGTGGTTTGCATATCAATAGCATCTGGATCAAGTCAAACATGCTGCCTAATGATATACTAAGCTACATATGAAATACCCATAGCACACAGAGTGAAGCAAACTAGCAGATTCTATATAGATGCATTTGCTTTTCTATTGGTATGTAAGCCACATCACTATGTTTTCTTACAAATGAGATCTATAAATGTCAGCATTTAAAACTTCTCAGTAATAGGCCTGTGGTTTACATGTGCTACGCTGCGATAGGGTTTAATACAACAATTCTGGAGCAAATAGAAACTTCATGCTGCCTTTAGGTTAGGAAAAGTTTTAATTTTTGTGATCTTGTTTTGGAAAATGCAGATAGAAGCTTCTTTAAATAGACCAATCGCATTACTCCCTCCACTTGCGTTGGCCACAGGGAAGTCAAGTGGCTCTGCAGCTGAATAAATATTATTCTGGTATTTATGGGATTTGTGGTGCAATGGAAACATTTCCATTATGTATATGCTAATACAGATGATATCATGGAAGAAGATAGGAAGGGAATGACATTTATTGTGCAAACTGTGCATATTATAAGTGTATTATATGAGACGTGCCAGACAGATAGATAGTGCTACATATATGCATTTGATCACTTATCCTTCACTCTTGACAATTTATAATTCACTTATCAGTGAGGAAACTAAGCTTTTTATTGATTAAAGAACTGTGTTGCCTTATCAGTTTTGTTCATGTTTTTGTTAGGTTCTTTCCAGTCAACTCACCATGCCTATCATATCTGAGCAAGTAATATAATAACCACTCCACACTTTTAAAATAGCTAATTGTCTGAGATTTTAGTGCAGACATCCTTTATAAAACCTTTCATACACATGGAGGAGAACTGCAGGTATAAAGGTGTACTATTTCCCTTGTACATTCAAGTGGCAGAATTAGTAGTACAAAGACCATCAAGACTGAAAGAAGAATCCTCACATCATGAAGCAGTTAAATACTTAACATTGCTTCATTGACATCTGCAGGTAAAGATGTTCTAACACACGTGATAGGTAGACCACTATGATATTAACCCTCTCTTGTTTCCCCTGAATCATTTCCATCACACCCTATAGCCTTGTTGTGCTTGATGGGAAGAGGATGCAGAATTCTAAATCATTTGCTTCTCTTTGTAGTTAATATTTTTTAAAAACTTTCTTATTCAAAGTTTAAATTATTTCTCTGGATGTTTAAAAATAGGCATCTGTTGAATAACGAATAGTTCATAACTCTCAGTACTTTCAAAGTAACACACTGATTTTTATATTATTATTATAAATTACTCTCTGTGAAAAGCTGCTGTTCTTTGGTAATATATTTCCCTCTCCCTGTGAAACTAGCTATTTAACAGCCATTAAGCTTGTTTTTGTTTGTTTTCCTAGCTATTCCAAATGGCTAACTTCAGGCATTGTAACTCCTCTGCTGCACTCTACCTCCTGAATTATTCAATCTCGATGAGCTTCCTCAGAATGTGAAGGTTGACATTGATTCACACAGGAACTTGAGAGTTCAATGCTTCTCCTTCCTTTTATCAAAGGGACTTTGGGGAGTCTATGCAATGCCTCCAAGTGAAGCACTTTGTATTTCTTCGAAGATCCACACTCACCTGGTAAGTTTTAAGTTTCTGTAATCCATCATTTATTTGTGATTTTGGAAAATGCATTTGATAATATATATACATATATGAAGGCCTACAGCAAAGAAATTATATCTAGAACACGTTTGTTTTACAAATCATATTAAAATAGTATTCAATTTATAAATTATTTTTCTTTTTAATGTCTTATACTTTCTGATGTCTCCCTTCACCCACTTTCTGTTTTCTGTCTCCCAGGGAGGGGTTCTATGTGGATCATTGTGATCAGTTTCCTCTTTCTCCTCAGCCTTACCCTTACCCTCCTGGTATCCTGGTATTGGTCCTGAGGGGTTTATCTGTCCTTGGAATTCCTGTGTTTACAGCTCTTATCTCTACCAGTGTACATCCTCTGGTCTAGCCAGAGTTGTAAGGAAGATTTGTGATCATGCTAGTTGGGGTGGGGAGGGGAGGAAACATTAAAGAACGAGAGGAAAGTTGTATTCTTCATCAGAGCTATACTGCACCCTGACTGGCTGATCTCCTCCCCATGACCCCTCTCTAAGGGGATGTCCAGTTCCCTACACATGGGCTTTGGGTTTTCACTCTTCTCTCCCCCTCATTCACAATAATATGATTTTTTGTTCTTTGGTTCCTGACACCTGATCTTATTGATACCTTGTGATCACACAGGCTGCTGTGCTTCTTCCACATGGGCTTGGTTGCTTCTCAGCTAGATGGCCATTAGTTTATCTTCAAGCCTATAAGACCCCAGATGCTTTATCTTAGATAGCCGGCATCTCCACATTGCCATATATAAATATATTTACATATGTACATGCCTATATTTAGACCTTTAAAAATGCCCTTTTCCTCCTAGTTCTTTTGTATATTTCCTTTTACTTTCCTCTTGACCCACTATCATGTTCAGCCTTCATTTGGGTTTCATGTAAATCATCAAGGGTTTGTGAGGGAGGGAGGGCTGGGTAAGAGGGGGGAAAATGAGGAGCTTATACCAAGGGCTCAAGCTGAAAGAAAATGTTTTGAGAGTGAACATGGCAACAAATGTACAAATGTGGTTGACACAATGGATGGCTGTATGGATTGTGATAAAAGTTGTATGAACCCCCAAGAAAAAAATTAAAAAAAGGAAAGAAAAACTTCTGGATAGCAGAGCCACGTCATTTGATATTCTGCTGGAAGATGAGCCCCGCAGGTTGGGTGGCATGCAAACTAAGACTGGGGAGAGCTGCCTCTTCAAAGGAGAGCTGACCTTAACTAGGTGGATCAAGTAAACCTCTCAGGACCTTCATTTGCTGAAGTGGCAGGACTCAAAATGAGAAGAAACCACTGCAAGCATCCATAAATCATCAGAAGATTGATTATATAAAGTATAACTCAAGGAAAATTGGAAATTGTCAGAAATGAAAGGGAGTATTTACAGATCAATAGCTATGTCAGTTAGATTTTATGTCAACTTGAACCTGGATGAAAAGGTAGGGGTAGAGTCCAAAGTATCAATCAGGTCACAGCTGGATGATGTCTCTCTGAGTATGTGGTCTTGTATGAGAGATACTGGAAAACTCTCTCTCTTGCCCTTCACCTTCCTCCTTGTTTAGATTCTGAGTCTGCTTCCATGGGTTGTCCCATGTGGGCTGCCACACCTGGGCGGTGTGGGTGCCCTTCCATGTTTCCAAGGACCTTGGATCGATGGGACCCAGCATCCAATGACCTATGATCTCCCTGCTCCCACTTCTACTTCATCAGCCTGCAGCTACAAGAATCAGAAGAGGGCTCTAGCTAACAGCAAACGCATGGACTTGAGTTAGAAGGGGTTGGGAGGCCTCCTTGATTTAAAGTTATTTGTTGATATAAAGTTCTTTCTGATCCATGAAAATCAGTATTTAATGTCATTTCTTATTTGAATTCATTTGGGATTAGGATTTAACAGAATTGGCAACAAATGAAGGCAAAAGATGTATTCCTTGGAAAGTCATAGTCAGTTAGCTTTTTCTTGGTATTTGTTTGTTTTGTTTTCCTAGAAGGGGATTTTGAGTTACAAAGCAAATGAAATATGTGCAAAGGTTTTAGAGGGAAGTTACTTCATCAACCAATAGTCAATGTAGTTCTCCGTCAAACTAAAAAATGGGTCTTTCCCAGTGTTTATTTTGACAAAAGAAGCCTCTGTAACATGATTTCTTTAGCCACATGTTTTCGTGTATGATACACTTGTGGCTGTGTAATACTTACCTCAGCATTTACACATAACAATGTGTTGCTATCAAACGAAAATAGACCGCTATTTGAGACATGTCAGACTCCGTGGCAAACACTATGACTGCCACTGGAGGATTCCCTTTCCAAAGTAAGGCAAGCATTACAGGGAGAAGACAGGCATTATCATTTCAGATAGTGGCGAATGACCTCACAACACTGGATGGGAAATATGACAGCAAAACTGCCGCTGGACAGTTCTTGAAATCCAGTGATCAAGATCACTGAAAGGACGCACCACTTGAGAAAGGATTGGAGAAATAATAGGATGCTAACAGCTCTGTGTGGAAGAGGGAAAAAAACACTCATAACATCATTCAATTTGAATTCGTTTGAGTTGTTTAAGGAAACAAGATCCGTGTATGTGAACTTAAAACTGAAGTGCAGGGGAAGGCCAAGCGAACCCATGTTGTCATTACAGGCCTTCAATATTGTTCCAAATTCATAGCAACCTCTATGCGGCAGAACAGAGCACTGGCTGACAGTGGTGGCCATTTGGTTTACTCTGAGTTGTAATCCATAATGAAGTCCAGTGTTCTTGTTCAAGTCCTCCTGATCTTCAGCAAGCAAAGTTGCACCATCTGTACATGGCAAGCTCTTAATAAATCTTCCCCCAAACCTGATGCCACAGTCTTCTCCATACAATACAGCTTCGCCGATTATTTGCCAAGGATGGTGAGAGGATGCAACCTTGACACACACCTTTTCTCATTTTAAACCACTCACAACCCCTTGTTTTGTGCACACAACTGCCTCTTGATCCATGTACATGTTCCGCATGAGCACAATGGAGTGATCTGGAAGTCCTATTCTTCTCAAGGTCATCCATAGTTTGTTAGAATCCTCACAGTCAAATGTACTGACAGAGCCAATAAATTCCTAGTAAACATCATTCTGGCAGTTTCTCCTTTCAACCAAGATCCATCTGCCATCAGTAATTATATCTACCATTCCATGCTTTTTTTCTGAATTCTACCTGAACTTTGGGCAGCTCCATGGTCAATGTGCTGCTGCAACCATTGTTGTATCATTTTCAGCAAAATGCTACATACTTACAACATCAGTGATACTATTGTATAATTCGAGCATTCTGATGGGTCACCTTTCTAGTAATGGATGCAAATATGACTGTCTTCCTGTCAGTTGGCCCACTAGCTTTCTTCCAAAATTCCTGGTATTGATGAGGGAATGCTCTGAGATCTTCATCAGCTTGTTGAAACATAGCACTTGGTTTCATCCATTCCTGGACTCTTGTTCTCTTTCATCAATTCTTTCAGTACAGCTGGAACTTCTCCCCTCAGCACCATTGTTTCTTGCTCATATGTTACCTCCTGAAATGGTGGACAGTCACCTAGTCTTCATGGTACAGTAACTCTGTATTCTTCCCATCTTCTTTTGATGTTTCCTACATTGTTCAATATTTTGCCAATATAATCTTTTAATATTGCAAATTCAGGTTTCAATTTTTCCTTTGGTTCTTTGAGTTTACGATATGCTGATCTAATTCACACTTTGTTGCTCAGTGCCTCCTAATAAGTTTGATGACAATAAATTACCAGTTTACCAAGATAGTTTTAGTCTACACTTGGTATTCTAACATAATTAATAATCATGCTATGTTAATCTATAGAGTAATATAAATTCTGAACAATTTTTGCAATACTATACGTTTAGTGAATGGAAGAGATGATTTCAAACTCAGATAAAACTTAAAGGTATGCTCATTTTTCTACCTAGCAATAAGCATTTTCACTCAGCCTTTAACCCCTTGTGTTAGGCAGGGTTATCTAGAGAAGCAAAACCAGGACACTTACATATATATGTAGATGTTTATATAAAAAAAGAATCAGAGCAGCAAATTGATCCACACAGCAGTACAGAAAGCTCCATCCAACTCACTTTTGAGGGACAGAACTATAATGAAGGTCCTTCTGTGTTAAGTTTGGGTACTTTAGAGAAACAAATCCACAGAAACTCATGCATAAGAGAGAGTTTTATGTAAAGGCTAAATACACATCAAGAAAACATTCCAACCCAAATGCTGCTCAAACCCACAAGTCCAACATTAGCCCATTAACCCATATGTCCAACTCCAGTCCACAAAATCCTTCTCCACCTCACAAAACAGACACAATGATGCCAACTGCAGGAGGAAAGCAGAGTCAGCGAATGTGTAAACAACTCGGCGCTGGCAGGGGGCTCCACACAGCTGCTCCGGCACCCAGAACTGTATCAGGGTAGGTCCCTGTGGCTTCTCCTTGGGGATGTCTTGCAGGAAGTCATCCTTGCAAGCTGAAGCAGGGAACTGCTAAGACAACTGTACCCTGGTGCAACCATCACAAAGCAAGAGACCTGAGAACTAGGAAGGTGAGGCTCACCAAGCCATTTATCTCTCTGCCCTTCAATTAACCCCACATGTGTTTATCAGTCAGGTTGGCACAATAAACTAACTCACCTTCCAATTCACATGGCCAAGGAAGCATACAGTAGGAAGATGGAGTGATGAGGTGTAGCAGAGAACAGTAGTGCAGCATAATGAAGCAGGTTGTGGTGGAGCCTCACGGTTTAGCAATGCAAAGTAAGTGGCAGAAGGGGCAGTGTTTCCAGTGGTGGCCAGACTAGAGGATTCTGCCTGCAGGCAGCAGACACAGCAAAGGGGGGTGGGGTGGTGGTGGTGGTGGTGGTGGTGGTGGTGGTGGTGGTGGTGGTGGTGGTGGTGATGCCGCAGTGTGGAAGAGCACAGCACAGCAATGTGGTCCATAAAGGTCTATAGGTTGGGTCTACCCACGGGGGCCATAGCATGTGTGATGAGGCAAGGCAGCTTGCTCAGACAGCACATTGGTCAGACCATCAGGACCATAAGGGAGAAAGATAGAGGGGCCGGCCTCCAGCAAGCCATTTATCTTGGTCACACCTACAAAAGGAAGTCATCAAACTGTGACATGTTTGACAGGCTAAAGTCCACCTCTGTCTTCTTAAAGGTGCCATGCTTGCAGAAAAATTCCTAGCCATCATGCCCCTCTCCTTCCAAGTTGTGAAGGAGTAAAATATTCGTTTCAGTGCGAATTTCCATTTACACTTGTATAAGTCACTTTAATCACATAAGAAAAACATAAATCAGACAGTATGTTTATGGGCACATATCATCAACAGTTATTATTTTCAAGAAACTATTTTAATAACTACTTGCTATAGTGATTTAAATGCAATTTAAATTCTATAAAATTAAATATGAGTGACTTCAACTATCAGTTTAGTGCTAATATATAAAATTACTCAACATACTTTTATTGAATTTCTTCTTAGGCCGAAACGGGTGTTTCATATTTGGATATTTATTATCTCATTTTTTCCCTTTTCTATGTCATCAACTTTCCATGTTATTCCTCTCTGAGGAAATGCTTGTGTTGTGTTTAATTCTGAGAATTTACAGGGTTCTGTATATATTTTTTCTGTCTATTATTTTTGAGCAGGGGCTAGAGTCTCATGGATCTGTATGTAACAGAAATGTTACACCTTTTCCTAAAACATTACAAGGACAAAGATAATGCACATATTAAAGTAGCTAGAACTTTTACAGTATTACAGAGTGGGTTAAAGTCAAAATCAATTATCTTAAACACCATTAAAGTGTGATATTTCGTCTGACGGAATTAGCTTCTTGCCTGTTGGTTTATCCTAATTAACTTGGCTGAGTTAGACAGGCGGATATCAGCATCCCTTGTCTTCCTGCCTTTGCTCTATTCAGGAACTCTTCGGTTCATGCGCAAACATTTTTTGAAAAAAAATGCCACAATGTCTATGATACATTGGGAACTTCCTGTAGCAATGAGAGTTGCAAGCTCCTCCATTAAGAAAAGTATATTTAAAGGATGAAAATTTGGAGACTTTACTTTTCTGTTGCATATTTCTGCGCGGACAATCCATTAAGAAGCATTCAAAGAGGAAGTTCTCGGGTGGCCTCATTGTCTTTACTGTTGTTAGGGGCCTTCGCAGTACGTCTGACTCACATGACCCCACGTACAGCACCCAGAAACACCCCCTAGCCCTGCACCATCCACATATTGGCTGCTATGCTTGGGCCCCTTATTGTACCCACTGTGTCGATCAATCTTAGTGAGGGCCTTTCTCTTCTTCATTCCCCACTACTTGCCCAAGCAGAAGGTCCTTCTCCACAGAATGGCCTCTCCTAATGACATATCCGAAGCAAGTAGCCTGAAATCCTGCCATCCCTTTCTCTAAGGAACGTTCTGGCTACACTTCTTCCAAGACACATTTGGTTGTTCTATAGGCAGTTCATGTTACTTTCAGTATTTTTTGCCAGCACCATAATTCAAATGCATTTATTCTTTTTTGGTCTTTCTTATTCAGTGTGCATATTTTATATGCAGATGAGTAAATTGAAAATACCGTAGCTTGGGTCAGATACATCTCAGTCCTCTGGGTAACAACCTTGCTTTTCAACAATGTAAAAGATTTCTGATGCAGCAGATTTACCCAATGAAATGTGGCATTATAGAAGTACTTTTAGAGTTTTATTTATATAACTGATCAGGTTAAAAAGGGGGGAAAAGGACAATGATGAATTTCATTTATGTGCATTTACTTTCCATAGACATGGTATAAAGATAAGGGTTTCACTTAAAATCAAAGATTTGTTATTAGCTAACATATTTGGATACTCTATGAACATGTTAGGGATTTAATTATTTCTACCAAAAGATACATTGACGTTTTCATGCCCTGTACTTATAGATGAGATTTGTTGGGGAAAAAAGGTCGATTCGTGCAGACATGGTCAGTTAACTCACACAGGAGTAGAGTGTCCTAATCGGGCTTCCTTCCCAGTGAGGTTTGAAAAGAGAAAAACCCTGTTGTACGCACAAGGACAGAGAGGTGGTGACTAGGTTTGTGTTCCTGAAATATAAAAATCACAGATCTTTCAAAAATATCATTTATCTGCTTAATAAAATGAATTCTTTCTTCACAGTTTAGAAATTTAATTGGATCTAACACCAAAGGTTTAAGTCAGGTGTCAGTCAATTCTGGGAAAAGTCTCTGTGATGGAGGAGCACCATTGTTTTGGCATCTTTTTGATGCTTCTAGGCATTCCTTGGAAACAGTCACATAGCATTTATTTTCCCGTATGTGTGATTGCTTGCTTCTCTGTATAATAAGCTATTTTAATATCTCACAAATGGGCAGGCTTAGCACACACTCAGTACCAATAAGGTGTCAGTTCAGTAACAACAACAAAATTCCCAAATGGGATTATATCCACAAGGATAGGATTTAAGATTTGCAAGACATGTTTTGGAAGGGAACACAATTCAGTCCATAGCAGTTACCATGAGCAAACAAAAGCAAATGTATCTAGAAGCAGCAAACTGATATCAAGGATTGTCAACAGTCATCATAAATCAGTAGGAACATGTCCTCCTTCAAAATTCACAGATTAAATTAACACATTTGAGACCCTTCTTTAGACTTCTTGTCTCTAGATCTCTAATAATATATTTTGATATTCTTCAAAGCCATTCAGTTTGTGGTGGGAAGTGAAGGCACATGAAAGAAATGATTAAAAAAAGAGCAAAACAGAAATTTTCAAAGGGCACGTCAAAGCTACTTAAAGACATTGTGTTAGAAAACAAAAAAGAAGAAACTACTCAGCACATCTTGAATTGAAAGAACTCAAGAAAAAAATTGAAACCTCTATATACAATATTGGAAGATTTTATAGGCTAAATATTGAACAATGTAAGAAACATGAAAAGAAGATGGAAAGAATTAACTGACTCACTGTACCAAAAAGAACTATTTGACATTCCGCCATTTCAGGAGTCAGCGTATGAACAAGAAATAATGGTACTGAAGGAAGAAGTTCAAGCTTCACTGGCACAGTAGCCAAACAAGGCTCCAGGTATTTATGTGACACCAATTGGAATGCTTCCACAGCTGTACAAGCAGTGGAAGCCCTCACTCGTCAATGCAAACGAACAGGAAGAGATCCCGATTTTTCCCCATTACAAAAGAGGTGGCCCAAAAGAATTATCAGATTATTGAATCATATCATTAATATCACAGGAAAATAAAATATCTCTGAAGATCATCCAACAACAATTGCAGCAGTACATTGACAGGGAGTTTCCAAAAGTTCAGGGCAGATTCAAAAGAAGACAAGCAACAAAGGATATAATTGTTGGTGTCAGATGGATCCTGACTAAATGCACAAAGGTGTTTAGTAGTCTTCTGTTAACTATGCAAAAGAAGTTGATTCTGTGGATTATAAACTCTAGGTAACCTTAAGAGTAGGAATTCCAGAACACACCATTGTCTTCACGTGGAATTTGTACATGGACCAAGAGGCAGCTGTGCAAACCAAGCAAGGGAATGCTTCATGCTTTCCAATCAGGAAGATGTGTGTCAGGGTTGTGTCCTGTAACTGTATCTATTCTATCTGTATGCTGAGAAAATCATCAGGGAGGCTGGCTTATCCGAAGAAGAATGTAGCATCAAGGTAGGATGAAGGCTTATTCATAACCTGTGATAGGCAGAATACACAACCTTTCTTGCTGAGCATGAGAACTTGAAGCACCTGATGGTGAAAATCCAGAACTGCAGCCTCCAGTATTGATCATAGCATAACTCAATATAAAGAAAAACACAATCTTCACAACAAACCAATAAGTAGGAACAGCATGATAAACAGAGAAAAGACTGAAGTTGCAGAGCATCTTGTCTTTCTTGCACACACAATCCATGCTTCTGGTAGCCGTAGTCAAAAGATCAAAGGATGCCTACCTGTGTGCAAATCTGTGTGTGCAGAGAAACTCGATGAAGTGGTGAAAACCAAGGCCGTTCCTTTGAGGCAAAAGGTGAGCCTCACATAATCCCTGGTATTTTCAATTTTCTCATATGCTTGTGAAAGTTGGACATTGAATAAGGAAGATCAAAGAAGAATGGAAACATGGAATTATGATGCTTTCAAAGAATATTGAAAGTATCATGGACTGCCAAAAGAGCAAACGAATCCATCTTGGCAGGAGTGGCGCCAGGATGCTCCTTAGAAGCAAGACTGGCTTGTCCTTTGTCCATGCTGCTGTGCATAGCGTGACAGGAGAAGGACATGTGTTGTAAATTAGAGGGTCAGAGAAAAGGAGGAAGGCCCTCGGTAAGATGAGTTGACACAATTGCTGCAACGGCATAGGGCCAGGCAGTGTTACATTCTGTTGTACAGAGGTTGCTAAGAGTCAGAACTGCCTTGCAGGCTTCTGACAACACCCAGTTCAGAAGCCTTGAATGCTCAATAAATTATTTATTTAAAATTTTTATTCGGATTCACACCCCCTTTGCTGAAATAACAATCAGCAAATTTATATCGATATGACCATATCTACTGAACTCGGCATGCTCATGCTCCCTGGCAAGAATAACTGTGAGTTCCTGAAACTTCCACATCCATCAGATTGCAGTCTTTTTCTCAAGAAAGAGAATCTACATTACTTAACTCCAAAGAAAATAGCTTTGCTTTGGAGAAGACCATAGAGATGATGACTTTTTTAGACGTTACTCATTATGCTCAAACAAATCTCTATGGAAGATTTAATTTGTTCTTGTTACTTTTCACTTTAAAAAATTATGTCTTGTACATATTTTCACATTAGAAATAAAATGCAATTTAAATTCCCAGCACACAATGCGGGACATCTGAAAATCATATCTATATCTATATGATTTACCAATGTATATGTATATATATACATATACATTGATAACATAGTCTTGGAAAACAGATTGACATACATTTATAAATCAAAGAATACGTTTAAAATACCCAGAAATCTCACAGCTGTTGACCCAAAATTAGTGTTTACATTATATTTGTTTCTTGTCACCTCAAATTGGAGATACTTTGTTAGTACTTCCCTTTCAAGTTGACAAGAGTCCCGGGTACAGGTCTAGAATGGGATGCGAGGCACCATGCGACCACAGGAATAAAATGTGAACGAAAGGAACCTGACTCAAACAGTGCTTCCATCCGTACGACATTCCACAAAAGATAAGAATATATAGAGAGGAAACCTATCAGCGATGGCTTGTTGGTACATTTGGGAATGACTGCAAATTCATAGGATGAGGAAATTTGTGAGGCGATTACTGTGTTATTTATCAAACTGTATATCAAAAAAGTAAACATTGCTACATGTGTATTAGAGTCCAATAAAGCCTAATGGAAAATAGATAATTTAGTCATTAATTATCATCCTCTATTAATCCTATGTCATTTGTTTTATTTGTAGGAGGTGTTTGTATTGTGCTAAGCAATTTGACAGATGAATAATGATGTTGGAATAGAGTATCACTTACTACTTCGATGACTCAAAAGTTAACTTTTGAATGATTACAAGAAAAATGCTGGAAATATGTATTGCATTTCAATGGATTTTATTACCGAAGCAAGCAAGTTTTCTCTTTTTCTTTTTTTGCTTCTGCAACAAGCAGACATAGCTTTCTGGTGTTGGAACAAAAATCTCAATTTACTAACAATGGTAGTTAGTATTGTAAATGCTTGTTTTATTTTTAGAGTTACTTAAAAAGTATAGAAAGGGATTTTACTGAAAGTGATGCTAAAATTGGAATTGTTGCTCATGTTAATCAACACCAGTCACTTCATTAGACTTTGTTTGGCATTTATTAAAATGACTGACATTTCCGTGACTTAAGGATATTACATATGGCTTACATTGTCTCTTTCTAAAATAGTTTGAAATTATTTCAGTTCTGTGAAAGAAGGAAAATGCAGACATAATTACAGCAGTGTGTTTCACAAGCTCACGGGGTCTCAACTTTTCCATAGTTACTTCTTGAATTAGTTCTATTATAAAAATAAAACCCTTCATAGCTCATTGTCACTGGTGTTATTGCCTTAAAATGAACCACTTCTCATCTTTTCTTCTTAATCTTTGACAAGGCATGGATGTTTTCAAAGAAACCTTGTCAGATCAGAACTTAAAATATTCTGTATAAAAAAATATTTTTTCCAGGGGAAGAAAAGCAAAAGAAAATTATCTTGCAAAGTGAGCAAATTAAACAGAACTAAATTATTAACTTCACAAAATTTTATTTGATTAATCAGTCAATGACTTCAAGCACTAACTGACTGAAATGTAGTCAATTAATATGGGTACATAACAACATGCATATTCATGAGAAAACTAGGCAATGAATAAAATCACCAAATAACAATGGAATCAAATTATGGTGTTGGAAAAGTATATTACACATTCTATGGATTTATAAAAAAGAGATAAGTTGATATTGGAAGAGGCAGAGTCAAAATGCTCCTTAGAAAGGGTGACGGTGAGAGTTACATATCTGGGCATGTTATCAGAAGGGACTTGTCCCTGGGGAACGGCATCATGCTTGGTAAAACACAGGATCTGTGAAAACAAAGACCCACCACGAGCTATGTTGCCTCAGCAGTGGCTGTAAGAATAAGATTAAACACAGCAAGGCTTAAGATGATAGGATGGGACTTAGAGGGTTTTGTTCTATTGTAGGAGTTTCTGAGTGGGAACCAACACTTAACAATAGCACCTAACAACAACAACAAAAATATAGCCTGCTACTATTACTTCACATCCTACTTCTGTGCACATGGTCAAACTAAATCAAATGTGTGTGTGTGTGTGTATAAAGAAACCTACTTATGGTTTGTTTTTTTGGATGCATATGCTTATTTTTCAACCCTCTTTTGGGGTACTTCCCCTCAGGAAAGATGTTTCTTTATGTCAGATGTTGTTAATAATTCATTAGATGCAATGTTTGGAAACTATAGTTTGCATTCAAGAATAAAGTGGAAGAAGTACTGTGAACTGTTCAGAACTCACCCTAGTGGTATGCATGTAGTTATGATTGTATCAACTCCATTTGTTCAAAGCAGTGAGATGTTAAGAACATGTAGATGGGGGAGCAGGGCACTAACCCACCCAGGAGGAGAGTATTGTTTATGTCTCCGCAGAATTGGGAGTGTGCATACAGACACCACCACAGTACACCGAACCATGAGGGCAATGTAACCATGTAGAGAAATGCATGAAAATATTGGGCTACAGAGCCGACCCTAATGAGAGCCAAACTGACCCCACTCCCTAGAAGCACCTGCTACAGAGAACACTAAACCTGCAGGGTCGGGAGAGGTGCCATCCTGCCATGCCCCCATGGAAACAAACCAAGAAGGAAAAAGAGAAAGGAGCAGTCCAGACTCCATTTTAGCACCCCAAGCCCAGAGGACTGTTTCCTACACGAAGGTGCTAAGGCACAGAGACAAATGTAGAGCCAACAACAACTCAAGACATGATGCCCCCTCACTGGACCATAGTGTGACAAAGGATAATACTGGGGACACACAACAGATCAGCACCAGGAGCAAAGCAAGGCCACAAAGCTCCTAAGGAGTCCCCAAAATAGACTTCAGGCTAGGAGGGGCAGCTCCTGGAATTCCCTGTGGACCAGTGGGTAGATAGTCATAAAGGTCAACGGACAGACCTGGAATTATGTGTTTTGTTTTTTTCAAACTTTTGTTTTCTTTTTGTTCGATCTTTGTTAATGCTAGGTTGCCAACTTATATAAGATAGGCATGGGAAGCAAGCTTGAGGAGAAAACAATGGGACCAATGGTCCTAGAAAGATGTGGGAGAGAAGGATATGGGGGAAGGAAGCAGTGAGAAAACAATGCCATTGACCGAGGAACAACTAGGGAATTAAAATCTACAACAAGGAGAACATAGAGATCCTGAGGGTGATGGAGCAAGAGCAATCTAGCTGAGAGGAATTACTAAGAGGGGGAGGTAGGGCAAGTGTGATGGTAGGGCAGGAGGAAGGTCAAAGGAAACAGAAGAATGGTCTAAGAAGCAAAAGTATGTATAGAAGTATAAGCCTAGGTATATGGATATACAATCTTTCACAAAAATAGAGGTATGGGCAAATATACATATATTTATAGTGATCACTGAGGGAGTGGATGGACTTCAGGCCTCTGCTCAAGCCCTCCCTCAATGCAAGAACACTTTGTTCTAACAACCTGGCACTCTGCCCAATGTCATACTGTCAAGCAGAAGACACATCTGACTCCCACCTCTTAGCCATTGGGAAGCCAAAGGAGGTCCCCTATCTTGAATTGCGAAGGGACATTTTCTAGGGGAATGCTTCAAATTTTCTAATTGGTTGTCCGCTCCAACTTTGAGTCTATTTAGATCTTAATCTCAGCTCCAGCGATGGGTCAGCCTGCTTTTGGATTTGTCTCCAGCAGCAGTCCCGTGTCAGGAAATGCATTGGGGCTGAGCTTCAAGGTTAGCGTGTTTACCAAGCCTGTTCTCACAGGGTCCTCGGTTCACAGCTGCTTTCATCGGGTCTTTTGCTCATCCCCCCAGAAGACAGGACAGAAGCCCTCGTTCTGTCCCTGACAAATATGTCTTTTGTTTTGTTGACTGGTGAACTAGGGGCCAACTAAAGAGAGGAAGACTGAAGAGCATGGGTTGACACAGGGGCAGCAGTAAGGGGCTGAAACAGGTCACCACAGACTTTTGAGAGAGAAGAGCCAATCCTGACTCACACAACAATTTAAAATTTAAGAACAATAAATGATTTTTTGAAAACAAATGAAATCACCATTATCTGATAAATATCCTTTAATGTTTTTCAATTTTTCTTCACAGATCCATAGATATACCAAAACAGCCTCATAGGGCTCTCGAGCGGCAGTTTGGTCACCTCTGGGCTGGAGCAATGATCACGAGGACAGCGACAGAGCGTTCAGATGGCACCTCTTAGTTTCCCATGCTCCTCAAGTGAACATACTTCCAGACTCAGCCCGATGGAATAAGAACAGGATTCGCGTGTTCTATGTAAATGTCAAGTCTTTCGAAGGACCGAAGCAATGTTTCCATGCCTAGTGTACCTGGTCCAGGGCTCAGGGTGCAGTTTTGCATGGAGAAAGCACACACAGAGTCAAAAATGGAAGGTGGAGTCTAAGTCATTCTTCCTGCTTGGGCCAGCCTACATTATCTGAGGGGTTGTATGTGAAGACAAACCACATTATTTTTTTTTCAGGTTGCCTCATCCTTTTACTTTATGAGCTGTATCATTGAACATCTTTTCCTACATTTAACATCAGCCATAGAACAAATTTAGTGGCTTCCTGTGATCAACATTGCATCCACCCATGTTCTTTTCAGAACAATGACTTCATGGAGCACCCTCTAGTCCAGTGGATCTCAACCTGTGCTCCGCAACCCCTTTGGAGGGCACACAACCCTTTCACAGGGAGTGCCCGATTCATCACAGTAGCAAAATGACAGTGACGAAGTAGCAGCAAAAATAAGTGTATGTTTGGGTGGTCACCACCACATGAAGAACTGTCTGAAAGGGTCATGGCATGAGGAAGGTTGGGAACCACTGTTCTAGTTCTTTCTTTTCTTTTTTTAAATTGTTTTATTAGGGGCTCATACAACTCTTATCACAATCGATACATACATCAATTGTGTAAAGCACATCTGTACATTCATTGCCCTCATCATTCTCAAAGCACTTGCTCTCCACTAAAGCCCCTGGCATTAGGTCTTCATTTTCCCCTCCCTCCTGGGTCCCCCCTCCCTCATGAGCCCTTGATAATTTATAAATTATTATTTCATCATATCTTGCCCTGTCCGACGTCTCCCTTCACCCACTTTTCTGTTGTCCATCCCCAGGGAGGAGGTCACATGTAGACCCTTGTAATCAGTTCCCTCTTTCCAACCCACTCTCCCTCTACCCTCCCAGTATCGCCACGCACACCACTGGTCCTGAAGGAATCATCCACCGTGGAGTCTTGTGTTTCTAGTTCCTAGCTATACCAGTGCACATCCTCTGGTCTAGCCAAACTTACAAGGTAGAATTCAGATCATGATGGGGGTAGGGAGAGGGGGGAGTATTTAGGAACTAGAGGAAAGTTGTATTTTTCATCGTTCCTACATTGCACCTTGACTGGCTCGTCTCCTCCCCTAGACCTCTCTGCAAGGGGATCTCCAGTGGCCAATATATGGGCTTTGGGTCTCCACTCTGCACTCTCCCCTCATTCACTTTGGTAAGCTTTTTTTTTTTTCTGATGATGCCTTATACCTGATCCCTTCAACACCTTGTGGTCACACAGGCTGGTGTGCTTCTTCCATGTCAGCTTTGTTGCTTCTGAGCTAGATAGCCACTTGTTTACTTTCAAGACATTAAGACCCCAGATGTTATACCTTTTGATAGCTGGGCACCATCAGCTTTCTTTGCCATGTTTGCCTACGCACCCATTTGTCTTCAGTGGTTGTGTCGGGAAGGTATGCATTCAATGATATGATTTTTTGTTCTTTGATGCCTGATAACTGATTCCTTCGAAACCTTGTGATCACACAGACTGGTGTGTTCTTCCATGTGGGCTTTATTGCTTCTCAGCTAGATGGCCACTTGTTTACCCTCAAGCTTTTAAAACGCTAGATGCTATATCTTTTTATAGCCAGGGAACCATCAGCTTTCTTCACCACATTTGTTTATTCACCTGCTTTGTCTTTAGCATTTGAGCCAGGAAGGTGAGCATCATAGAATGCCAATTTAATAGAAGAAAGTATTCTTGCATTGAGGGAGTCCTCGAGTGGAAGCCCAATGTCCTTCTGCTACCTTAATATTAACCTATAGATATGGGCACGTAGATCTATTTCCCCATCTACTTTAATGTAAACAAAGTCATTATAACTGAGCCCATAAAGATATACCAGCCTTGGATACCTGAAGGAGCAATTCTACTCTGGCTTATGGAGCAACCATAAGTTTAAAGTAAATTCAGCAGAGTGTGTTACCTTCTCTTTAGGTCCTCTTTTTTAAAAGTGTTTTTAGAGTACTCCATCTCTTTCCATTTTCCAAAGTGTCCCAGATGCATTTGTGTGTGAGGAATGGTGTGGGGCCATGTTCTATCTCCTCTGGCTCCACAAGGGGGCAGCCGGATCCAACTCCATAGCTGTCCAAGTAAGATTCCTTTGAGCTAGAGACTGGCATGCCTTCAGCAACGGATGTGACTTTATGATAACACCAACGCTTTCCCCAGGCACTCTGTTTCTCAGCTTGCTTTGATAATCCATTGCAATGGCTCTGGTACTTAGATGATTTTATGTCAACCTGAAGATGTATGAAAGGGTAGGGGTAGAACCCAACCTGTCAATCAAGTCACAGCCTAATGATGCCTCCTGGAGGGCGTGACCTTCTTCTAATCCAGGAAGGACCCTGGGGACCTGCCTCTATCTATGCTTGCGGGGTCCCTCTCCCTGACTCTGAGAACCACCTGTGAATCTGTCAACCTTAGATCCTCGCGACTCTGCACCCACTGACCTTGAATCCTCCTGTATTCATCCTCATTGCATGTGGCTACTTGAGTCTGAAGGGAGACTTATGGACTCGTATTGGTCTAATGTACTTGTGGACTGGGCTGAGATATCTTCTTCGTGTATAATTACTTCTTGATATCAAGCTCTTTCCTGTACCTAGATGAGTGTAGAGGCAGTATTCAAAATTGTGGGGATGGTTAGTGAAACTAACAAGTTACAAGTCAGTTTATGAATGTTAAGAGCAACATTGTTTGGTTTATAGTGCTTTCTCTAAGCTGTGCTGCATAGTGTTTCTCTCTCTCTCTCTCTCTCTCTCTCTCTCTCTCTCTCTGTCTCTCTCGCTCTCGCTCTCTCACTCACTTTCTCCATGGCTCCTTGACCTCTGCTCTAAGGTGTTACAAAGCTTCCTTAGCATTGATAAATTCCCAGTGGGCCCCCTAGCTTCCTTCCCTGAGGCACTCAACAGTACTTGTTCCTTGGCCAGTAGATTTGCCTCTGCCTCATGCTGCTGCCACAATTTCTTTCTGCCAGGTCTCAGATGTTTCTTCGTGGTCATTGTAGTTTCAATTCCTGTTTCTGAAATGCCACATTTTATATATAGCAGAATGGCAAAACTGACCAATCTCACGTTAGTCCCATGCACCTTTTTCTCTCGGTGGCAGTTACACAAACTCTGGCTAGAAGAGCTATACCAAGTAATTTCTCTTCACTTCAGGATACATACTCCTATGCTTTTTCTCCTTTGATTACAGAAGCTGAGATGGTACTATAAATAATAAAACATGTATCCCAACTCTAATCATTTTAATCCCAAACGTTCACTGGCAAACCAAAGGATCACAAATTTCACTCTTCCACCTCAGACCATGAAACACATGGGAAGAAAAAGGAGAACACACTGTGTACGTTTTCATTGTATAATTTCCTGGGGTTTTGTTGTTGATGATTTATAGTGCCATCCAATCAATTCCTATCTAGAGCATGGCAGTGCACCACAGACTAGAACCCTGCTCGCCCTGAGCCATCCTCACAGTGGTTCCCATGCTTGAGCCCATTGCTGCAGCCACAGTGAACCCACCTTCTCGAGAGCCTTCTTCCTTTTCACTACCTCTCACTTCCCTAAGCACGGTGTCCTTCTCCAGGAACTGCTCTCTCCTGAGAACATGCCCAAAGTATGTAAGACAAAGTCTCGTTCTCCTAGTCTCTAAGAAGCAGTCTAGCCTTACTTCACCCAAGACAGCTATGTTTGCCTTTTTAGCTGACCTTGGGATTTTAAATATTCTTCTCCAGCACCAAGATTCAAATCACTGATCCTTCTATAGTCTTCTTTATTCCAATTCCAGATCTCACATGCATATGGGGCAATGGAAAATGCCAAGGCTTGGGACAGGCACACCTTAGTCATCAAAGTGAAATCCTTGCTTTCCAATCCTCTAAGGAGGTGTTATGTATCAGACTAACCGAATGCAGCTCGTTTTTATATCTCATGGCTGCTATTTCGATGAGCATTGGTTGTGGAGCCAAGCAAGACAAAAGTCTGGACAACTTCAGCCTTTTCTCTATTTATCATGATGTTACCTATTCAGGATAAAATGATAATATCCTTATATTCTATTAAGCCTCCCCCCAAAAAACTTTACAGGTTTGTACATATTAGTGACCCGTTTACTGTGATTCTTTATCCAGAAGGTCTGATAACCAAAAGTAGACCTTAAGAAATCACCATTCTCATTGACTTTGGCCCTACCTCCTCAGGTGGAGTCTCATGTTTCAACAGCATTTGATTGACTTCTTCCATGCTATCCACAGTCATTTTTCCAAGATCATCTTCAGATTTTTGAGTATTTTGTAAAGAAGTCATTTCTACAGGAATTTCAGTCTCAGGTTTTTCCACAGGAAAATGATTTTTCATGCTATTGAAAAACTGTGATCTAGCATCTTAAATGGGAAATATTCTCTCTAATTATAAGCTATGTCCAATAATGCTAAAATATATGTTTCTTTCTGCAAGGAAATGAGTTAGGCCACATATATTTACTACAATATGAGTAATGTGTTTATAAAATATTCATAAATGTCACTTAATAAAGCTGGCAACATTTTTCTTCAAAAACATGTTGTATCTCATAGTCACTGGCAAGGCATCATTAATTATACTCATATCACAATTTCCCAATTATGCCACCAGTTTAACCTGACCTTCCTAGAGTCCTTGTTTATGGGAACTTACTGTTCCCAAAATAGCTATCTCACCTTTATATTTTCATTCTTTTTGTCATCTTGTTCAGCTCTATTGTATATTTATCCCACAGTTGCATGTGAAATAGAAAGAATTGTGTAAGGATTTCTCTATGTGGTATTTAGTCATAAACAAAAGGAGCATACATCCTTTAATAAATAACTTTAAAAATTTACTAAAACACTAGTAAAAATCCACATAAATTTTACATATTTCTCCATTTCCATTTTTCTAATATAATTTATGGAACACAAGAATAAACATGTCAGAATAAATAAGTCTTATTTTACCACAATATTATCAATTTCACATTTTCCAACTTTACTAGATAACTCAGATGAAAACACCAGTTAAAATGGAAATTACTCTGGACAAATATTTAGTATAGAAAAATTCAAATTCATGATACCTTTATTAAATTTTTTTTATTTTAATAATGTATAAAACATCATATCAGGTTTCCTTTAAATGTGCTTGCATTAAAATTACTTCGTGCAACAAAATTATTGATGTTATTACAATCAAGTAAACCTTGAAGTTTCTGACCTCCACCATCCATTTTAATTATGTCATTGCTGCTAGGTCATTTCCAGTTTAGAGTGACCTCATGTCCAATAGAAGGAAACATCGCCCTTTTTCTTCACCATTCTCACAATTTCTCTGTTACTGGATCCCATAGTTTCAACCACTGTGTCCATCCATCTTGTGGAAGGTCTTATTTTTCTCTGTGCTCCTACACCAAGCATGATGTCCTTTAGTAGGGACATTCTCTTCTGATACCAGATCCAAAGTATGGAGGAAGTCTAGTCATCCTGGCCTCTAAAGATCATTCTAGTTGAATTATTTCCAAGACAAATCTGCTTGTTCTTTAGGCAGTGCATCATAATGTCAATAATCTTTGCCGGCATCATAATTTATGGTTATTTTGTGGCGGATTCTGATATGGAATTGTTGTTTGCATTAGTGATTCTATTTGAAGGGAAAAAAGTCAAGTTTCTCCGTGGTTAAGTAGTTCTTAAGGCCACATAATGACAAAAGTAGAAATAAAACTTGATTCCAGACAGATTCGTATGATTAAATAAAGCCCATACTTTAACAATATCTTTACACAGACTAAGGTTTTCATTAATGTTCTCTAGTTTACCTCTCTGGGATCTAATGTCCATTGCAATGGCTACACAGAACTCACAGAGAAAATTCATAGCTAAAGGATTTATTAAGGAAGTCAATAAATGGTGCTACAATGAGAAATACTCCAGTTGAGGTGTTTATCTGAACATGTTATAAAGTTATTTCAGGTGTGTTAGTAAATGTCCAAAGGCCTACTGCTCTGAATACCCAAGCTATTCAGATCACATCCCATGGGTCAGCAAACTTAGCTCCCCAATTAAGTGCCTAGACGCATCCCTCTCTGAAAGCCAGCCTGCTTTACAAACTCACTCTGTGGGCTGGGAAGTCTACAGCTCTGCTCTGAGCTCTGACTGTCCGTCTGATGTCATCGCTGTCTTCTGGATTCCAGAGGTTCACTGATCCAGAGGACATGTTCCACTCCTATAAATTGTTGGTGATGAGTCTCCCACAAACTTCCTCCGTTCCAGAGTGCATATTTTATACACAAAAGATGGCATGACAGGAAATACTGTTCACAATGACTCACAGACAAATCCTATCAGTATCGTCACCCACCTTCTTACCAGAAGATCAAGGTTGTTTGGTGGGAGTTAAGAGATACCGGTTAGCAGGGCCACAATAAATAATTAAATGTCCCTGTAAATGCATTCTTCCTTGGTAGGCATAAATAAAAACTCTATAGCATCTGGGGTCTTAAAGGCTTGCAGGTAAAAAGGTGGTCATCTAGCTCAGAAGCTTCAAAGCCCACATGGAAGGAGCACACCCATCTGTCTGACCACGAGGTGTAGAAGGGACCAGTTATCAGACATCAAAGAATAAAAAATCATATCCGTGAGTGCCCACCTTCTGATATGATCACTGAAGATAAACGTGTGCATAAGCAAATGTGGCAAAGAAAGCTAGTGGTGCCCGCTACCAAAAGATATAGTCTGGGGCCTTAAAGGGTTGAAGATAAACAAGTGGCCATCTAGTTCAGAAGCAACAAAGCCCACATGGAAGAAACACACCAGGCTGTGTGACAATGAGCTGGGATCATTGAAGGGATCAGTTATCAAGCATCAAAGAACAAAAAAATCATATCATTGTAAATGTGGGTGAGTGGAGAGTGGAGACCCCCTTACTGAAGGGTTGTGGGGAGGAGATGAGCCAATCAGGGTGAAGGGTAGCAACGATGAACAGATAACTTTCCTCTAGTTCTTAAATACTTCCTCCCCCACACTATCATGATTCTAATTCTACCTTACAAATCTGGCTAAATCAGAGGATGTACATAGGTACATATAGCAACTGGAAACAAGGGAATCCAGGACAAACGACCCCATGTAGGACCAGTGGTGAGAGTGGCGATGCCTGGAGGGTGGAGGGAATGTGAGGTAGAAAAGGGAAACCAATGATAAGAATCTATGCTTAGCCTCCTCCCTGAGGGATGGACAGTAGAGAAGAGGGCGGTGGGAGATGTCGGGCAGCATAAAATATGACAAAACAATAATAATTTATGAATTATGAAGGCTTCATGTGCTAGGGAGAATGGGGTGGGAGGGCCAAAATGATTAGTCAATATTAAGGGCTCAAGTAGAAGGCAAATGTTTTGAGAGTGATTATGGCAACAAATGTACATATGTGCTTGACACAATGCATGGATGTATGGATTGTGATAAGAATTATACGAGCTCCCAATACAATAACTAAAAAGAACTGCATTTAAGTGATATGTTGTTAGGTGTGCCCCAGTCAGCTCTCTGTACCACAGAATGAAACACTGCATGGTCCCTGTGCCCTGAACCCATTGAAGCAGTCGCTGTGTCAAGTCATCTTTTCAAGGGCCTTTCTCTTTGGGCTGTTCCTCCACGTTACCAAGCATGATGCTGTTCTCCAGGGAGAGATCAGCACTCTCCTGACACTGTGCGAAACACAATGACCCAGTCTTGTCATCCTTGCCTCTGTGGAGCACTCTGGATTTACTTCTTCTGACACACATCAGTTTGTCTAATTATCAGTCTATGGTACATTCAATGTTCTTCTCCAGCACCACAATGTCAAATTACCAATTCTTCTACAGTATGTCTTATTCAATGCCCAACTTTCCCATGCAATGGAGAATACCCGTCCTCACAATATTCCATCCTCATAATTGTTTCTGTGCCTGAGCCTATTGTTGCAACTTCTGTGTCAATTCATATCATTAAGGGCCTGCCATTTTTTTGCTTTCCTTCTACCTTACCAAGCATGATGTCCTCCAGGATTGGTCTCTCCTTACTACAAGTATATTAGATGATGGCTCACAATCCTTGTCTCTAAGGAACATTCTGGCAATATTTCTTCCAAGACAGATTTATTTATTCTTTTGCCAGTCCATGGTTTTTGTAATATTCTTGACTAACATCCTAATTAAAAATCTTCTATACTTCTTCAGTTTAACTTATATCATGTCTGATTTTCACATGCATGTCTTGGTCAAGCACAGCTTGGTCTTCAGAGTTACATCCATTTACGACTACTTCAAATGGAGTGGCTGGTAATTTTGAACTGCTAACCTACCTGTTTATCAATTCCACCTGTAACCACTACGTTTTTTGGAAACGTAGAAGAGCAGCAAAAAGAATATTACTCTCAGGATATGGATCAACACTGTGGCTCCAACAATGCACTCAAACAAAACAATATTGTGAAGATGGGCTGGACCAGCCAGTGTCTCCCTCTGTTGTCCTGACCCTCCTTGTGAATCAGAAAATCCTGGATAGCATTTAACAATAACAAAGCAACATGCAAATAATATGTAGAAAGCTCTTAATTGAGAGTTAGTCCATGTTATGGCCATTATCTGGGTATGAGAGTCCTTTTAGAAGCAAGAACAGATTGAACGGCTCAGACCATCCAGAAAGAACGGCCACCTGTGGGATATGGCATCATCTCGGTCTGAAGTGGCAGTGTCACAGGGACGATGCCCTGCCAAGATCAGAGGCATCTGAACAGAGAAATCACAGTGCTGAGACCATGTGGCATGGAAGCAGAGAGACAGGCTGACTTCCTGGCTCAAAAGAGGCCTAGGTCAAGACTAATTGAACTTGAATGAGAGACTGAGGACCAGGAAAAATTTAGTTGCTGCCTGAAGTGATTTGCTGCTTTGCACCTAACACTGTATTCTTACTAATTTCTAATTCTGAGTAGTGGTAACCTGATAACTCCACTAATAACCCCTCATAATGATGAGTATTATTTATGAGTCCAGTGTGGCCATTACAACGGGTTAGTGCACTGAGCAGGGAATGGAAGGCTCTGGTAGGAGCACTTGGTGTCAGGATAGGGTGAAGAAAAATAGAGAGTAGGGGTATGTGGAAATGATGTTTTGTGGTAATGACCTTGGGCTGATGAGATGATGGGTTGGCCTCCTCTTTCTTAAAGTGCTTCCTAAAGTTGATTTTGCTTAAGAATTACCAACACCCAGGGCTGCAATGAGGGGTTCTAACATGATAATTGTGCACGTGGTGCGAGACCAGAGAGTGTATCCTTTTTTGGGATAATGGTGTCACTATTAGTGGAAATCAAATCAACTCCTCAACACTGAATACCTAGGGTTTACAAGACTATAAACCTTTAAAAAATCATTTTATTGAGGGTTCTTACAACTCTTATGACAACCCATACATCAATTGTATCAAGCACATTTGTACATATTTACCATCAGCATTTTCAAAATATTTTCTTTTTACTTGAGCCCTTGATATAAGCTCCTCTTTTTTCCTTCCCTCCCCACTCTCCCACTCTTATCTTATCAGGATGGGATTGTATTAGGGTTTAACATCTGAGTGTTCTGTTCACAGAAGGATACAGATGACAGAGCTCCCAAATATATGAGCCCATATTGAGTTCCCTCAGCCCATTTATCAAAGCTCTGAATACTGTATTCAGTAGATTAGAGACAGTAACTACATTAATAATTTTTTAGGATTATGACGGGAAGGTTGGGAAGAAATGGGAAGCTAATTATCATAGAAATACATGGAAAAATGTTCTAAATTTGATTGTGCTGATGAATGCACAACTCTTGTTAATATATTTAAGCTATTGAATTCTGGGTATGTGAATTACACATTAATAAAACTGTTTTATAATTAGCCATTTTACAAATTAATGACTTTATAATTTAAAATAGCAATCACTATAATAAATTCAATGAATAAGGTGTTAACATTATTATTAATAACAAACAAAAATATAATAACAAGGTTATTCCCAAAATAGAAAACTGTAGGGAACTGCATGTCCCTCAGCCCTGGATCAAAAGCCATATACAACTTTTATGTACTTAGTCTCAGTTTTCTGTCATAGAAATTGTGACTAGTGGTATTCCTTCCCTTGTTTCCCCTGTGGTCATTAGTTAGTTAACCTTCCCTAGGACTGGTGCTCTATCACTAGCAGCCACTATGCCCATTGGACAACACACGCCTGGTGACATTCCCTCCAGGCACACAGTATGCCTCATTAGCATAAGGACCTGTTTGAGCACGCTTGCCCACCATTTATTCCTTATCTGGTAGGTGCGTGACTATTGGTTACCTCAGCTATACCTTATTTCCATATGACGTAATGGTGCCCGCCCTTCGCTGGCTATTTAAGCCTCTGCTCTCAGTTCAAAAAATGAGACTTGATCAGACTCCTGTCTTGTCTCCATCTCTCCGCGTCTCTTGCCCATCTTCATTCCTAGTCCCTCTTTCAGGTATCCACGTTGTTGATGACCCATGGGACGGGTCAGAAAAACTTAAGAAAAATTTAAATCCAGAAACTTCAGTCTCTCACACAGAACTTGTACATGGATCAAGGGGCAGCTATGCAAAGGGAATACTGCATTATTTAAAATCAGGAGAGGGGTCAACCAGGGTTGTGGCCTTCAGTATGGATTACAACTCAATGTAAAGACGATCAAAATCCTCCCCAATGGACAAAAAGGAAATATCATAATACATCGAGAAAAAGTTGAAGTCTCCAAGGATCAGTTGCATTAGGTGGATCTGCTACACAAGAGCTTTAGAGCATTGGAAATAAGGACGTTACTTCAAGAACTAAGGTGTGCCTGACCCAAGGCATGGCATTTTCAATGATGTCATATGCACATGAAGGTTGGACACTGAGCAAGGAGAACTGGAAAAGAGTCAATGCATTTGAATTGTGGTGTTGGCAGTGAATGTTGAAAGTACCACCTACTGCCAAATTGACAAACAAGTCTGTCTCAAAAGAAGTAAGCCTACTGTGTTCCTTAGAGGCAAAGGGGGAAAGATTTGTTTGACATTCTTTGGACCTGTTGTCAGGAGAGACCAGTCCCTGGAGAAGAAAATCGTGCTTGGGAAAATGGAGAGGCACTGAACAAGAAGAATGGTCTCCATACATTGGATTGGAACACTGGCTGTGACACAGGGTGCAGGCAGAGAAACCATTGTGAGGATGGCGCAGGGCATGGCAGTGTCTCATTCTTTTGTGCACAGGATCGCTATGGGTTGGAAACAACTCGATGGCACCTAACAATGGCAATTTATTTGACAAGTATCCATACCAGACTAGTCCTGAGAAACCATGGTGGCAGCGTGATTATGGGTCGGGTTGCTAACTGCAAAATCAGCAGCTTAAAGCCACGAGCTGCTCCTCAGGAGAAAGAAGAGGCTTTCTGTTACTAACGAGTCACAGCCTCATAAATCACAGGGTAGTTCTCCCTTGTCCTAGTGGGTGACAATGAGGTGACATTTGGTTGGTTTGGCGTTCCAAGGAGTTTCACATTTAAAATGTCTCACTTGTCCACCTCTTCCCAGATGTGACTGCACTCCATCTAAACCTCTTGTGCATATTCCTGACATTTCCTGTCACGTCTCATGAGAACTTCCATAATTTTAAGGGTGACACTCCCTTGGTTGTGGGTGCTGTTCAAGCCCAAATCCAAAGGTCAGACAGAAGGGACCTACATGCAAGTTTAGTGCCACAACCAAAGCGGGTCTTCTTCCTCCTATCAAAGTGTCATCAGGAAACAGAGAAATGGCTTGGCTGGAGGGTTTTTGTTGATGTTGTTGTTGTTTGAGGTTTTTTTAGCAGACCATACCACCAAGGAAACATAGACTGGTGTTAAAGTCATTCCCTCTAGTCAGTGCCAACCACTCCTGTCCCTAATTATAGCAGAGGAGACCCTCTAAAATAATAATATTAGCTACAGTGTCCAGAATCATAACACACTACTTTAGAAACATGTCCATGCTAACTGATAAAACTCAAATATCATAGTTAATATCCACATAATAAGATTTTGCTAAAGATAATGAAATGATTACAGTAGTACATTGAGAGAGAAATTCAAAAGAGGACTTGCTTTATTGGATAAATCTTGGCTACCAGCTGAAATAATAATAGTAAGATGTTTACCTGAGTTCTGCTGATGATACAATAGCACTTAACTAATAACTTATGGATAACATTGCAAATATGGACATTCCAGAACAGCTCACTAGGTCATTATAGAAACCATACACAGTCAATGGAGTAGTTCTTCCCACAGAAGATGGGGATAATCAAAATTGAAATTTTAGGAATAGTGTACTTCATGATTATATCCGGTCATGATATTTATTCAATCTATATGCTGCTAAAATAAATTGAGAGATGAGACAATATGAAGAAGAATGTAGATTGGAAGAAGACTTATTAAAAACCTGTGATAGATAGATGACATCAACTTGTTTACTATAATGAATGAAAACAATGAGTTTCCTTATGAAGATGAGATACTACAATTGTCAGAACTTCAGTTTAAAGAAATTAAATTCCTCACACCACAAATAAGCATCATCTAGGTAAGTGGGGATCATTCTGAAGTTACCAAAGATCTACAATCAATGCTCTTTGAAGCAGCAGTTAAGAAACCGTGTGTTGGGTTTCTGGTCTTATGCTGGGTAATTTTGCTGGAAAATAACTCTCTAAGTATTAAATACAAACGATTTCGTGAATGTATTAATGTATTCTTGAACCAAGTCATGGTGCTTTCAATTGCTTCAGATATATGTGAAAGATGGATAATTAATAAAGACACTGAAAAAAGTGATCCCTTTGAATTATGTTATTGGTGAATAATGTTAAATCTCTCATGGACTTGCACAAGAATGAACACATCAATCTCAGAAGTACATCCAAGACTGTTCCTTAGAAGAAAGAGCTACAAAACTTCATCCCACGCACTTCTTTACCTGTTACCAAGAGGGCCCATCCCAGGAGAAGGCACTATTCTGGAAAAGAAGCTTATCATGCAAAAAGGAAAACCTTCTTCAGTGGCTGAAACAAAGGTATCTATCCAACATAACAATTGTGAGGATGTACGGGATTTACCAGTTTGTCATGGTTACAACGTGTCGCAGCCCACTCCGGGACACTAACATCAACTTCCTTTTAAAAGTCTTCGCTGAATAGCTAAGGAAAAGCGTCCAATGCCACCCTCTCCTCTGGCCTCAGGTAGTGTGCCAAAAGAGAAAATTTGGGGAGATACTGGAAGGCAAAGGAAAGGCAGAAACGTTCACTCTCAAAGTTCTTTGCAGCCAAATGCCTGAGGAAATGTGAGCTTTGGAGTGCTTTCTTGATTAGTATCTGAGAGCTACCTGCTGAGCAGACAGCCTTTGAGACATTTAGTTAAACCTCTCCCCTAGAGCCTTGAAAATAGCAGCAGTTCCTAAGTTAATGTTTCAGCCTCAGAATGCTCTTGGGTCCTCCCCTTGGTAGAGTCGTTCAGCTTCCCCAACTGCCTGAGCACTTCCCGTTTGCTTCCCAGCTCTTTCTTTGATAACTTTTTGTCATTGTTTTACCTATGTGTCCTTTCTTGCTGATTAATACCGAAAATAGAATTAACAGACTGACTATTAAAAATTATTTAAAGGTCAATTCTTTTTACTAACTTCAAACTCAATGATGATACCAACATTGCTTGGATAATGAGCATATCTTCAGCTATTTAATTGAGTGAAAAATATTTCGCAATGATTTGTGTGACATGTTAGTTCCTACTGGCATGAGGTAAGAGTTTGAGAAAGAGTAATCAATTTATGATCAATTTATAAAACATTTTTAGCATTAACTATAAGGTCTAGCTGATTAGGTTATATATAACCCTTAACGTTTTATACAATACAATCATACAATTCAATAACATGTGAGATAACATGCTTCTATTGTTAAGTGTCTTCATGTCAATTCTGACCCATAGTGAAACTAAGGACAAAAATGAAGTAACCCGGGTCACCAGGAGTCAGAACCAGGTCCATGGCAGGAGACACCCACAACAGGATGTCATTTCGTTTTTTTCCTTAGTGTGTCTTCCAAATTTTAGCAATTTTGGAATGTCTCCGGAGTTATCAGTAGAATTATCCTTCATATTCTGCTAAACACTGCATTCAACAAATATGAGCAATATTCAAGTACAATGGTAATCAACTTCCAAGCGTTGGTCATATTGATTCCCTCTGTTAAAGATAGAAAATTATTAACTGAACATATTAGATGCTGATCAAATAGACAGGGATGGTTCTGTAAGCATCTATATGGCATATGGTTAAACAAATATTACAAATATTGGGTGACTTTTGCCCAAATGGCCACAAATTCTGATTTTAATCAATATTTACATCCAGTTAGAATGTGCCTTTATCTCTCAGCTAGGCAGAAGCAGCACAATTACAGAGATATGACCGTCAGCGAGTTAGGCTTCCCAAGCAGAGGAAGTTAAGAGAAGTATATGTTTTTGTTTTTCAGAAAATGCACGTTTTTTATTAACACAGCCGTGTGAATAATCTTCCAGTAGGTTGTGACCTTAACACAAATTGTTTATAAAAAAAGTGAAAAGACCTATTCTACCCATCTGTTCCACAGGAGGAAAAATTCTTGTATGTCTGTGCCAGATGTCTCAAGCAGCATTTAGGGAGTTTCTTACAAATTTATCATACCGATGCTGTCCAAAGGGAAATTCCACTGGCATCACCACTAAAGAGCAGACTGACCGCCATGAAATTATAGTCTTAGAAACAGCAACAAAAAACCATTTCTTTATATGTCTTTACTATGGTGAAATCTTTCCTCACAATAGTGTAAATTGAAAAATTTATGGCTTTTATTTTTTCAATACTAACATAAGTATCTAGAAATAAAAGTGATGTCTCTTTAACCTAGAATTTTATTCATTTAATTTTATAAACTGGCTCTGCTGTGTTCTTCAAACATTAGCCTAAATATTTTTCCCTCTAATGAGCTCTTTCTTTACCGTGATTCCAATTTTAAAAATTCTTTATTAGAATTTAAGCTCTTTGAGAGCAGGAATATTTTTATTATTATTTATGGAGTCTCAACACTGCCTGCAAAAGGGTTTGGCATAGATGGGCTTGGTGAATATAATGGTTAGTTTTTATCAACTAATTGTACCTGAGAGAAAGTAGGGGCAGAGCCCAACCCAATCAGGTTGACTTGAGGAGACCCCCTTGTGCCCTCTTTATGAGGGACCCTGAGCACAACCAAGATGTCTCTGGACCCTTTGCCTTCTACTAGAAATAGATCCTGCCTCTGGTTCCTTGATTTTCTGATCACAGGAGCCATCCAACACCAATATTACATTCATTCAGGTGACTTAGGATTCATCCAACTAGGCACCCACCAGCCTGTAGTCATCCTGCTTCATCTTTCTGGTTCCAGTTTTTCAGAACCTATAGCTATATGACTTGGGAGAAGCCTCCGGCTTACATCTGACCCCTGAACTTTAACCAGATTGGTCTTATTTCTACAATTGTGTCATCAAAACATTTTCTATTGTGTGCGTGCCCTTAATTTTAGAAACTGCAAAACAGGTACAAATAATACCCTATGTGTTTTACACAGTAAAGTAAAAAAATGCTAATGGACAGATTCTAAGATAATACTCAGATTTTCTTAATAATATTAACTTAATTAAAATATAACTTGACCCCAAACAATTATTTCAAGTCTTACTTTGGCACAGCACACAGGAATGAAAAATGTAAACTCTGATTTTAATACATTGGTATGTATGGAAATAAAATTAGATCTAACTTTTTGCTGTTATTGAAAATATTATATAATTAAAATAAAGGTAACAATATTTCTATGTTCAAATGGCATAATGTAAAATATCATCTCCTATGTAATGCACACCTGTGTGAAGTAATTTGCTTATAACTTATTGAAACAGGGAAGGTGTGATGATGATTTGGTAATGGAATTTTCTTACACTTAGTCTGTTTCTATTCCCTGCTTGGCAAATGCAGTTAGCAGGTTGGGCTCTAGTCCAAGGTTTAAAACTTTATTAAGAGGAGAATATTTTCTGTCCCACATTTCCCAAGTAACTTCATCATCCATAGAATGAGAGAATAAAACACAATTTATTCAAGAAAGTGCCTGCATCTTCTCTTGTCAGCTTAGCAGAATGTTAATAAGACAAATAAATAAAAATGCTTCTTTCAAATATTCCTTTGGTTCCAGATATATCATCTTTAAAATGATGGTGCCATAAATACTTAAACTCTTAAGATAGGGATATTTTTATTGTGGTAAATATATAGGTACCAACACAATAGCCATTTCAACAATCTTTACAGGTAAGATTTAGTGACAATAATTATGTTCTTCAACTTTAGCCATCATTTCTAACTATTCTTCATTTTTTAAGTGCACTTAATGGAAGAGAAATTCAGTGTTCTCCAAATATGGCATCTTCCTTCTCCTCTGACTTCCTTTGTCAGTGCTGCTGCTGTATGACACCGTAGTCAGAGTCAGTCCTTACTCAGGGCAGCCCTAGAGATAACATCCAGTCTACTCTTGAGCCAACCCCACAATTGTTGCGACACTAAGTGTCACAGTCACCATATCAGTCTAGCCAGTCCGGGCTCCTCCTCTCTTTTGCTGCCCCTCAATTGTACCATGAAAGCTTTTCCTTTCCAGACACTAGTATCTCCTCATAAAATGTCCAGGTACACGAGACAAAATTTTGTTATCCTGTCTTCTAAGGAGTATTTTGGTTCAACATCTTGCAGCTCATATTTCTTTGTTCTTCTGGCAGGTCACAGTATTTTCAATATTCTTCATCACAATCATAATTCGAATGCATTAACATGTCTGTGATCTTCATTATTCATTATCCAACTTCCACATGCATATGAGGTGATTCAAAATACCATACCTTGGTTCAAAAGACATCTTAGTCATCAAAAGTTCATCTCTGCTCTTCAATATTTTAAATAGGATTTGTGCAGCAGATTTACCCAATGCAATACATGATTTGATTTCTTCATTCAAGTAAATTGAAATTCTTGACCACATAAATGCTTTCTCCATTTAACATGATGCTGTCTTGGTAGTGTGCTGACGAATTTTCTACTCTACATTTAATTGTAGTCAGTTTTGAAGGCTGTGGTCTTTTGCTCTGTATCGGTAAGTTACTGGAGTTCTCTTCATTTTCAGCAAATAAGTTCACATCATGTGCTCCTCACACTAATGTTAAGAGCGTTTCCTGCACTCCTGATGCCACATTCTTTTTCATACAGTCTCACTTCTGGGATTATTTGCTCCAAATACAGATGGAGTAATTCAACTGAAATATAGTTTGACTTCAAAATCTGCATATGAAATATCACAATGCTGTGATGCATTGTTCATTGTGGATGAAGGGAGACAGTGAACTATGTATGATATGAAAATAATAATAATTTATAATTTATCAAGGGGTCACGAAAGTGGAAGGGTGGGGGAGGGAGGGAAAAAGAGGAGCAGATACCAAAGGCTCAAGTGGATAGAATTGTTTTGAAAATGATACTGGTGACATATGCGCAAATGTGCTTGATACAATTGATGTGTGGATTGTTATAAGACTTGTGAGAGTCCCCAATAAAATGATTTATAAGAAAGAAAAAAAAAGGAAGAAATAAATCACAATTCATTCAGCAGAATCGTCCTTTTTAATAGAATAATTATTACTCTAAGTATTCAAAGGGTCTCACTCTACTTCACAACTGGCAAGTTACTCTCCCCAAGCCCCTAGCATTCTCCTGGCTACTGGAACATAAAAGGTGGTATAATAAATGATCATGTGCTGGACTGCTAACTACACAGGGATCCTAGAGAGCCCACTCTGATCTTCAGGAAAAAAGGCGTGGCAATCTGCCCCCATGATTACACAGCAGTTCTACTGCATTAAAGTTCTACGCTGAAGTTAAGATGACCAGATTTTAACATTGTCCTGAAAATGTACGTCTGTTTTCTTTCTTTCCAATGACAACTCTTAACATACGGCACTCACCATCCCTGATTCATTACACTACCTCGAATCTGGTGTTTTTGTGTGTGTGTGTGTGTGTGTGTGTGTGTGTGTGTGTGTGTGTGTGTGTGTGTGTGGTGGGGACCTGGTGGGGCCAGAGGGCAGTGGGCATGGGGCGCTAGGTCTTTGAGAGGCTAGAGCTTCTGTGTTAATCTCCTAGTGACTCGATTACATAAATACTACACCTGAGTGGTTATAAAGAACAGAAACTTATTTCCTCAGAGTTCAGGGCAGCAGCTGTAGAAGGAACATTTTGTACAGTCTTTGGGGAAGAATGCTTTTCTCTTTCACCTTCCATAGCCCCAGCTTTTTTCTGTTGTTGGTGAACTTTGCGTGGCATCTGAAGCCCTGACCCCTACCATGTTTGTGCTTCCTTCTTTATCTAATATGCTCTTTCTTAACTCAGAAATTGTTAGGTTGAATATACAAATTTACATTGACAATGGCTTGTTAACGTAACAAAGGAAACCCTGTTCTCACCCCCAGGTATGTCTACAGATAAAGGAGCAGAGTTCCACAGAGAGGGGATGGACACCATTCAAACCTAACACTTTCACGGATCTCCTTCGTGGCAGTCTGCCTACTCTCCGTGTTCTGCTTTTTCTATGGGCTCAAGTACATTTTCCAGTAGACTCCCTCGCGATAGTTAAGGCAGATTTTAACAGTCCTTAGAAATGACTTTGAATTACAGGTTAAGAAAAGTGTGCTTACTTTGATAAGTAATTTGAAGCCATTGTAAAACTTATAAGATAGCAATGCAAGGAGTTAAGCTGCTCTTGAGAAAATGTGTTGCCTTATCAAAGACAGGAGAAACAGAAGCAGGGTTTTTTGCTATGCTATAATTGAGAGAACAATTGCTTCAAAACTCTGAATACCAGTGATTCTTAAAGAAGACTTTATTATTTGATATCACTTCAGGTAACATCTTAAAGAATAAATGTATACGGATATTTCAGCAAGTAGTTTTGGTTTTATTGATCTTTACATATTTCCAAAAGTTCTATATGCAGCATGAGAAGGCAAATGTAATATTTTGTGATCTAGGCCAATGTCTATATCATATAGACTTAGTTTATCAATATCATCTATAAACATATATGCATATAAACATAGTCATGTATATGATATATAGAGAGATGAATAGATTATATAGACATAGATATAGATATGTCTCCCAGGTGATATGATTGTTAAGTGCTTGGCTGAAGAAAAGATTAGGTAGCTTGAATGCCCCCGTGGGCTCTAAGGGAAAAATCTGCTCCTATAAATATTACAGACTAAGAAACCTTTTATTACATTACTACGCTTTCACATAGGGTCCCTGTGTTGGGCTGGGTTCTCTAGAGAGATAAACCAGATTGCTAGGAGTTATTTATAAAGATAGATATATAATACAAGAAATGAACCATTAAATTATATACAGATAGATAATACAAGAAATTAACAGTTAAATTATAAAGCAGTAAGATACTAGCAGTCCTTTAAGGCTTGAGAGCCGCCAGTTGCCAGTCCCTTTCTGTAGAGAGAGGTGGGCTATATCTACCCAGGCAGCAAACAGCAAGGCAAGTCACCAACTGTCACCAACTGTCGGTCCCCAGCTCCAGAGATGAACATTCCAATCCTGTGGGATTAAAGGGACTTCAATTTACAGCGACACAGTCCACAGGCTAGGCATCCCACAGGTAGTGTACCCCTTTAAATTGAGGCACAGAACAAGCAAGGCGAGGCTCACCGAGCCATTTCTCTCTCCGCCCTTCAATTAATCCTACTTGTGTCTATCAGCCAGGCTGGCACAATAAACTATCGCAGGCCCTATAAGTTATAATTTCCTTGAAAGCACCCAATAGCAACAAACATGTGTGTATATTTATTCTCATTATCATATGTTTTGAAAAATATCTTATTTTAGAACATATGGTGACAATTTTTTAAATGTCTCATTATAAAAACTAGTCAGGGAGTTTCTGAGAGAAAGTTTCCATAGTGCACTTGAGTTTAATATTATTCGTGAATATAAGTTCTCATTAAGCATCAAGATCTCACACAGAGCCAAAGGAGAGATAATACTTAAAGAGAATTTGTGTAAAATATTTAGACTTCTATATAATTAATAACTACATTCTCTAGTACAATTAATGAATACTTTTCTAATTTTAGATGAATTAAAACACACTTAAATGCCTTTAAATGTCACAAAAATTGTTAAGGAGAAGAATTTTATAACATTAAAGCCTGTAGAAAAGATCATATCATGAACAAGGGGGAAACACAGACAATTATATTTCAGTTTTTGTAAATACAGGCTGACGTTAAAGAGATTGCATGTTCACTTCTGGACTACCATAATAATCAAATGTAACAATAAAACAAGTAACCCAATTTATTGTGGTTTCCAAGGTCATATAAAGATTATTTTTACATTGAGCAATGGTCTATTAAGTGTACAATAGCATTATAAAAGCTATTTGAAATATGGTGGGACTTACCAAAATTGTGATGTGAGCACAGGCTATCACAAAGGGCACCAGTAGATTTGGTTATTGCAGGGTCTCCACAAACCTTCCACTTGTGAGAATTGCAATACCTGTGGTGCAAAATAGAGCAAGGTGCAATGACATGAAGTTACAGTTTTGCGTATGAGCATAAACTACTGCCCATGAGACATCTCTATTTCATTTCATTTTTGAGACCTATCAGTCTCTACCCTACCCCTCTGGGTTAATTTGCACAAGTACAAAAAGAATAAAGCTATTTTCATGATTGAACAGCTCATGTGGTCCTCTTCTGAAGATACACACAGATGACCCTTAGTCAAGAAATTAACCAACTGACAACTTCATTCTATGTCATTAATGGATGTTCCACACGATGCTGGGAGTCAAATTAGTCTCTGGATTAAATAAGTGAACACTTCAAAAGTCTAAATTATAGCTAAGAAGACATGTAATCAGACTTTCTTTTATAATTCATGTTTCTTTTGGTGAAATAGAAAGAAACATCAATTATTATAACAACACATAAGAAAACAAATGTAGTCAGTGTAGAACAGACTGGCCAATAAATAAAACAGAGAAAACAAGCACACTCTGGGAAAATAAAAACTCTGTGAGCAGGTAACATGCCACTGAAGCAAGGAACCGATCTTTGCCCAATCTGCATTTCTCCCTTAGATGTATCAAGCGCTTTGCCCATTCTGATGGTTGTACGATGTGTCTTAGAGACAGGAGAGAATCTTGAAATATGTTTGATTATTCTTTGATTTCCATCTGTAGTCACCGTTACAGAATCTGGTCCTAATCCCAGCATCACTCTTGACAGTGTGACATTCTGCATGATGTCTTGTTCACAGGGTTAACTCTTGGCAGATTGTTTATCACTCGGTGATCTACTCTTTGCCATGGTCTAGCAAAAGACCCAAATGAATAATTCCACTTTAAAATCAATTCTCAATATGCCTTTCCACGAGCGTGTGAATTATGGGTCTGTGTACATGAGTCATTGGTTAAGTTTTCCAGTACATTTACTCATACAAACCCCTTGTGAACCTTCTATTGTGTGTTAGTCTGAGTAGATTAGAGACACAACTCCATGGCTACACATATGTGTATAAGAAAGAGTTTTATATATAAGAGGAATTGAACATTGAGAAAACATCCCAAGCCAGTCCAGTCCAAGGCCATAAGTCTGGTATTAGCCCATATGTCCAATACAAATCTATAAAGTCCTCTTCAGATTCACAAAACACATATAATGAAGCCACATGCAGGACAATCACAAGCCAGTGGGTAGAAAGTCTTTGGATTCAGTGGCATTGTAAGCATCCCAGTGCTGGCAGGGGTCTCTCTGCGGCTTTTCTGGCTCCACGGTCTGGTTGCATCCATGTGGCTTGTCTTCTGCAATGTTTCTCAGGGAGTAGGAGAGAGTGAGAGGGAGTAGGAGAGAGTGAGAGAGAGAGAGAGAGAGAGAGAGAGAGAGAGAGAGAGAGAGAGAGAGAGGTGTCTTCCCCATCCAAGGAGGAAGTACCAGATTTCCCCGAATTCTCAGGAGAAGGCCATGCCCACAGAAGTCTCATTGGATATCTCCAGATTGACAGCCTAGACGCCCTCCCTACACTCTTACTCTTTAAATTGACACCAGATTCGGTGACTACCACATATTGATAACAATGATCACAGCAGTGCAATCATATATGGGAAACATAGCCTAGTGTATGTAATTTACAACAGATCTTCTTAAAACTGGGAGTCCTCTGCATTTCTGTTGTTAAGTAAACACATGATCATTTCTTATTAAACACCAGTGTTAGCTATGTCCTGGCATGCCTTTCCCGGTTTTAAACTCTTCATATCCTCTTGTTCTGTTCAAAAGACTACCTCTCAACTCAGGGGTGGGTTTCTAATGAGCACAATTAAGGGCTATGACATTCCCATCTCTGTATAGTCTATTTAGGTGGAAGCACTCTGGGGAGGTGATTTAAAAAAAAGACTGAATGAGATAGGAAACAAATTGTCCTAGGTAATGGGACTGCTAGTAGATAAATGGAAGTAGTATCTTATCTAATATTTGAAGATCTTCCAGGAAGTCAATACGGCCAAACAAAGTTTCACGAGGAAGGCAGTAATCGTGCAGGAATTCAGGGAGGAAAGGAGTGGGAACATTGAAGCCTACTTTTGAATCAAGGGCCATCACCCAAACTCATGATGTTTGAAAAGAGTCCCAATGCCTACCCTGTAGCAACACGCTTTAGAGAGCTTTATGTGGAAGCAGGGAGATTATTGAATAGGCTTTTGCAATAAATAGAGAGACTGTTGATCCAGCAGTTTTTAGAATAGAAATAAATTCATAAAATAGCTGAACTTTAATTAAAAACAAACCAAACACTGTTGTTGTTAGGTGGCATTGAGTCTGCTCAGACACATAGCAACTCCATACACAGTAGAATGAAACACTGCCTCTGTCCTGTGCCATGTTACAATTGGTCCTAGGCCTGAGCCCATTGATTGAGTCTGACTCATTGTGAGCATTTGTGTCACAAAGCAAAACTGTGGTCCATTGGGTTTTTGGCTATTATTTGTATTGAAGCAGGTAACAAGAGTTAACTTCTGTGGTGCTAGTGGGTGGGTTTGAACTGCCAATCTTTTACTTAGTAGTGGGGGACACACACAGTTGGCACTTTCTAGGAACCTGAACTTGAATCCAGTTTTGCCTTCTTTGAAATTTATAGTTCTGTTTCTTGTGTAATTCAGTTAGCCTGGGGCGAGTAAGGACTGGTTTCTTTCTTAAAATTATGAAGAATATCAGGGTCAGTATTCCGGAGGTCAAATGTTACTGATAAGTTAATTGACTAGGTTTGAACGAACCACTGACATCATTAAGAATCATCATTAAATTATTTTTAATGTATTTCCTTTTGTTGGGCATATCATTGTTCCCAGAGCTCATGCAGCACCCAGACAGAGAGCCTCTCCCGAGTGGGGACTAAAGATAACAAGGAACAATAATGTCTGCTACTGAGAGAAAGAAGTCAACAGCGGTCCAGTGGTTTTTTTTCCCTTTTCTTTCCTTTTTTCTGTGCATGAGGGAGCATCTCTTTCACAAAGGGCACGTGGCTGTTTTCCTTCCTTCCTTTTGCTCCGTGGAGCATGAAGACATTGTGGCTAGGTTATTTATTTATTTGCTGAAAAGGTAAATAGCATTTCTACTCCTCAGAGTTTAAAAGCCTATCTTTAATCAATAGACTTGAAAGAAATATCCAGGTCATTCTTGAGAGAACTTAGAGCCTGATGTGAATATCAGTGAAAGAATGAAAATAAAATCCCAATAAAGTGAAGCAAAACTAAATAAATGCAGTAAAATATATTCATGAATTTGATAACACGGATCAAAATATATCCATTTACATGACAAGTGTCTGTTGCTCGTTTGTTTAGCAAAAGCCTACGCTGGTAAAAATGTTTCAACAAATTTTATATTTCATTAGGATTCTTTGGATCTTTTCCTTTAAAAAACAGCATGATTAATGTGATTTACTGTGGAAAATAAATGAGTTTTAAGCGAAAAAAATAGAGGAAGCCTGTCTGTTTGCCTGAGTCGAATATTGCTTATATCTTGCATTCGTTGGATTTAGTAGCATTTGGTGAACTTTGTGTAATGAGTTTTGTGGTGTCGACAAACAAATCTAGGAATCCGCCCATTTCCGTTACATGGATGGGTTACAAAGTCAGAGAGGGTTATCAATAACACAAGTACCATTTCACATGCAGAGGTTGTTCTCTGGGAGAGCACACCAACGACCAACTGGGGATGAAGTTCTAGGGTGCCAGGGGAGGGTGTCTTGGGAAAGATTTAATTAGCTGATGACAGTCCAGTGGTGCCAGTTCTCCAATCATGTACTGCTGGGCAGAGCAGGGTAATATGGGGCGCTGGCTGGTTGTGGCGAATGGCACATCTTGTCAAGCGCATCAAGATCAGCACATCAAAATCAGCAAAAGGATGCTCGCAGCAGGAAAAAAAACCAAAAACATAATCCACGGTGACTAGTTCCAAATTTTGGTGCTGATACACTTCAGGGGGAGAGCGATAGCTGCCAGTTGCCTAATTCCAGGTGGAGGACGGTCCAGGAGGACTGAGCAGGGTCTTCTCTCTCCAGTCGTCACTCCATGCATCTTCTTTTCTTGGTGGGTTTTCAACCCAAATGACAAGAGAGATCTTCCGATTTGCAATTTTATCTTTCTTTGCTACCTCCCTCGGAGCTCTGTCACTTAAAGTTCTTGTTGGTCTTCTGACATGTTCCTTCCTTAAACCTAGTTCATATTTAGAACTAGATTTACATCCATGGTGTCTCTGTCCTGTGAGGGATTTTGTGACCTTTCCTTCCTGTGTTCCTCAACCAGCAATGCTGCTCGGTTTATGTTGAGATGGCCATGCTGTGCCAGGCTGGCTGAGAGGATATTTCTGCTCCATATCCCCTCACTTACTCATTTCATTTTATTTTTCCTTCCAACTGGTGCTTGATATACATTTCATCCTTTCGTTTAGTGTTCGGTTGCTAAGATCGTTGATATTTATTGAACTTGGTGTCTTGGGGCTGTGAGGTGGAAGGGGCGCCTGCCATGTCTGGAACATTGCCTCTTAAGAGGATCCTTCTCCCATAACCTTCTTGAAGAGCACTTGCTTGGTTTTAGTGTTATTTTATTAGCTTTTTCTAAATATCGTGTATTTCATTTTATTATTCTTTCTTTTAGGATTCCTTTAATACGTCCGTTTAATGTTATATTGGGTATTTATATGAAAGAAAATCTTCTGGGTCTTTTGTGTTCCCTCCTCATCCTTTATTCTCAATTAACATTCAAAACTAAACAATTTTACATGGGGTCCTCCAACCTGAGCGGTGATACACAGAAGTCATGCTTGAGAGGTTATGTCAATTATTCTATATCTCAAATACAATTCCAATAATATATTTGCACTCTGAATCATTGTCATAGCAGGGAACTTCACAATAGTGAGTATACGGATAGCCCCGCCCCCCACCACCGCCTCATATCCATATCTCCTCCTTGTTATTGACTCCAACACCCCAGTTGTTCCCTGTCCATGGCACAGCCTGCTCACTGTCCCTATCCCCCACCACCCTCACCTCCCACGTCTACCTGGACCATTGGTCCCACTGCTCTCACCTCGGGCATGCTTCCCATGCCTGTCCTATATAGGTAGGTACACTGACCACAACATAGCCCAAACTGACTTTAAAAAATGAAATAGTAAATGAATAAGAAAAATTAAAAATAAAATTAAAAAGAGAGGAAATATACAAAAATCTCGGGTCTGTTCGCTGGGCTTCATGACTGTCCAGGCGCTGCCCCTCCCAGCCAGGAGCACCCCCTTGTGGGCTCCTCAGGGGTTTCATAGCGCTGCCTTGTCCCAGCTGCTGGTCTGGTAGGCTCCCGTCTTGGTTTGCTCCATTTTTAGGGGCTCATACTGCACTGCCTCCCCACCATGTGACCCCAGAAGACCCCAGTCCTCTGTCGCAGTCTGCTCCAGTAAGGTAACAGTGACAAGTGTTATTGTTGATTGCCCAGCAAACTAGCTAAGAGAAGGTACAAAGAGGCAGAAATAAGGGGAAAGTGACAGTGGGGCAGGAGGAAGCTAAAAGGAAACAGAGGAAGGACCAAGGAAGCAAAGCAATGGATAGAGATATAAACATAGCGGTGTACATATGTAAACACATTAATCCACAAAAATAGAGGTATTGGCCCATGTACATATATTTATAGGGCAATACACTTTGGGTCTCTGGTCATACCCTACATCAATACAAGAACATTTTGTTCTAACCAATCGGTAGTCTGAGATGTTCACCCTCCTGACACAATGACTGAAGACAAAATGGGTGCGTGCATAAGCAAATGTGGTGAAGAAGGTAGATGGTTCCCGGCTATGAAAAGATATAGTGTCTGGGGTCTTAAAGGCTTGAAGTTTACACAAGCCGCTATTCAGCAGTGAAGGAACAAGTCCACATGGAAGAAGCACATGAGTGGTGCGATTATGAGTCATAGCAACCTGGTAATAGGCATCAGCAGACACGTAACAAACAGAAACATATTGTTGAGAATGAGGGGGGTTAGAGCTTATCTGTAGACAGTGGAGCAATCTCCCCGCAGAGGGGACACAGGGAGGGGATGAGTCACCATCGATGAAGCACATTATATTCCTCTGGTTCCTTGAGGCTTCCTCACCCCCAATACGGTAAAGCCAGTGCTGCTTCTCAATTCACACTGGACCGGAACAAGACCACAGGTATAGAAAGGGATGGGAGCTCACGACACCCAGAGTTCCAAAACAGGAGTGGGAAGAGTAGAAGGGTAAGAAGAAGAGGGGGAGAGGAAGGTTGAAAGAGGGAACCAATTGCAATGATTGGCACATAACCATACACCCTTTACAGGGGAAAGAATAGCAGAAAACATGGGGGAGGGGAGACAGGGGTCAATATGCGAGATTAAAATACTAACAATGTACAATCTAGCAGGGGGTTATTAGAGGAGGAGGAGGCTCAATAGAAAGTAAATGTCTAGAAAAGAATGAGGGCAACATATGTACAAACATGCCTGATTCAATTGATGTATGGATTGTGATAAGCATTGTGCAAGCCCCCAATAAAATGATTAAAAAAAATAGTGAGGATAATCTCGGAACATGAGTCTACCAATTAACAACTGTACAACTATGTCCTTCTCATTGGCCCAACATTTTTTGTAGATTTCAAATATGTGCCAGGTATTCACTGCCACTTCAATTATTTTTACATTTTTGCAAGTTCTTGTAATATTCTAATATTCTGAGCTCACTGTTATAAAGCTACATTCTCACACACTATCATATGTTCTACAATTGCACTCTCTTTTAAGAAGAGAAGGAGAAAGGAAGCTGTTTATTTCTCAGAAACTTGGGTTGCCACCAGTCATTATATGAATACATTTTCCATTTTGGTGTTTTAGGGTGTTTCTCATTAGAAAAAATGTATTAGGTGTTTCTCATTGGAAAAAAATGTTTTCACCACATTTGTAAATTTGAGTAATAGGTGCTTGAAATTTATATGTATGAAATCATACAGATATATTCAAATTCTAGCAACAAGAATGTGCCCTATGGTATAAGTAATTAATATTCTTAGGATATGGGTTTGAAAGTCATATATTGAAGAAAAATATGATTTAGAAGATATTTGTTTTAATTACAATTAGGCTTCTGACTTGTAAATTAAATATGCAGCCAAGAATGCAAAATGAATTCTTTTGGATAATACTATATATGTATATGTACATACATATGTGTGTACATATGTATGTACATATACATATATGCTTATTAAGATAAAAAGAAGAGGTAGATAAAGCATGCAGTAAAAAAGGAGCATTTATAATTTTAAATGTCACTAAATGTCCCTTGATGCAAGAAAATATGGCTCTTTTTCCCAGTCTTATTTCACTTTCCATGTCCATCTCCAAACAAGTGTCTGCTTTCATAGTGCAAATATTGATCTACAATGATTTGGATATTCCATAAATAATTAATTGTGTGTGCTTCAGCTGTGTGAGAAATAACTGCACTATACAAATATATTCAAAATGGAGACACACACTTTGCTCCACCTTCACAGTACACGTGGAGGTCCTGTATTCTACTTCATTTCATCTAGTAAGGTGTGAGGCTATTTTCACTTTATATTCCTCTTCCCAGAACCTTCGATCTTTCAAACATCTAATATAGTTATCTAAATGTAGTAAGGTAGAGTTTTGGAAAACATTTATAAAAGATGATAAAAAACAAACATCCTGATTTCTTTGATACTTCAAATAAAACATGTATCTGCATAAGGGGTGAGGCCGCCTCATGTTAAATGTTGCTTGCTGACTTTTTGTTTGAGTTCTTTTGCCTAGTACCAGGTTTAAAACTGGAGTCTTTTTTGAGAGACATGATAAACCTTAGGAACAAAAAACTCAGTGTTCTCTGTTGTCTGGACATGACTTCTCAATTGCCTGCAGCATCATTATCGTATTGCATTTTAAACCAGGGAACTATTTGTCAATAAAACATTTTAAAAGATTTCACCGTTGTTATATTCATCATGTAGTTGTTAACTACCACTTATAAATACTAAAATTTCAAACACCGACTTACAAGTGCAGTTTTTTGATATTAGAATTTCAGTATCCAAAGATACGGGCTATAAACCAAAGAACATTATTGTTTTATGACTGTCTTGCCAACATGAAACACGGGATTATTATTTTATTGAGAAAGAACTTTTTATTGAGTCAGATTATACACTATTTATACTCCAACTTTATTAAAGAAATTCTGTATTATATAAAATTGCATTTTAAAATATACAGCATGATTCTGTTCTTCCAGTTTTATTACCACCGGTGTCATTTACTCAAATTTATTCTAATTATGGACTGAATCATGAACACTCCATAAAATAAATAAATTTATATTACAGAATATTCAAAATAGCTAAAGCACTTATTATGTTCCTCCCTCTATTGGAAAGTGCCTTGCTGATGCCATAACGTTCAGCGAGTTAAAGATCGTTCATAGACACACAAAAAGGTAATGGCTCTGAGACCACTCTGTGAATTTAAACTTTCAGCTCTCTTTCTCTAGTTAAAAGTTAGCTTCCAAACCTTTTAGAAAGCTGTTTCCCTTTTCACACTGTATTTCCAGTGCATCAGACTTATTGATTTATTCATAGTAAATGTTACCCACGCAAGTCCTTATGTGGGAACCTGAAGGAGGCTAAGTAAGTGCTTCCTAAACCCGGGCAACTTTCACAGGTGTAACTTGGTTCAACAGTGAAACATCCCTCTGCTCAGGACCGTGGGCAAATGCCCAGTACCAACTAAAACAGACCATAAAGTATAGATTTTTACCCAAATCAAATGTGAACTATTTTTACTATTCCAGGAACTATTGCTTCCAGAAAATAGCAGTGCCTATCCAGTAATGACAGCATTGATCCTTAATTGAACCATGTGCACTGTGAGTATATGATGGAAATTGGGTGTCTTTTTGGAGAAATCTGTTTCTGTAGTTTTAATGCCTTTCAGCTTAAGAAAAGCATATACTTACAAAGAGAAATATGATAGAGAACTTAATTCTGCCTCCAAAAACTCAGAGAAAAATCAAAACAAACAAATAAACAAAACAAATGGCTCTTTTCACTATACTAAAGTACATTATTTCCTTTGTTTACATATACTTATTCATATAATTTCTACTTTCTTAACCTTAATCTTGCATTAAATGTTTTTAATGTGCCAATATATACTGAATAAAATAAATTTACTGCAATTTAGAGAACAGCATTGAGAAGAATGGAAATTCCAGAGAACTTCGTTGTTCTCTCACTGAACCTGTGAATAGACTAAGAGAGAGCACATATATCATAACACTCTTGTTATGTGAATACTGTGTGGTTTTAAATCAGGAAACGTATTTGTCAGGGTTGCATACTTTTATCAAACTTATTTGTTCTAAATTCTGAGAAAATAATTTGAGAACCAGCCGTATATGAAGAAAAAAGATTATCAGGACCAGAGAAGGGCTTATTAGCAACTAATTTTCAGGTGACACAACCTTGCTTGATGAAGGCAAAGAGGACTTGGGGTACTTGCTGATGAAGATCAAACATTTCAAGATGAATGACAAGTCATTATAAATAAAACTCAAAACTTTGCAACTAGACCACAAGAACTACGTCATGATAAACAGAAAAGTTTGACATTGCCAATGATTTCATTTTGCTTGAATCCATAATAAATGCTCATGGAAGCAGCAAATCTGCTGCCCCAAACCTATTTAAAATGTTAAGGAGCAAGAATTTATCTCTGAAGATTAAAGGGCACCCTATTCAAGCTACAGTCTTTTCAATTGCCTCATGTGAAGCATGACAGTGAATAGAGACAACTGCAGAAGAATTTTTGCATTTGCATCATGGAGTTGGGAAAATATTGGAAGCGCCACTGACTTCCATATGAACAAATGGTTTTGGAAGAAGGACAGTCAGAATGGTACTTAGGAGCAATGATGGGGAAACTTTGTCTCCTGCTCTGGGCAGGCTGTTGTGAGAGATCATCATGGTTGGTAAAGTGCAGGGTCAGCAAAAAGAGGAAAGAGCAGACCCGCAAGGAGATGGGCTGAAAGTTGCTGCAACAATGGGCTGCCACGAAGAGACAATTGAGGGGTTGGTTTGGGACCAAGTCGTATTTCATTTAGCTGTGGTGTATAGGGAAGCTTTTGGTCTGAACTAACTTGATGGCACTTAACAGCAACACAATGACAGAGGTTTATAAAGAAGCCATAGTGTTGTAGTGGTTAAGCACTTGATTGCTAACCAAAAGGTTGAGAGTTTGAAGCTACCAGCTACGCTATGGGAGAAATATGCAGAACTTTGTTTCTATAAAGATTTCGTCCTTGTAAGCCATGTGGAGTCATTCTAATCTGTCCTGTGTGCTTACTCTGAATCAACCAAGACAGTGAGTCACAGAGGGTTATAAGGCATAGAAAATGTTGAAAATCCTCACTGTATATCAAAAAGTAGATGAAATATCTGATAGCTAGTTTTTCATTTTACTAGTTTATTTGGTTACCCACTGAAAATGCTAGAATATTCTCTATTGTGAGATGGAATACCTGGGTGGAGAAAATGGTTAATGTGCCTGCCAGAAGCTCAAGACTACCCAGAGGTGCCTCGGAAGAAAGGCCAGGCAACCAACCCACCAACTGTCAGTCATATGGATCGCAATTCTATTTGGTCATCCAAAAATAGCCAGGAGTTGGAGATGACTGGGCTGTAAGTTTTTGTTTTTACATAAATTATTTGTAATTCTATAGAAAGAAAACAAGAAACCAAGATTTTAACTGAACAGTGTAAACTCAGGTACTCTTTCTTCTGTTCAATACTGAGAAAGCTGTCAAACATTACAGAAACAAATTTGAAGGTTTTACTCTGGAAAGCCAGCACAGCCAGAAGAGGAGTTTCTGAACAGATACTGAATGTCTATCCAGTGATGTTGCCACGTCTGACCCAGCAGTTTAGTCTTGTAGCAGAGGTTTGGTGCGTAGTGAAGGAAGCTCCTAACCAAACTTTAATTGCCTCACTCTTCAAAAAAGAACTGCAAAAAGAGCACCTTGTCATTGAGATGAGGGTTTAATACGAAGCGGAAATAACCAAGCCTCTCCAGTCCCTCCTTTCCTTTCTTTTGTTCTTTTGATTCTCAGGATCATGGTTTTTGCCTTTGGTAAATCTAATTTACATTTTTCCAAAACTACCTTATTATTTCCAATTCTAATTATAGCTAAAGCTATATTCTGAAATTGGAAACAGATACAATGTTGAGAGCTGAGGAAAAGGTAAACTAGATCATTTAAAGAAGCTAAAAATATGATACTGAAAGAGCATAGCAACAGGAAGTAGGGAGAGAATGAATGAGAGGATTCGCCAGGTCACACGATCCTTGGAGTTAATAGAGGTCTCAAGCCTGTCATTTGATATGGGCTTGGTGACTTCCTCACAATTGCATGAGTCATTTCTATGAAATGTGGAGTGTAGGTAAAAATTACTGCTAAAAATAATAAAACATTTCTTATGATAGATTTTTATGACAGTTGGGCTCAATGAGAAGCCTCGGGAATTTGGCAGTAAGGCCTCCCACACAATGTGACCTAACGTAAGGTAGAGAGCAGCAGTGAGAAAATTAGGGCGGACTCAGGTCACAGCCAGATGACATCTACTTGGGGTGTGGCTTACATCTATACAAAAATAGACAAGATGAAGAACTCCTCCCCATTTTCCCAGCTGGGATAGATCCTGCAACTTGCTCCCTGGAACTTGTTGGAACTTGTGTCAGGGGTCTGCCTGCTGATATGAAGAGATGTGGGTGTTCTACGACGTTGCTTGCCAGCATTGGAGTCATTGAACTTAGCCTCCACAGACTTGCTTCCTACTTGGTCTTTATGGTTTGTTGGCTCCAGCAGCTGCATGAATCAGCAAGGGCCTACAAATCAGCATGCTACCCATGGACTTGAGGATGATTTGCATGTCTGCTTCTGAGGCTGTGTGTGCCTCTCTCTCTCTCTCTCTGTGTGTGTGTGTGTGTGTGTGTGTGTGTGTGTGTTTCATACATATACATCACTGGTTCTGTTTCTCTTAAAAGTCCAACCTAGTGTATATGTATTAAAGAAAAATATGAAAATATGAGACTCTTGTTCCTCCACATATCTTCCTTCTTGGTTTATACACTTCTGAATGTAGCCTTTCCATCTCCAAACCCCTTGCTGTCCACCACCTGCATTGCTGGGACACTGAACGTTTTGTTACTGGTATCTCAGATGCCAATAAAGTTATCCTGAGGAAACAAGTTTCAGCAGAGCTTCCAGACTAAGAACAGACAATGAAGAAGGAATCAGCTGCCAACTTTGAAGGAAGTAGCTACTGAAAACCTTTGCCTTGAAGACTAAAGTGTGTTTAACCTGTGGTCTTTTCCATGGCTTTATGTGCATGTGAAGTTGGGTGTTGAATAGGAAGATTGAAGGATAACTGGTGCATTTGAACTGTGATATTGGAGCTGAATATTGAAAGTATTCATCATGGACTTCTAAAGGAACAGAAAAATCTGTTTTGGACGATGTACAGCCAGAGTTCTTCTTAGTCCTTAGAGGTGAGAATGCTGAATCTTTGTCTTATGTACTACACTCGTGTTGTCAGGAGAGAGAAGTCCCAGAGAAGGACATCATGCTTGGTGAAGTACAGTGGCCTCAACAGAGAGGAAGGCCCTACATGAGCTGAACTGTCACAGTGGTTGCAACAATGGGCTCAAGCACAGGAACATTTGTGAGGATGGTCCAGGACTGATGGTCCAGTGTTCCACTCTGTTATGCATAAGGTAACAATGAGTTGGAACTTACTAGATGGAACCACACAACAAGAACAACAACCACTGCTGTAAACTGCCAGGTAAGTCGTTTGAAGCCCTGAGCTTCTCTGTGGGACAAAGGTGTTGTCTTGTACGCCTGCAATGACTGTTAGTTTAGAAGCCCACAGAGGGCGGGGCTGCTTCATCCTAGGGAATCAACTCAATGGCAGTGAACTCCTCCCAGAATAATGCGGTGCTCTCTGATTTACACTGCCTTAAATCATTCAATGGCAGATTGGACAATATTGAGGAATTCAAGTCATGTTCCCTGAAATCAGTGGTTCTCAACCTTCCTCATGCCATGACCCTTTAATACAGTTCCTCATGTTGTGGTGACCCCCAACAATAAAATTATTTTCATTACCACTGTTATGAATCATCATATGATATGCAGGATGTATTTTCATTGTTACAAATTGAACCTAATTAAAGCATAGTGATTAATCACAAAAAATATGTAATTATGTATTATGATATATTTATTTCTATTTACAAATGAATGAAATTTTGTCTTCAGGCATGGTGTAGCATGGGTAACAGTCTTCACATGGAGTACTGGTATGAGGGCGTATCTGCATGTGGGCGGACCCACCTGGAGACGATAGAGGTGCGGTGTCTTGGTTCCTAAGACCATCGGGAATATGTGTTTTCCATGGTCTTAGGCGACCACTGTAAAAGGGTCGTTTGACCCCAAAAGGAGTCGCAACCCACAGGTTGAGAACCGCTGCCTTAAATGTCCGTTGAGTTTAGGAAACTAAAATAAGTCTGAAAAGTCAAGATTCAGGTTATTCAGTGAATGGGTAAGAGTTCACAGCAAAGTTTTATAGGCTAACACTTGCTACCCTGGAAGAACCAGCATGTGCATGGGGGTGGCTAGGGGAGGAAGATGATTGTTCCATGTCCTTCAATAACATCTATTACGACTATCCCTTTGGATATCAAAAAGCGGTCACTATAAGCTTCTGAGCTGACAATTTATTTTATTTAACAGGTCCCCTTGGAAACTGATGTTTGACTGACCTCTGCTCTCTGGACCTTACTGGCCAAAGATTCATCCTTGGTTAAAGTTTGCTTCATGGAATTTTCTTTTCTGCTTTCTATCATACTTAAAAGACTGGCTTAAAGAACATCTACTTGGGCTAGGTGATCTTCATGGAAAAATTGTTGTTTTTTTAAGAGATCTTTCTTGTGTGTGGGATACAGGATAGGTAGATCTGGGTTAATGGTTCATTTGGGGGGGTGGCAGGGGAGGTTGGGGGGAAGTGTGAATCTTAACAAAATGAGTAAAAAATTGAAGAAACTGTTCTAAACCTGACTGGAGTGAGGAATGTACAGCTGGTCTTGTGATTTAACTTTTCAATTGTATGATATGTGAATTAAAATGTGACAATAAAACGGTTGGGAAAAATAAAAAGATAAAAATACCAAATGATATGACATATCAATTTTAGTAGATCATCAACAGTAAGTATTTGGCCTTCTACCAATTTTTAGATATCATTCACAATTTTAATTCACTTTCCATTTTTCCTTTCACCCTAGATTCATTTTCTCAGTATTTCTGACTGTCCTTAAATTATTTGATCCATAAGGGAGTGAAGCTTTCAGTATGGATTATGAATCATTGTAAAAATAAATAAACCCTCAAACTGGACCAGGAGGTAACATCCTGATAAATGGAGCAAAAGTTAAAATTATCAAGGATTTTTTCCTTGCTTGGATCCACAATCAATGCTCCCGGAAGCAACATTTATGAGATCAGAAGACAAGCTACATTTGGCAAATATGCTGCTCCCGATATCTTTGGAGTAATGAAAAGCAAAGACGTTACTTTGAGAACAAAGATGTACCTAACAAAGCCATGTCTTTTCAATTTTTCATATCCATGTGAAACATGGGCATTGAATAAAGAAGACCAAAGAAGAATGCATGCATTAGACTTGTGGTGCTGGAGAAGAATATTAAAGATTCCTTGACTGCTAAAAGGCCAATAATATATGTCTTGGAAGATGTGTTAGTCTGGGTGGACTAGAGAAACAAATTCATAGACATGAATATGTGTATGGGAAATACACTTTATATCAACGAGTAATTGTATATTAAGAAAAATCCCCAGCCCAATACAGATCAAGTTCATAAGTCTGATATGAGTCCATATGTCTGACACCAATCTATAAATGCCTCTTCAGACTCATGATATACATGCAGTGACGTCAAATGCAGGAAGACCACAGGCCAGTGGGTAGAAAGTCTTGTGGATCCAGTGATGGTAGGAGCATCTCAGCACTGGTGTTCCACGTGGCTCTTCCAGCTCCAGGGCACTGGCTACATCAGCATAGCTCCATCAGGCTCATCCTCGGTAATGTCTCAGGGAACGAGCACCTGCCCTGCTTCCAATGAGCTATGTATCTCCTTAGCTGCTCCAAATGAGGTCATCAAGCTGCAGCCTGATTGACAAGCTAAGCTGCACCCTTCACTCCAAAGTCTAAAGTTGACTCCAGATTATGCATCTATCACAGAAGATGTTTGGCCAGAATGTTCCCTAGAGGCAAGAATGGAGAGACTTCATCTTACCTGCTTTGGAAATGTTGTCAGAAGCAACCAGTCCCTGGAGAACATTGTCATATTTGGTAAAGTAAAGGGACAGCAAAGGTGAGGATGTCCCAATAGTAAGAGATGGACACCGTGGCTACTTCACTGTGCTCAAGCACAGGAACAATTGTGAGGATGGTACAGGACGAGGCAGTGTTTTGGCTTTTTGTGCCTAGGTCACCATGGGTTGGAATCATCTCCATGGCTTCTAATGACCCCATCTCAAACTTACACTATGTGGGGTACCATTCCTGTCAGCTTGTTGCATGGCTTCGACTATTCGTGACGATGGTCACTTCCGTTTTGTTCAATGTTTGCATTAGCCCTGATCTCCTAGCGTTCCTCCGCACCTCCCCACTACCCTGCCCCATGGCACAAAGCTATTCCTTTCTTTGCAGGCACCTTAAGTAGACAAAAAGCACCGGTGAGAGAACTTGTAGGAAATGATCCACTGACCCGTGTCAAGCACATTTGTATATTTGCTGCCATCATCATTTTCAAAACATTTCCTTTCTAATTGAACCCTTGATGTATGCATAGATTGTGATAAGAGCTATATGAGTCCCCAATAAAATTATTTTTTAAAATAATAAAATATGAACAAAGGGGAAAAAAAGGAATAAGCCTGTTCCTGTATTAACTGGAACTAAAGTAGTTATACTTTCTGACTGATGATTGAGTATATGTATAGACATTGAAATAAGCTAAGAAATAGATGAAATGTAGAAATAAGTATTCATAAAAGTATTCTATCACTGGTTTTGTTCCTGTACAGAACTCAGCCCATGATAATGCTCAAGGTTAAATGTGGAAATTTAGATTATTTTAAACATGCTACATTTCATATCAATCTTCATTTAAAAGATTCCTAAGTGGGGAGAAAGGAATGAAAATAAATAATAGTCACTAAGAAACTCTTCTTTAATATAAACTGTGAAAAGAAATCACTTCAGTGACAAAAGTGTTAATATTTTAATCATTCCCAATTATAGTATTCAAAATTTAATAGGGATTTTAATTGAGTTGTTAGCTAATAAATGAATGTACATTATCGAAAGGGAGAATATTATGTAATTTTGTAGACATCTTAGTAAGAGCTTCAATGAATTGGTGGCATTTACTATGACAAAATCATTGCAGTCTTCTAAATCTAGTTATAATATAATTGTTATCAGTATTTATTCTACAATATAGAAATAAAATTTTAAATTAAGAGCACTCTGAATCTTTTCTCATTATATCACTGAGATGTATTCTATTAATATATTGATAAATCAACCAACCATAAAAGATGCATAAATAAATAATACCAGCCAGTTTGTTAAATTATTTCCAGTAATATATTACACAGTAATATAATAAATACATATTAAATCTTATAATGTATCTTGTTTCTATTTTATACCAATATAATTTAATTAGATATGAGTATTTTCACTAATATAGATAATAAAATGTATATAATATATGATTTTTGTTTCCAAATCATAGTGTAAGTTATCAATAATATTTTCTTGTTATAAAATGTATTAAATTCTTTTTTAAAGAACGAATGGGATAGATATATCAAATTTAGACTAAAACAAATGGAACAATGGATTTGCATTCTCAATTATCAAAATATAATTTATCAGTGCATCTTTAAAATTGGATTTATTTAAAGCCACTTATCTGTAAATTCCATTAAGTAAATGAGGACAGTATAGTGTTTGTCAAATGCCAGAATTGAAACTATGAGCTGATTATTCTGATTATTATCTCATCATTTCAGTGTCTATTAATGTCTGCTTCTACATGAGGGGAGAGGGTGAAAGAGGGAGGGGATAAAGGAAGAGCTGATAACAAGGGCTCAAGTAGAAAGAAAGAAAATGTTTGGAAATGATGACAGCAAAATATGTACAAATGTGTTTGATACAATTTATTTATGGGTTGTTAAAAGGGCTGTAAGATCCCCCAGTTAAATGATTTATTAATAAATAAATGAATGCAGAAATAATTTTTAGAAGTCTATTTCCCGTTTTATTCAAATGAAAGCATAAAAAGTTCAATGCTAGCCCTGCAGCCTAAATAACAATAAAACTAGACAAAATTCAAGGGATTGGCACAGGAAACAAGAGGTCCCACAGCTTCTCTGCTTTTTGTCCTGGGACACTGTCCACATTTCAATTCAGTGGCAGTTTATCAAAAACTGATATGAGACAGATAACAGATTTTGTTGCTGATCAATCTAGATTATTTGTAGTAGAGGCATGTTGAAAAGTGAACATGTTCTCAGTTTACCTCCTTGAGCTCTTACAGAGAGCAATTTCTGAACAACATCAATTTAAGCAGTGGTTCTGGAGACCTCACGGTGCTAATAGACATTGACATTTCTATGAATCAAGAAAGAGAGATCTTCATGAGCATCCTGAGCATTAATGTGACAAAACAGCCATGTCAGGGAGTTAGGGAGACAGCTACTGGAACAACTGACAGGAAAAGATCCATCATGCATACCCATTCAAAAAAAGGTGACCCAACAGAATGCTCAAATAGTAGAACATTTTCATCATTATCACATGCATGGAAAACTTTACTCAAGATTATCCAACAACTGTTGAAACTGCACATTGACAGTGAGCTGCTAGAGGTTCCTATTGGGTTCAGAAGAGGTCTTGGAACCAAGGATATGATTGCTGATGACAGAAGGGTGTTGACTGAGCAGAGAATACCAGAAAGGAATGGTTGGTTTGTGTTTGTTGGACTATGCAGAGACATTCAACTGCGTGGATTATAACAAATGAAGGAAAGCCTTGTGAAGAGTGGAAATTTCAGAACACTTCTATTGTGCTCCTGCAGAACGTGTATGTGGATCGAGCGCCAATTGTGTGAACGAACATTGCTCCAAAGAAACTTGAAATTGCGGGGTCTAAAGTCCGAGTAGTCTACAGCACAGAGCCTGGGTCACCAGGGGCGACTTGAATGTAGGTATAACGTGCCCAGTTAGGAGCATCCCACCAGGCACCATCTCCCTTCAGTTTCATGTAAGTCAGTGGTTCTCAACAGCCCTAATGCTGCCACCCTTGAATGTAATTCCTCATGTTGTGGTGACCTGCCCAACCATGAAAGTATTTTCACTGTTACTTCATTACTGCCCTTTTGGTACTGTTATGAATTGGGTGACCCCTGTGAAAGGATCAGTTGATCCTCAGAGGGGTCGCAACCCACAATTTGAGAACTACTGATGTAAGGATTGCAAATACTTTTTCCTGTTAGGAGGTTGGTCCTCTTTATTTATCTATCGATACAATGCACTTGTGATCTTTATGGGGGTACATTGTCAGGTTTTTCTCCAACAGAGCCTCTCGATCAGGGAAGGGGATTCAAATGATCAACCTATTGGTGAGGACTTCACTGCTGTGCCCCCGGGACTCAGATATATAAACACACACCTGATGAGCCCGTCCACTAAAACGGTAGTACAACTATAGAAAAATAAACTGAGGACCCTTCTCAAGAAATATAAAGAAAGCAGAGAATTCAGTTATTTCCAGGCAGAGGTCAGAAAACAAAATGTGTCTAGCTTCAGTTATCCTGCTATGGCATACATTGGGGGGGGGACATTAAAAAATGATAGTGTCAGTCATACACCTAAGAGAATAAAGGGAAACTGCTAGAAGCAAAAATCACAAGAATATAAACGCTTGGTGAGAGTAAGGAGACAAAAGTGTCCAGGAATTCTTTGAACCGTCCTTGTATATTTTGTGTAAATGTGAAGTTAAAACAAAGTAATTGTATCAAGGACTTACAGAGATACTTGTACACCACGGTTCATTATCATTATTTGCAATAGCCAATAAGTGCTTACATCAACAGTAAATTTGATATATACATTATTCCATTTTAGTATAGGTATTATTCCATTTTAGAGAGAAATTATTATTATATGATACAACAATATTGTGGATGATTTAATGTGCCTCTTTGTGTTAGTCTGGGTACATTAGAGAAACAAATTCACAGAAACACACATATTTAAGAAAGTTTTATATAAAGGTAAAGTGCACATCAAGAAAACATCCCAGCCCAGTCTTCCCAAAGCCCACAAGTCCAACATTAGGCCAACACCAATCCACAAAGTCCTCCTCCATCTCACAAAACACAAACAATGATGCTGACTGCAGGAGGAAAGCCGAATTAGTGGATGTGTAAGCATCTCAGCGCTGGCAAGGGTCTCCACGCAGCAATGCCAGCACCCAGGACTACATCTGGGTGGGTCCATGTGGCTTCTCTTCAGAGATATCTTGCAGAAAGTGAGCCTTGCCAGCTGAAGCAGGGAACTGGCTAAGGCAGCTGTATGCTGGTCTGATCATCAGAAAGCAAGAGACCAGAGAACTAGAAAGGCGAGGCTCGCTGATCCATGTATCCTTCCTCCCTTCCATTAACTCCATATGTGTTTTTCGGCCAGGTTGGCACAATAAACGAACTACCTCACTCTTATAGCCATAATCTTTGTTATTCTCACCCATCAACTTTCGTTTTCCCCTTGGGTCTGAGTAAGGAGGTGGGGAATATATTAATTGGATTATATCATCAGCTAATTAAGAGTGTCATCCTGTGAGATATAAAGTGATTGATTTTAGAAGCTTAAGGTGGGGATCTTACTAGCAATAAGAGAGAAGAGGCAGGAGTGGAGTGGGTCTTCGGGGTCACCAATTCCCCTGTGTACTGCATGCACTTCATTGATCTGGGAGGTAGCTTTGGCATAGGAGTAGCAACAACAGAACCAGGAGACAGGATATGGATCAGAGTGGTGAACTTTCCAGCCCACAGAACAATTAAAGCTGAGTGATTTGGGTGGAGGTGGGGGGGAGGCTGGTCTGTAGAGTGGTACATCTCTGGGTAATTAATTGTGGGAGATGACTTTGCTGGCCTGTGGAGCAGGCATGGAGTGCTTTCAGGCTAGGAGTTCCAGTACAGTGACATGCCCTTTGGGCATTTTTTTGGCATGCCTAAAAGAGTTTTCTAAGTTTGCTGGAGCAATCCAAAAGTCTCAGCACAAGCTGAGGGCCAGCGAGAAGCCTGTTTGCAGCAATGGCAGGAAAGAGATTGCCTGACTGAACAAATATGAGCATTTCGTAACTACTTTGCAACCTGTTAGCTTTCCTAATGTGTTAATCTAGGTAGACAACAGAAACAAATTCATAGGCACTCATATGTGCATAGGAAAGAGCTTTATATAAAGAGTAATTGTACATTAAGAAAATATCCCAGCCTAGTCCAGATCAAGTCCATTAGTTTGATATTATCCCGTATGTCTGATACCAATCTATAAATTCCTCTTCAAACTCAGGAAACACATGCAATGATGCCAAGTGCAGGAAGATCACAGGCAAGTGCATGGGAGGTCTTGTGAATCCAGTGGTGATGTAAGAACCTCAGTGCTGGCAGGGTGAGTCGTTCCTCTGTCTCAGAGCACTAGTGCAGTTCTATGTGTCTTGTCAGCTGCAGGGAGTGAGCAGAGAGAGAATGTGTGTCTCTCACCTCTAAGGAGGAATACAGGAGTTCCCAGAATCCTCAGGAGAAGGCCATGCCCACACAGAGGCCCATTGACTGTGACCTGATTGACAGGCTTGACTGCACCGCTTCACTCTTAAACCTCACAAATTGACAAATGATTATATAACTGCCACACTTAATAAATCCCATAATCCTGGGCATTGTCGTAAGTTGGATGCAGACATTGTAATGAATTACAGAACCTAGCTAAAAAGTAGAAAGAAAAGCAAAGTAACCGAATAATGGAAATGAACATGAATGTTGGCAGAATGTTAAGCTTTGGAATCTTGGCAATACACATTGGGAGCCAGAAGAGGTCAGATGTATCCTCCACCCTATTTCCTTAGTTGTAGATGAAATGAGTGAAATTTGAAAATGTGATAAATTTAAAAACAAAGATACAACAATCCAGACACTGTGTGATCCACAAGCTCACTCTCCTGGAATCTGTTCTGACTAGTAGGGATCCTGTAGAACGGCGGCGAACGGTGAGTAGCTATGTAAGACCTCAGCCTTCTCCCAAGGAGCAGCCGATGGTTCCGAGTCCTCACTTTGTGGCTGGCAGCCCAACAAGTCACCTGCGGCCAAGGATCCTTTCTACTTCTGGGAAACAGCTACAGATATTAAATGCCATAGAGCTAGTTCTAACCCCTAGAGAACCAGGCACAAAACAAGGAAGTATTTCCCAGTCTTGTGCCATCATCACAAACGCGGGGAAATCTACAGTAGATCCAAGTCAATTAAAGGCTGCTATGGGCTCGGGAGATGGAAAGATCGTTACAGCTTTATGGGAAAACTGTGTTCAGCAGGTGCAATTCTCTCCACACAGAAAGAACTCCCTAGTCCTGCCTTGTTTATTTGTTCTTGTGCATTTGTTTGTCTTGTGAGGGAGATGATTGTCGCAAAGCCTTAGGATGATTCCACTCATATCATACGCATTCAATAAATATGTTATTACATTCAGAATGCTGGTACCTAGTTTCTGACAATATGGAGTTAACACTCTTGATGAATTTTACCAAAGAGGGTTTTAACTCTGAAGATCATTCATAAGAAACATGCTGTGATGCTTTAGGATTTTTCTGAGTTAGAAAAGGTAGAGGTCCTCAAGTGACCTTTTCTCTGGCAAGAGTGGCGGTATCCAAGGTGGATAAATTCTAAACTAAAGCAATCTACACGTCTAGCTAAAGAAAAAAGAGGTCATAGGTCATATTTTACAGCCAAGGATCAATGTGGTTTGCACAGCCAATACTCTAGTCCTACAGTTCTCAAGGCTAACAATCAATTATTACTCATTTCACTCTAACAGTAATGCTTCTCAATTTAAGTGACATCTGAGAGTTTCAACACCATTCTTTGTTCATATTTGGAAAGTCTGGAGTCTTCATTAAGTCTCCAGCTTACCAAAATGTGCATTTCTTACTTTATGAATAACTATGTTGACAATTATAATGTAGAAAACTATGAAGTATTATTGAATAATGTTTAGTGGCTACATACCCTATCATGGGTTCTATATTAAAAGATAGATTTGTTAAAAAATGTTTTGTGCACTTCAGAAAATGATATTCAGTTAGGTGAGGCAATTGTATTTCCTAGTTCTATTTTAATTATTTGAAAACATGTTTGGGTGAGGGGAATACATCAAACTGTCTTTTAAGTATATTAAAAGAATAGGTCTTGATGCTTCTTTTTTATTTGTTGAAGTAAAGTTTTAATATTAATGTATTTTTCCACAGCTTAATCATGGTTTGGGCTCTATAAACTCATAGAATATGACAATGCAAAATACCTTCTATATTTATCCATAATTTTCAAATCCATTACAACCAATGATATCTATAAAGCAGCAAAATTAATCATATATATGAATTCATTGTTTCTGTAATTAGAAGTTGCTACTAGTTATTGTCTTGTTATTTGAAAAATAAGCAAGTGTATCCTTCATCCCATAAACTCCCTAACGATATTTTCCACTGATCATTAACAAATAAATGTTGGAGCAATAAAACCTTTGAGGAACAATGTTGTGAAAACCTGTGAATTTTGTTCATTAAAGATAAAAAATAAATCTATGTATGAATATGATGTTTCTTAAACATCATCAGGTTATGCCATAATCTCTGTAATATTGTGTAGGCGTTTGATAACTTTGACCTGAATTCATTTGTGATGTCAGCATTAGAAGAGTGAGGAAACAATAGGTTTCTGCTACAGCATCTTCAGAAATGCATTGAATTAGCTTATATAGGTGCTGTCTGTTTCTTCAGAAATAAGTAAAATAGATGGGAAAATGGAAAGTGCTTTGACATTTCGTAAAATTTTAAAATTGTTATAATCAGGTAAAGTATCATTGTAGTCCTTGATTAGACTATGGCATTCAGAAAAAAAAAGAGAGAAAGCAACTTCATTCTTTCTGCAATTATAATGAAGTTAATGATAAAAATGTGACATTTGATGACACTACACACACAATGTGCATGAATTTGCATGATGACATTGCTAAAGTATTTATTCATTATCCATAATATTACTATATGGTGCTGTAGTCCTAGACAATGCTTATTATATAATGGGAATCATTAAATGGATGCTCTACACCAATTTTAATAAAGTTTGCATGATTTGTTATAACTACCCCTTCATATTCAGCTCATGATTTCGGAAGAATCTCATACTCTGAATTAAGCAATATGTTTTATCATATAAAAAACAAAACAAACACTAACAACAACTTACTGCCATCACGCCCACGCCGTCTCATAGCAACTCTGTTTGATAGGCGTTGATTCAAGAGCAGTGAGATTTGAGCAGGCACTGAGGATTCAATCGTAGTGAGTTTGGTAGTAGTTTCTACGGTCGCACCAAAGTCTATATTCACTTACTCAGTACACAATAAAGAGACATGCAGCACAGGCAGTCCCTGGACTGTTGCAAGTTTGACAGAAAATTATGTTTGAGAATATCAGGACAGCTCTGGATATTTAATTATATCTAAGTGATTAAAAGTTAGCATTTTGATTATTTTAAAGTATAATTTAATATTTTGGTAAATATTACTATTACTGACTAGTTTCTTAGATCAGATATTAAACAATAATCATTGTTATCTTTTTTATTAATTGTTACCTTTTAAATACTTTCTGACTTGGAGGTCCTAGAGAGACTCTACTCATGAGGTCTAAACCTTAAAAACATAATAGAAAATAAGCAGCTAATGATTAAAAGCATCATTTTTCCATACAAAACTATATAAAGCAGTGATATATATTATTCAAATGTACCTTTTATGGTAAATTATGCCTGTTTTATAAGACACCTGTTAGGAGAAAGTTTTTTATATAAAATATTTTAAAATATAAAATTTGAAATGTTTAACACATCATCTATGATAATAATATTTACATTATATCCAAATAAGTGTTGGACACTGACACACACAAGTTGCAAAGCAGTGTCATTTGTAAAAACAAAATAAAGTATAAGGATTAAAAATAAAACAGAAAATCTATTTCATCAGTGAGTGGTTGGAAAATGTAATGCAATATAACAAAAATGATTTAATTTTGAGACAGTTTAAGATGATTTTGAAGAAATATATACACTAATGTGATTCAATATATTCTCAGATTATAAGAAAAAACTAACTATCCATCTTGATATATAAAGTTAAAGCATTTTAAAACACAACAGCAATTCCTGGGAAAGAGGGAAACCCAGTTACATATGATTAGAAAGAAGTAAGATTATTTTGATTAAAAGCAACTTTGAAAAAATAGTTTTATTGACATATTATAAGATTTAATTGCTCAATCATATTAAGATTTGTGCTATCATCACACAAAACCATTTCAGAATATTTGCTTCTTGTATGCATTATTGATAACTCCCAATTTCTCCCCATCTTCCTCTGTTGTGCTCTTATCTCTGTAGACACCTTTATCCTGTATTCCATACAAAACAAAATACTAAAAAAAAAGAAATCATGAACAAAAAATCCAACATTGATGACTAGACAAAACTGGAATGGAGAAAATATCAAAAACTGAAACAGTATTAAAATTGGTGGATTGAGAACAAATGATAGTGTATTACAAATTAACCTAATCACTCCTTCCATATCTGACTTGTCGATGTTCTCTGTCTGAGAGGAAAGCTAGTCACAGCCCTTGACTCTGGTCACAAGGAGACTCGGTCTATGTGGGGACCCAGCAAGTGGATTTTAGATTTCCATGGTCATCTATAGCCTTCTACAAAATAGATGTTTGCCATTTAAATTATGGCACAATTCTCTCCTACAGTTTTGAACATTATTATTAATGATACTTGGAATAAGCTAATGTGCTTCTTCCATGTCAACTTAGTTGATATCTCACTAACATGGCCGTTTGTTTTAAGCCAAGTCTTTACGACTCCATGTTCACCTTCATGAAGAGATAACTGAATATATAGATATGATCAAAAATGTGAGGAAAGCAGCTTTTGTTTCCAATAACAAACATTATACTTTTACAGAAAAATTATTAATACTTGTTCAAAGAAGAGCAAAATAATATTTATATTGAAGATAGAGGTTTAATAGTATCATTCACAGAGTTGGAATGTGGTAAACTTTTACCAAAAAAAATGAATCCAGCTTTTTAATTTAAAGAGAAAGAATCAAGTATTTGTGAAATCCATTATCTAAAATTTTAGTTTGCTAAAGAATATGTATATTCTATTTCTGTGGTAGCTTTAAATATATTAGGATAGTTTGTTTTTTATTACCAACCATTACACATTTCCACTTTTTTCTTCAACAGAGTATACATATCAACTAACAAAATAACACTGCAAGTAGCATTGACATACAGGAAAATAAAGAATATAGTAATCTTGCCTTGAACAGATATATATAATACAAATATTAAGTTTTTAAGTATATTATTTAATATAACAGTTTAAATTCATTGTCTTGAGTTCATGAAATTAATTAGCAGGTATCATAATGAGAAATGATTTTCAAAAGAAGATTGAAAATAAAATTATTAAATTATTTATAAGAGTAAAATGGAAAATAGAAAAGTCTGCACTCATTCATGTAAGTGCAAATTTAAAGAGGAGATTTTAATATAATTAATCTACATCTGCCTTAGTGAGTATATATCAGAGGGTCTCAAAATGTTCATGGAAAATAGAATTAAAAGGTTAAATGTCTCCATTAAATTTTTGTAACCCCCAGATGTACAGTGAAAATGTATTTACATGCCAATTTTTGCTTTAACCAAGTATTAACAATCAGCAGTACCTAATTATGTGTTTTGGGCTATGCTATATTTCCCATGCTTAAAATGGATTTTTCTGAGTTAATGTTAGAATATATATATCAAAGGCATGAATAACAATGAAACACCCCCCAGGTCTATGCCATTTGCTCAATTATTCTTATGACTGAGTACATTGTTACACTGTATCAATCAATCTTTTCAAGGATTTTTCTCATTTTCACTCTCCTCTACTATACTAAGCATGATATCCTTTTCCAGGGATTGGTCTCTCCTGATACATGTGCAAAATATATAACATTTAGCCTTGCTATCCTTGTTTCTAAGGAGTATTCTTCTGGTGTATTTCTTCCAAGACAGATATATTTGTTCTTTTTCATAATCCATCGTATTTTCTATATTCTTCACCAGCACCATATTTCAAATCTATCTGTTAGTCCTTGATCTCCCTTATTCAATGTCTAACTTTCCCATGAGCCAATTGAAAATACCATCGCTTCAGTCAGTGACATCTTAGGAGGCAAAGTAACATCCTTGCTTTTCAACAATATAAAAAGGTCTTTGGAAGCTTATTTACCCATTTCCAGGCATCCTGACTGATGCTTCCAGGAGGATTGAGTGTGGTTAAAAGCAAAATGAAATATTTGACAGCTTCAATTAATTCTCTGTTTATTATGATGTCACCTATTAGTCCATTTGTGAAGATTTTTGTTTTATTTACATTGGGTTGTAATCCATACTGAAGCCAGCGATCCTTGATCTTCACCAGAGAAAGAATATACTTAGTCACTATACCAAAAGAACTTATCAATTTCAGTCATTTTAAGAGATAACATATGATAAAGAACCCATGATATTGAAGGAACAAGAAATCTAAAATACACTGAAGGCATTAGCTAAAAACAAGTCTTCAAATATTGATAGAAAACCAAAAAAAAAATTACATGAAGTGAATAAAGCACTGGAAGCATTCACTTGTCTGTGGCAAGAAATGTGGAAGACAGCTACAAGCCCAACTAAATGCAGGAGATCTGTATTTGTACTTATTCCAAAAAGGGGGATGCAACTCAACATACAAATTTTGGAAAAATAACAAGTAAAATTTTGCTGAAGACCATCTGACAACATTGTGGCCGTACATTGAGGGGGAGCTGTCAGAAATTCAGTCTGCATTCAGAAGCAGATTTGAAACATTATTGCTGATTTCAGTGAAGATCTAGCAGAAAATCTAGCTAAGAAAGCATAGAATATCATAAAGATTCTTACTTTCATTATTTTTATTGTTCAAAACCTTAGAATCTGTGGACCATGACAATCTATGCATATTCTTAGGAAGAATGGAAATTATGACTCAGTGTAAATGAAACTCAAACTGTTCACAACTGGACCACTAGGTAACAACATAATAAATAGATAAAATGTTAAGTTGTCAAGGACTTCATCTTGCTTGGCTCCCCAATCAATGTTCAGGGAAACAACAGTCATGAGATCCTGGTATTGGGTATTGGGTAAATGTGCTACACAAGACCTCTTTGTAATGTTGAAAATTTAAGATATTACTTCAAAGAATAAGGTGTCCCTAACCCAAGGCATGACATTTTCAATAGACTTATCTACATCAGTATGTGAAAGTTAGACATTGAATAAAGAAGATGAAGAAAAATGGATGCATTTGAATTAGGGTGTTAGTGAAGAATATTAAAACTATCATAAATTACCAAAACCACAAAAATCTGTATTGTAAGAAGTATAAATATAATGCTCCTTAGAGTCTAGGATACACAGACTTTGTCTCATTTACTTCAGACGTGTTGCCAGGAGAGACCAGTCCCTGGAGAAGGACATGATGCTTGCTAGAGCAGTGGGGAAGCAAAACAGAAAAACATCTTCAACAGGATGGATTGAACACTTGCTGCATCAATGGGCTCAAGTATAAGAACCCCCTGCGAGGTTGGCTCAGGCACAGGCTGTGTTTCCTTCTGTTGGACACAGGGCTCCTGTGAGTTGGAACCCATTCGACCCTCCCCAGCAACAGATGTGCTGATGTGGAACTCAGGTTCAAGAGTAAATTTGGAGAATAGAAAAGGGGAACGCTGCCTTGTTATAATCAATTAGGGTGCGGTGCTAGGGTTCTATCTTCAAATAATCAGAGAGTCTGGGTTATATGAACGAGATTAGAAAAGGGAGAGGAAGGTTTATAAATAACCTGTGATATGTAGATGATACAGCCTTGACTGCTGAAAGTGAGGAGGGCTTAATGCATGTGCTGTTGACAGACCTTAATATCTTATTTTGAAGTATTTATTTTAATATAAATCTAGGTATTTCTCCCTTCACACATGCTATTTTAAAGACTCTATGAATGTGTTTCTAGAGATTGGTTATTTCTATCTTCTTATAAAAATAATTAGAGATATCACTGCTAAGGAGTCTCAGCCAATCCAAGGACCAGGTGGATTTTAGAGCTAGACATTTTGTTCTGCTAATGGCAGTACTTGCACTATTGGCTGTCTTTGGGTTATGTCTTCTTAATCTGTCTATCATCTATCTATCTTCTATTTGTATGTAGTATACCTTTTATTTACAATTATGTATACCCCTGAATCCCGGAAATTATGCTGTGCCCATGACCCTAGATTCTAAACCTGAAAGTCTACTCAGTCATTGTGGGGGGTAATGACTTTTTCTACCCAGTCTTTTCACTATCTCTAGGATTTTCCATTAAAAAGGAAATGTGTCCTATCTGCCCTTCACCTTCCTTTCTGTTGATAAGAAAAATAAGGAAAATGTGTCCCCACCTATCTTTGTATCAGAATTCCAGCTGTCTTCTTTTCCCTCTTTACCCATTTATGTCTAGCTATCCATCACACCCCCAAGTGATCTAATCCAAGTTCTTCTGGAAGTTGAGGGACAAAGGTCACTCCTATGGACAGAGAATTGATCAGAACAGAATCATGTTGATCACCTCTCTGGGCGAGGCATTGACGGGAAAGCACCTGCATAGAGTTTGGAAGCAGCTGGTCTTGGGGGTTGAGAGGTAGGCCAGAGATTTTGACCGCAAGATCATCTGCAGCCTCACAGTCAGGGAGAGACAAAACAAAAAAGGCCATTACAAACATGAGGTACAAAAGTATGAGAGTAATAGAGATCAGAGATCTAAGAAAGGTCACATCAATGGTCCTTGACCAGTTATTTTACCAGGAGTCAATCGATGTGTAGCTTGAACCTGTAGCTAGTTTGTTCATTCCTGTAAGTGGTGGATATGTTCTTGAAAGTGGCCCATTTGGTTTACCCAGAAACAACATTGTCCTTTTAATATGGCATAGGGTCTGCCTGGGGCCACTGGCAGCATGTCTAGGCCCTGTCAGTATATAGAACAACTGCTGCTAGGGAATTGATCTGAGCCAGTATTGTAATTAATTAATTCACCACCTTGATGTTAAGTCGTGCTGGTTCAGAAGAAAGATTAACATGTGTATTTCTTCCAGAGGCCACTGCAGTGGTGCCAGTAGCAGTCCTCACTAAAAGAAAGGGGATCCATTGCCCTGCACCTTTGGACATTCTATGTGTGGTTCTTATGGCAATAAGCGTAGGGATGGTGACATTAACAACAGGTATAGTAATACAACATATCTCAGAGTGCAGAGCCCTGCCCAATTGGTTGGTAAGTGCTGAGATACAAAGCTTCCATATACCAAATAAATTCTCTTTGAGGAAGGGAAGGATCCCCACAAGTAATATGTAGCTGAGTGGCTCTTACTTGTTTGTCCACATCTGTGAGAAACATTATCAACACTCTGATCTGATACAGTGTCAAGCCTCTTGGTAAGCGGCAGGTCATATAATCCCTGACTAGGACCGGACCCCGTGGGTCTCCAGAGGAAGAACTGGTTCAGACCATCTTACCCAAGAATATTCACTGATGGATGCTTAAGAAATCTAATATGCACCCATTATAACAAGAGCAAGGCTTTCTTAGTTAATTTGACAAAATTGGGTTCTCAAGCCTCAGAAGACAGAGTCATGTAAGCAACAGATGTCTGACAAGTATTATATTCCCTAATTCGTGAGGCCCTCCCACAGGTCCTCATTGGCTGCTGAGTCCTACAAGGGGAACAGTCTTTCCTGGATATCACCTACTTTTTTATACCTTTTAAAAAATTTATTCAGTGCTCGCTTCGGCAGCACATATACTAAAATTGGAACGATACAGAGAAGATTAGCATGGCCCCTGCACAAGGATGACACACAAATTTTTGAAGCGTTCCATATTTTAAAAAATTTTTAATTTATTTTATTTTTAAAAATCATTTTATTAAGGGCTCATACAACTCTTTTTATAATCCATACATACATCATTTGTGTCCAGCACATTTGTACACATGCTGCCATCATCATTCTCAGAACACCGGCTTTCCAATTGAGCCCTTGGTATCAGCTCCTTATTTTTCCCTTCCCTCCCCCTTACCCCTCCCCCTGAACCCTTGATAATATATAAATACTTATTTTTTTATCATATTCCACACCATCCAGCATCTTCCTCACCCAGTTCCCCGCTGTCCATCCTCCAGGGAGGAGGTTACATACAGACCTTGTCATCCGTTGCCCCTTTCTCCCTCACCCTCCCTCAACCTTCCCAGTATCACCACTCTCACCACTGTTCCCAAGGGGCTCATCTGTCCTGGATTCCCCGTATTTCCAGTTCCTATCCATGCCAGTGTACATCTCCTGGTCCAGCCAGTTATGTAAGGTAGAATTGGGATCATGATAGTGGGAGGGAGGAAGCATCTAAGAACTATAGGAAAATTGTATGTTTCATCATTGTTACACTACACTCTGACTGGTTTGTCACCTCCCCACAGCCCTTCTGCAAGGGAATGTCCAATTTCCACCAGATGAGCCCTGGGTCCCCACTCTGCACTCCCCCTCATTCACAATGCTATGATTATTAATTATTTTTTGTCTTTGAAGCCTTATACCTGATCCCTTCGATGCCTTGTTATCTCACAGGCTGGTGTGCATATTCCATGTGGGTTTTGTTGTTTTTCAGTTAGATGGTCCCTTGTTTATCTTCCAGCCTATGGGACCCCAGAGTGTATATATTTTGACAACTGGGCACCATCAGATTTCTTCCCCTCACTTGCCCATGCACTCACTTTGTCTTCAGCATTTGCAACGGGATAGGCTGGTGTGCTTCTTTCTTGTGGACTTTGTTGTTTCTTAGCTAGATGGCTGCCTGATTGTCTTCAAGTCTTTAAGGCCCCTGATGCTATATCATTTGATAGCCGGGCACCATCAGCTTTGTTCGCAACTTTTTCTTATGCACCCACTTTGTTCTCAGCAATCTAGTCGGGACAGACCAGTGTGTTTCTTCCATGTGGGTTTTGTTGTCTCTCAGCTAGAAGGTGCCTTGTTTACCTTCAGGTCTTTAAGACTTCAGGAGCTATGTCTTTTGGTAGCTTGACACTATCAGCTTTCTTCACCACATTTGCTTGTGCATACATTGTCTTCAGTGACTTCAGGTGCTATATCTTTTGGTAGCCGGGCACCATCAACTTTCTTCACCACATTTGCCTGTGCACCCATTGTCATCAGTGATCATGCCAGGCAGGTGAGCATCTCAGACTGCCGAATTGTTATAACAAAGTGTTCTTGTGTTGAGGAAGTACTTGAGCAAGGGCCCACTGTCCATCTGTTTCCTTAATACTAAAGCTATAAATATATGTACATAGATATATTCCCCCCTGGTGGTATATAAATATATTTACACCTTTATATGTCTGTATTTAAATTCCTATGACTACCCTTTGTCTCCTAGCTCTTTCCTTTGTTTCTTTGTACTTTCCTCTTATCCCACTATCATGTTCTGCCTTCATCTGGGTTTCAGGAATTCCTCTTGGTTACATTGCCCTTGATCCAGTCCTGCCACCCTCCTTGAGACGGATTTTAGATCATTTGTTATTCCCTTGTCCCTGGACTTATTAACACCCTCTTCCTTTCCCCCACCACCCCTACCCCCATGTCCCCCCCGGGACTATAATCCCGTTGTTCTCTCTTCTGGCTTGTTTATTCCACCTATCCCCTCCAGGTAGACATGTTATGTACTATCACAAGATTGAGTACCACAAAGCAACAATAGAAAGTAAAACAGTAGTTACAACAACAACAACACACATATAAATGTATGAATAGTTCAGGGTGTGTTTGTTTTCCTTCACAGGTGCTTTGTAGTAAAGTCTGATAGGGTTTCATGCCTGTATCCCTGGGGACTTCATTGCTCTGTTTCCCCGCTGCTCTGCTGCATGCCCCCAGAGGCTGGCTTCGGCGTGGTGAGCTGATGGCGGGCAAAATTCCGACTGTGTGTCTGTAGTGTTGCCCCCAATGGTGCTATAGGTCAATGAGGAACACTGTCCCATGGTGGGGCCTGCCCTGTGGTCATCTCTGCATTGCTTTTCTGAGCAGGAACATTGTCCTCAGGGCTTGGTGGGCCAGGATGTGCGTCACTCTTTTCTTTTTTCCCCCTATGCCCTGTCGTTGGCTCCTGTGTGCTCTGACCAGACCAGTCCCTCCTCCCCTCTTCTTGAGCTGTAGCATCAGTGCTCTCCTCTGAAGTGAATTCTTCTTAGGGGGAGGGTGGTGCTGTCCACTTAGTTGGAATTGGGGCCGGCCCCTCAGGCCTCTCTATCGGTTCCCTGTTTCATGTCAGTGTGTCTGTTCTTGTCCTGGAGCTCCAGGTTGAAGTCTTGTCTCTCCCTGTGGAAACACAATTAACACCCTCCCCCTGTGTGGGTGAGTGGCCTGTTCCCCCGGCTGCCCATACCTTTTTCCATCCTCCCTTTTAATGGGCTACCATATGTATCCCATAAGTATCCCTGAGTTTAGTCTGGCCCCTGCCACATTACCTCGGCCTCACCCCAAGGAAGTATGTGTACAGCATCTCCTTCCCTTTGCCCTTTTTGAAATTTTTTTTTTTTAGTTTACCTCAGCAGAATTATGTAGTACTTGTCCTTTTGTGCTTGGCTTACTTCACTTAGCATAATTTCCTCCTGTTCTTCCCATGTGGCGATGTGCTTCACATGTTCATCATTGCTTTTTAGGGATGCATAATAATTCATTGTATGTATATACTAGAGTTTTTTAATCCATTTGTCTGTTGATGGGAATTTGGACTGTTTCCAACTCCTTGTGATTGTGAACTGTGCTGCGATGAACATTGGGGCACAGATGTCTGGCTGTGGTTTGTTTGTTGTCTCTTCTGGGTATATGCCCAGTAGGGGGATTGCTGGATCATAAGGTAGCTCAATTTCTACCTGTTTTAGATATCATCAAATCGATTTCCATAATGGTTTTACATACCTACAGGTCCACCAGCAGGGGACAAGAATTCCTACCGCTCCGCATCCCCTCCAACACTTGTTACTTTTTGATTTCTTGAATTGGGATATCTTTGAGGGTGTTAGGTGGTATCTCATAGTTGTTTTAATTTGCATTTCTCTTATGGTTAGAGATCTGGAACAATTTCTCATATATTTATTGGCCATTTGAGTTTCTGCCCTTGAGAAACTCCTGCTCAGCCCCTTGGCCCACCTCCTGAGTGGACAATTGTTTTTTTTCTTGTTGTAATTTAGCAGTGTATTGTAGATATTAGTAATAAGGCCTTTGTCTGATGTGTCATTGCTAAAGATGTTTTCTCATTCTGTAGTCTCTCTTATTACTCTCTTGATGAATTCTTTCGATGCACATAAGTGTTTTATTTTTAGTATGCCCCATTGGTAAACTTGTGCCTCCTCCATGTTGGTGGTTTTCCTGATTTCCAATAGCTTATGTAATCCCTTTGCCAAGGTTCTCAGGTTTGTCCCAATTACCTCATTGATGGCCCTAATAGTTTGGGGTTATACCTCAAGGTCTGTGATCCACCTTGAGTTTATTCTTGTGCATGGAGTGAGGAAAAGGTCTTGCTTCAGTTTTCTGCAGCTACGTATCCTTTTTTTCCAGCACCATGTATTGAAGAGGGCATCCACTTCCCATTTGATACTTTTGGGCCCCTTATCAAAGATCAGTTGTCTGTATGCTGATGATTTTATTTCTGGGTTTTTAATCCTTTTCCGCTGGTCTGAATATCTGTCGTTATACCAGTACCACACTGTTTTGACCACTGTGGCTTTGTACTAGGTGCTAGAGTTGGGTAAAGCAAGACCTGTGACTTGGTCCTTCTCCTTGAGGATTTCTCTGCTAATTCTTGGTTTCTTCCCTCCCCGTATGAAGTTGATCATCTGTTTTTCCAACTCTTTGAAGAAATTTTCTGGAATTTGGTTTGTGATAGCATTGAATTATATAATGTTTTGGGTAGAATTGACATCTTTACAATATGGAGTCTGCTGATCCAATGTTTTTTCTGCATTTATTGATATTATCATGTGGTTCTTATATGTCTTCATGTCAATGTGACGAATAACACTAATGGTCTTTTGTATATTGAACCATCCCTGCATCCTTGGTATGAATCTCACTTGGTCATGGTGAATTGTTTGTTTTATATATTTTTTAATCTCTTGGCTAGTATTTTGTTAAGGATTTTTGCATCGATATTCATTAGGGAAATTGGTCTGTATTCTCAATTCTTGTGAGATCCTTGCCTGGTTTAGATATTAGAGTTACACTAGCTTCATAAAAGGAATTTGGAAGTATGCCATCCTTTTCTATGGTTTGGAAGAGTTTGTGTAGGTTTGATGTCAGTTCTTCCCTGAATGCTTGATAGAATTCACCATTAAATCTGTCTGGTCCCTGTGAGTTCTTGTTTGGTAATTCTTTGATAGCCTTGTTTATTTCTTCTACTGCTATGGGTCTGTTGAGGTTCTTGATGGGGATAATCTAGTGAGGCATTGTTTTTCCAAGAATTTGTCCATGTCTTCCAAGTTTTTTAATTCATTGGAGTACAGTCCTTCATAATACTGTGTATTTATCCTTTTGATTTCACTGTGGTCCATGTAATATTCCCTCTTTCATCCCTTATCCTTGCTATTGAGATGTGTTCCATCCTTTCTTTGGTCAAATTCACAAGAAGTTTGTTGATTTGGTTTATCTGTTCAAGGAACCAACTTTGAGCAGCATTGATTTTTTCCATAGTTTTCTTATTTTCTCTTTCCTGAATCTCAGATCTAATTCTTATTATTTCTTTTCTTTTTCTGTTAGTTGGATTTTCTTGCTGACTCTACTCTTGTTTCTGTAAATTTTGTGCGAGTGTATCAATCATAAGCCTCTCCTCCTTCTTTATGTGTGCATGTGATGCTATGAGACGTCCTCTGATGACTGCCTTTGCTATGTCCCTTAAGTTTCGGTACGTCATGTTTTCATTTTCGTTGGTTTCTAGAAATTTCCCAATTTCATCTCTGATCTGAGCCAGTACACTCTCCTATTGCAATAGGGAGTTATTCATTCTCCAATGGTTTGTCCTTGATTTCTTTATCTTCCTTTTGTTTATTTCCAATCTTATGGCACAGCGGTCAAAGAGAGAGGTTTGTATGATATCAATGTGCTTGAATTTACGTGGATTCGGCTTATGCCTTAGAACGTGGTCTATTTTCATAAATGTACCATGTGGACATGAATAGAATGAGTATTGTTTTTGTTTGGGTGGAGAGCGCTGTAGAGATCTATCAGGTCAAGTTGTCTAATTGTAGTGTTTAGGTCTTTAGTCTCCTTGTTGAGTTTCTTTCCGAGTGATCTTTCTCAGAGAGAATGGTGTATTGAAGTCACCTACTATAATTGTTGAGGCTGGGATTTCTTTTTTCAACCTTTGCAGTGTTTGCTTGACATATTCTGCTGGATGCTTGTTTGGTGAGTGAATGTTTAGAATGCTTATTGGTTCTTTATGTAATGCTCCTTGAGCATTATATAGTGTCCATCATTATCTCTTTTTATAGTTTGCACTTTGAGGTCAATTTTATCTGAGATTAGTATTTCAACCCCCGCCTTTTTTTAATTAGAATTTACCTAATATTGTCTCCATCCCTTGATTCTCAGCCTGTTTTAATCTTTAATGTTGAGATGTGTCTCCTGTAGGCAGCAGATCGAGGGTTTGTGTTTTCCAAGCCAGTTTCTCTTAAGGTCGGAGTTCAAACCATTAATATTCAGGGATATTACATCTATCTGTGGACCCTGTGATGTCATTTTATCTCTCTTGTATTGGGTGTTTTCCTACCTCTCCTCCTTTTCTGTGGGTTTTGTATATGTGTGTTTGTGGTTCATTCTTGCTTTCCTTCCATCATTGATCCAGTTCTATCATGGGGGCTTTTTCCCCCTTGATGGTCTCTGGGTGGAGTTGTTCTGTGTGGCTGTCTCCTGTATGTGCTTGATGAATGTTCTTCTTCCCATACTGGGTCAGTGAGGATCTTTTGTAATGCTGGGTTCCTTTTAGCATATGTTTAAGGCTTTCCTTGTCCACGAAGACTCTCACTTCTCCCTCAATTTTGACAGATAATTTGGCTGGATAGAGTATTCTTGAGTTTGCAATATTTTCCTGCAATATGCTGCTCCACTGTCTCCTCTACTTCATAGTGTTTGCTGACAGGTCTGAGAATATTCTTAACTGGTGGCCTTTATATGTGGTTGCCTGTTTTTTTTCCTAACTGCTCTCATAAGTTTCTCCTTTTCCTCAATGTTGGATAGTTTAATAACTCTGTTTTGGTGACTTCTTCTGGGAATTCAGACTAGCTGGCATTCTTTTGGCCTCCTGGATAGTTCCCTGGTTTTCATTCATTAAGTTAGGGAAGCTTTCCTCCAAGCATCCCATCACTATTTTGGATGCTGTTTTCCTGATACACATTCCTCCATCAGGCCGATAATTCTGATGCTGTTCCTTCTCATAGCGTCAGACATAGCTCTGAGGTTTTCTTCAGCTTCTCTTCTGGACTTGTTAGACTTTGTCTCATATTTATTAATTTCTGCTTGCAAATCTTCTAGGTTACTGGTGCGGTTCTCTGCCTCCTCCATTCTCTGGGAGAAGTCCGTGAGTTTGATATTAGTGTTTGTTATCTCACCCTTTAACTCCTGTGCTTCCCTTTAGTGCAGGACTTTCATTTCTTCTATCATTTCATCCTTTTTCTGTAATGCTTTCCTCATGTCTTGTATGGCTCCAAACAGCATTCTGAAGATTTCTTTCTGTGGGAAGTCACCATCTGCCTTTTCCATGACTGCTATTAGGTCCAGGTGCTCCTCTGGCATTCGATTTTGTTTCTCTTTTCTTGTTGAAACTATGGAAGCAACTTGCTGTTTTTTGTTCAATTTGTTGGAAATCGTTGCCATTTTTCTGGGTGTCTCAGAGCCCTGGGTTCTCTCTTTAGGAAGTTGGTGGTGGTGTTTCAGCTGGTTGCCTTTATCCAGCTGTCCCCCAGGGTTGTCTTTCACCCTTGTCCTGCTGGGGAGTCCCTCTCTCCTTGGCCTATGGTTTGTGCTGCAGCCCCCTTTTGTTCCCCTTAGGGCCTGTTTGCAGCTGTGCATGCTGCAGTCTGACAGAAAGTATTGGCCCCAGTGTAGGAGAGCATATTTAGGGGAGTGATAGGGGGTTGAGTGGTCTATTTCTGGCTAGGGGCACTTCCCTCTGGTAGGCAGGTGGGAGGAGGCCTGTGACTGGTGTGCAGATGCACTGCTTGGAGCCCAATTGGTGGGAAAAACTGAGCGGGGGGCGGGGGGGAAGGGCTAAGGCAGTGAGCAAGCCTGAATGGCTTGGGTTCTTATGCCACAGCTGCAAAGACTTCTGCCAGACTTAGGTCCTCTGCCTGGTCTGAAGCAGTGTGGCCAGATGGGAATCTCTTCGTGCGTGTGTGTGTGTGTGTGTGTGTGTGTGTGTGTGTGTCCATGGGAGGGCATGTGTATAGAGTGGCTGGGGGGAGAGGCCCAGGGAGGGAGCTGGCTGGCGGATCTGCAGGGAGTGCATTGACTGGGCAGGCATCTCTGGGCTGAGTCCTATAGGCGCGAGGCTGGTCTGATTGGAAGTTCGCAGGAGCACTAAGGCTGGACCACAGCCTCTGCCTTCTGCCTGGCTGGGGCACCGGTCAGTGCCTCTCTGGAAAATGGGGGAGGGTCTGGCCCACTGGACCACGAGGGGTGCCTGGTGGGTCCTGAATCTGCAGGGGGTGTGGGGTATGCCGGCTAGAGCACACACGGACTCCTGAGGGGGAGTGGGGTTACTGACTGACGGTTTTGTGCAGAGCATTGAGGCAGGCACAGCCTCTGTTGTACACCTGGCTTCACTTTGACCCCAGTCCCGGCAGAGCGGGCGCCCCGAGCACCGCACCGGAGACCACGGGTGCCCGCATGGAGCCCTGGCAAACAAGTGGGGGTCCACCTCTAAGTCCGAGAGATGCTCTCAGTGGTCTTGAGAATAGAACAGGCAGATTTGATACCCCTACTCCTCCCCAAACTCTCCCCACTCACTGATATCCTCGGAGCTCCCGGCATGAGTTACCTACCTATATGGCGGCATCTTCCTAGAATGGTCTATTATTTTATTTTTTAATAATAATTTTATTGGGAGCTCATACAGGTGTCATAACATTCTGTAGTTCAGTCACATCAATAAGTGTTCTATGCTTATTACCACAATCAGTTTCAAAACATTCTACTTCTTCTTGACCTCCTTTATATCAACTTCCCTCGATCCTCCCCTCACCCCCAAATGGAATCTTAATCATTGTTATTATATATATATATAAATATACATACATACATCTATATGTACTATATAGTACCATATCTTATACTATCCAATATATCCGTTCACCTGCAATTCTGTTGTTCGGTCCCCTGGAGTGCGGTTTCAGATTCACTGCTATCAGTTCCCCTTCAGTGGCCTTCTCATGAGAATTCTTGAAACTTCCCCTTTCTCTCTGCTTTTGTCTCCCTGTTTACAAGCCATGTGGAAACCCTGGGGGAGCCACGTGGAGACCAATGCCAGCACTGAGATAATTTCACCATGCCTCCACTGGCATTGCATGATTGCATGTGCTACATGAGTCTGAAGAGGAAATTATAGACTAGTATCACATATATGGGCTAATATTGGACTTGTGGACTTTATTTGGACTAGGCTGAGATGTTTTCTCAACATACAATTGCTCTTTGATATAAATTATTCTATTACACACATATGAATGTCTCTGGATTTGTTTATCGAGTCAACCTGGACTAACACACCATTATCCCCTGCAGTACACACCAGCACAGTCAGAGGCATTGGGAATATTACCTGATTCCTGTCTTTATAGAACAGAACAAACAAAAATGTGTTTCACATAAATGATCATCATGATGTGAATTATTTAAGTAGCCTATTTCACTAAAATTTCTAACCAAAATAAAATGAGCCCATCATGTATCTCTCAGTTTGCCATTCTGTGGTGATTTGTGTGCTGTTGTGATGCTGGGAGTTAAGTCACTGTATTTCAAATGCTATCTGTGTCACCCAAAGCGATCAGGTCTCAGGACAGATTCCAGACACTATGGAGAAGGATTAGAATGTCCACTTCAGAGGAATTCGTCCCTAAAAACCTTATGGATAGCATCAAAGATGCTGCAAACAGCACGAATAATCACAGCATTCTCAGCTATAGTGTCAGAAGATGAATCTCTCGAGGGAGAAGGCACTCAAAATATGACTGAAGAAGAGCTGCATTCTCAAAATAGAGTTAACTTGGAGGAAAACTTTTGAGATCTACATTGGCTATTGGGGCATAAATCAAAATGAGGAGAAACAATTACAAATATCTATTACTGGTAATAGCTAGAAGTTGGAATATGTGAAGTTTTGAAGTAGGCACATTGGAGGTCATCAAAATGATTAATGTCCTACACATTGTGAGCTGAAATGGACTGGTATTGGAAATTTTGAAACAGAAAGTAATATAACTAACAATGCTTGGAATTACACAATCACACATTCATCATAAAAATATGTCATTTAAAGATATTTCATGATGTACAATGCGGTCCATGACAGTATAATATATATTCACATATAATGAACTCTAGTCACCTAAACTATTATTTAAACAGTTTATTTTACCATTGAAGATAGTGATAAAAAAACTTAAAAAATGTTTTCTTCATTGAACAAAACTAACATATTCAATCTGAAATTGATAAAAATGCCACCAAAATGCCGTGGTAATTATTGATGGATAGATTACAAGGTAGAAACAGAGGAGAGAAAAGTAGCTGGACAGTATGGTTTTGATTGTAGAAATGAAGCTGTGTAACACAGGAGACAATTAAGCAAGACGTAAAATTTCTTCATCTCAAATCCCTTTATCCGGTAACCTCCAAAGTGACCACATATGTGGATTTCTTGGGCTAGAACACACAGAAATCAAATGGATTACAACTGTGTTAAGAAACAATGGAGAAGATAAATAGCAGCAGCTAAAACCAAGCCAGGGGAACCCTATGAAATGGACCATTAATTGCTCATATAGAAATTCAATTGAACCTGAAGAAAGATAAAACAAAGCCAATAGAACCAAAATACAACTTTGATTATATCTCAACTGAATTTTAAGTGCATGCCTCAAGATCCGATTCAATGCATTGAAGACTAACTACAGAAGAACTGATGACTTTCAGGATGAAATCAAGAATGATAAACTAGACGAAACCATAAAATCAGTAACAATAAAGAAAAAAAGATGAAATCCAAGTGGATGTCTGAGAATACTTTTAAACATACTCTTAACAATGGAGTAACTAAGGCAAATGGAAGATATGATGAAGTAAAAGAGCTAAAAAGAAGATGCCAAAGGGCAGTTTGAGGAGACAACATAAAATATAATAAAATGTCCAAAGGCCGAGTTTGAAAATCAAAAGGAGTAACACTCTCAGCTCACCTTCAATTGAAAGAACTTAAGAAAAAAAGTCAAGTTTAGTTACAACATTGAAAGATTTTATGAACTAATTCTATGACAACTCAATGTAAAGATGACCAAAATCCTTACAACTGGACCATTAGGTAACATCATGAAAAATGGAGAAAAGATTGAAGCACGTTTTATCTCTCTTGGATCCACAATCTGTGCTCATGGAGGTAGCAGTCAAGACATCAACAGACAGCTTGCATTGGGTAAGTATGGTGTATAAGGACTCTTTAGGGTATTGAAAATCAAGGATGTTACTTTGAGGACTATGGTGCACCCCACTCAAGCCATGGTAATTTCTCTTGTCTCATACGCATGTGAAAGTTGGATGCTGAAAAAAGGAAGACCTGAAAAGCATTTGTGCATTTGAACTGTGGTGCTGGAGAAGACTATTGAAAACACAATGGACCGCTCAAAGTCAAACCAGTTTGTTTCGTAAAAAGTATGGCCAGCAAGCTCTGTCAAAGCAAGGATGGCGACACTTTGTCTCATGTACTTTGGACATGTTGTCAGGAGAGACCAGTCCCTGGAGAAGGCCATAATGCTTGGTAAAGTGTCCGGGCAATGAAAGAGAGGAGGGCCTTCAATGAATGACATGTATTCACACAGTGGCTACAAATGAGATTAAGATTAGGAACACATGTGAGGATGACACCAGACCGGGATGTACTTCTTTCTGCTGTCTTTAGAGTCACTGTGGGTCAGAACTGACTTGATGACAGATAACAACAACAGCAACATGCACAAAATATTGAATGGTGCAGGAATAATCAAAAGAAGATGCAATGAATAAACAGATCCACTGTGCCAATAGAAAGGGGTCTGTACTCAACCATTTCAAGAGGTAGCAGAAGATCAAGAAACAATGATAGCAAATGAAAAAACCAAAGCTGCACAGAAAGCATTAGCCCAAATAAGCGTGTTAGTCCTGGTGGACTAGAGAAACAAATTCATTGACACTCATATGCATATAAGAAAAAATGATTAGGGCAAAGACTGTACAGATGTGCTTTATACAATTGATGTATGTATATATATGAACTGTGAAAAGAATTGTATGAGCCCCAATAAATTGTTAAAATTAAAAAAAAAAGAATAAAAAAAAAGAAAGGTTTTATATACAAGAGTAATAGAATATTGAGAAAACAGCTCAACCCAGTCCAGATCAAGTCCATAAGTCCAATATTAGCCCATATGTCCAATACAAATCTATAAATTTCTTTCAGACTCACGAAATACATGTAATGATGCTGAATGCAAGAGGAATACAGGCCAGTAGGTTGGAAGTCTTGTGGATCCAGTGGCATAAGGCTCCAGAATTTGATGGAATACCAATTGAAATGTTTCAGCAAGTTGAGAAAGCACTTTGACTCATATATGACAAGAAATTAAGATGACTACCTTTCCAAAGAAATGTTAGCCAACAGAATGCACAATTTTAGAATAATGCCAGTGATATCACAAAAAAGGAAAATAATGCATGGTGTAGTTATATAATTGTCAATTTGAAAGGATTGCAAGTGATGGGGTGGAGTTTAGTCTGTCAATCGGATCATAACCAAAGAGGCTTCTGTGTGGGCATGGCCTTGTCCTGAGAATTTTTTTGGAAATCTGATACTTCCTCCTTGGAGGCAGGAGACACATCCCTCTCTCTGCTGACTTCCCTGGGAGACATTGCAGCTGACAAGACACATAACTAACTAGGGCCCTCAGTTGGAGAAACTACATGGACCTACCCTGATGCAACCAGATCTCTGAAGCCCGAGAATCCACATAGAGACCCCTGCCAGTGCTGAGATTCTTACAACGCCACTGGACCCAAAGGTTTTCTACCCACTGGCCTGTAATCATCCTGCATCGACATCACTGCATGTGTTTCGTGAGTCTGAAGAGGACTTTATAGATTGGTATTGGACATGTGGGACTGGTTTTGGACTTTTTCTCAATGTTCAATTCCTCTTCGATATAAAACTCTTTTTTACACACATGTGTGTCCATGGGCCCAGACTAACACAATACATCAATTATTCTTCATGCTTCTTTATCCGAGTTCACTACATTGATTACAGTGACAGGAATATGCGACAAATTCAGACTAGATACAGAAGAGGAAAGGAAACAAAGGATATAACTAGTGATGTCAAATGTACTGTGGTTCAGAGCTGATACTACAAAAAAAGTTATTTATGTTTTTGGATTATGCAAAGTCATGTGACCTTGTGGACTATAAAAATTATGGATAGACAAGAAAAATTGGAATTTCAGAATAATCTATTTTTCTCAATATTGTTCTATACTTGAGCCCATCAATGCAGCCACTGTTGTAAATCCATCTTGTGAAATGTCTTCCTCGTCTCCCTGCCGCTCTATTTATCAAACATGATGTCCTTCTGATAGCATGTCTCTCCACACCAACAGCCTCTTGATCCATGTACAATTTCTTCATGAATACAATTAAATGCTTTGGGATTCCCGTCCTTCTCAAGGCTATCCATAGTGTGTTATATTGTTCACACAATCAAATGCCTTGGTACATCAGTAAAACATGTCCCCTCTGATAGCATGTCAAAGATATGTTAGACTCTCTTCATACTAGCTTCTAAGTACTATTCTGGTTGTATTTCTTCAAACATAGATTTATTTATTTATTCTTTTGGTGGTCGAGATTATATTCAGTATGATTCAATGACCTTAATTTAGCTTATTAATTCTCCATATAGGTGTTTTATTTTTGTCTGTCTCATTAATGGGTTCTGTTTATATGATATGATAGTTAACTTATGTGTCAATACTTTGGTCATAATTTGTCATGATGTGATTTAACACAAGTGAGTCATTCAGAGATCCCATTCTGGGATCTAGCATAACATAATCAGCTCTGTGAGGAGCCAGTAGTTGTGTACTGCTGTCTACTGCTATTCCCTAATCAGATCATAGACTCCTTGCAGGTAAGTGTGATGTTGTCTGATTCTTTTTTAAGCAGGCTGTGGGAAATCTTGTCATTTCTTTTGCATCTGGATGACGTATTTGGTTAATGGTCCTCTTGCCAATACCAGGATCCATTATTTCACTATTGTTGGTAGGTGCCATCAAATTAGTTCTAACCCACAACAACCCATGTGCAACAGAATGAAACACTGACCAGTCCGGCACCATCCTCACAATTGTTTCTATCTTTGAGTCCCTTCTTGTGGCCACTGTGTCAGTACATCTCACTGAAGGCCTTCCTGTCTTTCTCTGCCTCTCCACTTTACACAGCATGTGCTTCTCCAGTGACTGGCCTCTCCTGACAACTTGTCCAAATTATTTAAGACAAAGTCTTGTTATCCTTGCCTCTAAAGACAGGAGCACTCTGGTTGTACTTCTTCTGGGATTGTTTTGTCCTTTTATCAGTCCAGGTACTTTCAATAATTTTACCAGCAATATAATTCACACATGGCAGTTTTTCTTCTGTCTTCCTTATTCAATGAACAACTTTCAAATGCATAACAGAGAATTGAAAATACCAGACCTTGGGTCAGGCACACCTTGGTACCTACAGTCTTTGTTTTTCAATACACTGAAGAGGTCTTGTTTAGCAGATGTATCCAATGAAACTCATATTTTAATTTCTTGACAGTGATTTCCACGAGCATTGCCTCTGGATCCAAGCAAGTTGAAATTCTTGAGAACTCCAGTCTTTTTTTCCCTTTATCAAGATGTTATGTGCTGGTTAAATTGTGAGAACTTTGGTCTTCTTTACGCTGCGGTGTGATTTACACTTAAGGCTGCAATCCTTGATCTTCCTCAGTAAGTACTTCAAGTCCTCTTCAATTTCAGCATACGAGGTTGTGTCATGTGCATATCACTAGATGGGGAAAAAACCTCCTTAATTCCTGATGCACTGTTATTCGTTAGAGAATCTAGCTTCTCTGATTATTTTCTCAACATACAGATTGACTAATAGGTGATAAGACACGTACTTGCAACCTTTTCCTGATTTGGAACCATATGATATTCCTTTGTTCTGTTCATACAACTGTCTCTCGATCCCTGTCAAGGTCCTCAGGAGAACAATGAAGAATTTTGTAATTCCCATTCTACTGTAATCAATAGTTTCTTATGATCATCACTATGCTTTGGCATAGGTAATAAAATACAAAAAAGTATCTTTAAGGCATTCTCTCCTTTCAGGTAAGGTCTATCTGATATCAGCAAGGATAACCCTTGCTCCATGTCTTCTTCTTCATATATATATATGTATATATGTGTGTGTATATATATGTATATATAAATTTGAGCATTCTGTTGAGTCACCTTTCTTTTGACTGGGTATATATATAGATCTCTCAGTCGGTTAGCAATTAGCTGTCTTCCAAATTTCATGCCATAGATTTGTTAGTACTTCTAGTACTTCCGAAGCTTATTGAAACATTTCCATTGGCATTCTTTCAATTTCTGGAGTCTTGGTTTGGGTTAATGCTTTAAGTGCAGCTCCAACAACTTCCTTCAGCACTATTGGTTCTTGTTCATATGTTCCTGAAGTGGTTGCATGTCGACCAGTTTTTGTTTTAGTAGAAAGGCTCTATTTATTCTTTCCATATTTCTTTGAAACTTTTGATTCTTTGCCCATAGAATCTTCCAATATTTCATTTGGAGACAAGAATTTTTTGGCTGAGTTCTTCAAGTTTAAGATATGCTTCCAGGTCACTACCCACTGCTTAGGGAAAATCAACCCAAATAGCAGGAGGAACTCCATGAGAATGCTGTACACCTCACAAGGCAGCTTGGACAACCATCTACACCATGCTGCGCTGCTGAGGAAACCTCCATCAGACATTTAAGGAGATCTTGTCAACTAGGGCAATTCTGACCAGTACTACTGGTGCCTGCATTAAAAGGGCTTACCAACCTGACATTGTGGGGCAGGGTCTAAACTCCTCTGGTCTCAGGGATCGGCTATCTCTTTATTCTTTATTTCCTCCTTCTCTTTCTCTTCCCTACTTACCATCACAGATAATCTTAATGAACGCAGTTGGGTTTTTCCCCCCTTTTTTTCTCTTTGTTCTCTTTTTCTTTCTGACCTCTATTTTTCTTTGTTCTCTTCGCTTCTCTCTCTGCTTGAATGGTACTCTCTTCTCATTCTCAATCCTTTCACATGCCACTGCTGGTTCCTAGAGCCCTACCCTCTGCCTAGGGCAACTCTGCCCACCCAATGGGCAACCTGACCCCTGAGACAGTGCTGCACATAGGACAAGTCAGTGTTACACACAGCACAGCATGGGGCCAGCTATTTCTTTATCTAATTTTTAAATTTTTCTCCTTCTCTTTCTTTTCTTCTTTTTCTTTCTTTCTTTGTATTCTTCTTTCACTTTTTCTTCTTTTCTCCTTATTGCCTAGCTCTTCTTTATTTCATACCACAGTCTCGGCAGATTCAGTTCTCCTCTTTTGTTGTTTTCTTTCTTTTTTCACTTTTTTAATTCTGTATATTTTAGTTGTGTGTGTGAGAGTCGGTGTCAGTTTGTTTGGCATTGTTGCTCCAGTCTGTTTCTTTCTTTCTCTCTTTTACCTCTCCTTTCACTATTTTTGCTGTCACAAGCAACTAGAAGACTCCAGGCCACAACCCTATGCCTAGGGCAACTCTGAAGGCACAAATTGGGGAGCTCCTCCCACATTTATTGGCTTGGAAAGCAGCTGGGAAATTCATGCCATTCCTCTTCCACGCACCAAGCAGCAGGGCGTTCTCCTCTGTAAACAGTGGGGGTATACCCAGACTCAATACTGAGGCCATACATGGGACTGGGGGAAACGCCTGACCACCACTGGTGGGGCACCATACTACAGCGGGAACATCCACCCAATCTCCAAGGTAATCTCTCTGTCTATGGTAATTCCCCTGTCAGCTACAGAGCTCTAAACCAAGGAGTATATGCTCACATACCCTTCTCAGCATAAGTTTCAGAAGAAAACACCACAGGCCAGCCGAGGTTCTCCAAGAACCATGAAGCCTTCTTAGAGTTTGGCCTGGGAAGTGATGCCCTTGTGGACCCACAAGAACCTGATCAGCGTCACATGAGAGGAATACCCAACACAAATTCCGAACAACAGAATACTGGACAGATAGGATAAGAGTGAAACCACACGAAGATATAGCAATAGCCTGACCCCTCAATACAGCTACTGGCAGGTAGTACATAGAAGTACTCATACGAATCCCCCCAGAGAGAGCCCAGGGCTCTTCTAACTCAGGAAGATGGCTCCAGGCTCCTCTAAAACAACATGTAACCAGAAACCAGTTCTAATATCTTCAATGAAAAAGCAAGAGAAACAGAAGATAATACTGGAAGAAGCCATGAGCCTAACAATGGGCATAGAAGAATCAGATATTGACCTGCCACAAAAAGAAAATTTCAAAATGCTGCTTGAAGCATAAAGGACATGAGGGAAGCAATGTAGAAAAAGATGAAATGATAGAGGAAATGAAGGCAACACACCAAAGGAAAATACAAGAGTTAAGTAATGAAATCACAAAATCCAGTGACAAATTGACAGACCTTGCCAATAGGCTTGAGGAGGCAGAGAATCAAAGCAGTGCCCTAGAGGATAACCAAGGAGACCTCAGCAAATGGAAAAAGCAGTCAAATAAGGCAATCAAAGAAGCTAAAGAAAATTTGAGTGCCATGTCTGATGCTATGAAAAGAAACAATATTAGAATAATTGAACTACTGGAACAAGACACAACAAAGAAGCCAACAGTGAAAATATCAAGGGAATTCTTAGAGGAAACTTCCCCAGCTTAATAAATGAAAATCAGGCAACCATTCAAGAGGCTGAAAGCACACCAGCCAGACTGATCCCAAGAAGTCACCAACATACATAATTGTCAAATTATCCAACTATGAGAAGAAGAAGAAGATCATAAAAGCATCTAGGGAAAAGCAAAAAGTCACACATAAAGGTACCCCAATAAGAGTATGTTCACACCTATCAGTGGAAATGAAAAAGAGGAGGGATTGGAGAAACATATTCCCAAAACTGAAGGAAAACAATGCAAACCCAAGAATACTTTCGAGCCAAATTATCTACTAAGATAGATGGAGAAGTAAGAGTCTTCCCAGACAAGGACAACCTCAAAGAATACATAAAAAGAAACCCAGCCCTACAAAAGATCCTTGCTGATCCAGATGGGCTGAAGATCAACACTCACTGAGAGAAAATAGGAAATCATCACATAGAACAACTCCACCTGTAGGGTAACACAGAGGACACAGCCCCCAGGATAGCATCAGCTCAATAGTGGAAAAAAGGCAAACATAAACCACACGCACAACACAAGTGGATAAGATAGGTAGGTAGGAAAATATCCAACACAAAAGGTACAAGATGACATCACCGAGTCCACAGATGGATATAATAACACTGAATATCAATGTCTTGAACTCAGCCATTTAAAGGCAGAGGCTAACAGAATGCCTCAGGAAACATATCCCATCAATCTGCTGCCTCCAGGTCACTCATCTCAAACTTACAGACAAAAACAGGTCGAGAATTAAATTCTCAAGAAAAATATACCAAGCAAATGGCAATGCAAAAAAAGCAGGGGTTAGCGATCTTAAAGTCTGATCATATTGACCTCAAGATACAGGCCATAACAAGAGACAAGTAGGGGCACTATATAATGCTAAAGGGAACAATAGACAAAGGAACAGTGAGCATAAAAAACATATGCACCTAATGAGGGACCTGTGAAATTTGTAAATTAAATACTCCAAAAGATGAAAAAAGAAATCACAGGCTCAACAATTACAGTTGGTGACTTTAATACACCACTCTCTGAAAAAGACAGAGCATTGGGAAGGAAACTCAACAAGGAGGCTACAGATGTAAATAGCACAATTGGACGACTTGACTTGATAGATATTTTCAGAGCTTTCCACCCACATGCAAACAATTCACGTTCTTTTCAAGTCCACATGGCACATATTCAAAAATAGACTACATGCTGTGACACAAGCCGAATTTAATTAAATTCATGCACATAGAGGTTACACAGATCTGTTTCTTTGATCACTGCACCATAAAGCAGGAAATTAACAGAAGGATGGTGAAGAAAACAAGGGTAAACAATTGGATGATGAACAATTTCCTATTGCAAATGCAGTGGGCATTGACCCAGATCAGAGATGAAAACAGAAAGTTTCTAGAAACCAATGAGAATGAAAATATGATGTACCAAAATCTGTGGTATACCACAAAGGCATTTATCAGAGGAAGGCTGATAGCAATATATGCACACATTAAAAAAGAAGGGAGACTCGTGAATGATATGCTGACACAAAACTTACATCAATTAGAGCAGAGTCACGGAACAACCCACTAATAGTAAAAGGATAACTATAATAAAAATCAGATCTGAGATACAGGAGAGGGAAAACAAGAAAACTATGGAAAAAATTAATGCCACTAAGTTGGTCCTTTGAAAGAATTAACAGAATTGATAGACCTCTGACAAGACTAACCAAAGAAAGGAAGGAACAAATGACAGGGGACATTATAACATGCCCTAATGAAATCAAAAGAATAATTACACAGTACTACTTAGGTCTATTCTCTAACAAATTCAACAATTTGAAAGACATGGACAAATCTTGGGAAACACAATCCCTCCTTAGACTATCCTAGATGGATGTCAAAAACCTCAACAGACCCATAGCAATGGAAGAAACAGACAAGGTAATCAAGGGATTATCTACACACACAAAAAATCCCCCAGGCCAAATGGTTTAACAGCAGAATTCTACTAAGCATTCAGGGAAGAGCTGACACCAATTCTAAACAAACACTTCCAGAACATCGATAAAAGACTAAAACTCTGAAATTCTTTCTATGAAGTTCTATAACTCTGATACCTAAAGGGGGAAAAGATGTCACAATAATAAAAAACTACAGACCAATATCCCTAATGAACATTGATGCAAAAATCCTTAACACAAATATTGGCCAATAGAATGCAAAAGCATATTTAAAAAATAATTCACCGTGACCAAGTGGGATTTATACCAGGGATGCAGGGATGATTTAACATACGAAAGACCATCAGCATTATTAACCACATTGGCTGGAAAAATGATAAGAACCACATGATAACGTCAATAGATGTGGAAAAAGCATTCCACAGCATCAACATGCATTCCTGTTTAAGACACTCAAGGAGATATGAATAGAAAGAAAATTCCTCAATATTATACAAGCCTTATATGAAAAACCAATAGCCAATATGTAGTTAACAGAGAGAAGACTAAAACAATTCCACTGAAAAAGAATGGCCCTTGTCCCCACTCCTACTTAACATCTGGAGGTCCTATCTAACAACACAAGTCAAAGGAACGATATTAAAGATATTCTTCTGGGGAAGGAAGAGGCGAAATTCTCATTATTCAGAGATGATATGATTCTATATATAGAAGATTCCTTAAATTACACAAGTGGAGTGTTGGAAGCAATAGATGAATATGGCAGAGTGGCAGGATACAAAACCAACGAACAGAAGTCTATGGGACTGCTCTACACATCAGACAAGATCACAGAAGAGACATTTTAAAAGACAGTACCCTTTACAATAGCCAAGCACAAATTGAAATACCTAGGGATATACCTGACTTAATAAAATGAAAGATTTGTATGAGGAAAATTATAAAACACTACTACAAGAAATCAAGAGTGACCTCAACAAATGGAAGAATATCCCATCCTCGTGGATTGGCAAACTCAGTATATGAAAGATATCAGTTCTGCCCAAGGCACTATATAAGTTCAATGCTATCCCCATACGAATACCACCATGCTTCTTCAAAGAATTGGAAAAACAGGTTACTAAATTCATATAGAGGGGGAAGAAGCCCAGAATTAGCAGATAACTCCCGAAGAAGGACAAAGTGGGAGGCCTTGCTCTACCTGAATTTAGCACTTACTATATGACCATAGTAGTCAAAACAGTGTGGTACTGGCATAACGACAGACATTCAGACCAATGAAAAAGAGCTAAAGACCCAGAAATTAAAACATCAGCATACAGGCAACTTATCTTTGATAAGGGCCCTAAAAATATTAAATGGGAAACAGCTGCCATCTTCAATAAATGGTGCTGGGAAAAAATGGATATCTACCTGCAGGAAAAGGAAGCAAGACCCTTACCTCACTCCATGCAAAAGAATAAACTCAAGGTGGATAACAGACCTTGAGACAAAACCCCAAACAATTAGGGCCATTAATGAGGGAACTGGGACAAACCTGAAAAACTTGGCACAGGGAATACATAGGCTACCAGAAATAGGGAAGGATACAAATACAGACGAGTCACAAATAGACAAGTGGGATATACTGAAGATGAAACACCTGTATACTTCAGTAGAATTCATCAAGAGAGTCCACTAACGGGGAAAACATCTTTAGCAATGACCAATCAGGCAAAGCCTTATAACTAAAATCTATAATACTTTGCAAACTTACAATAAGGGAAAAACTAATTGCTCACCGAGGAGGAGGTGGGCTAAGGACCTGAACAGGAGTTTCACAGAGTCTGAAATCCGAATGGTCAATAAACATATGAGAAAATGTCCCGGATCATTAGCCATAAGGAAATGCAAACCAAAACAACTCTGAGATACCACCTAACACCCGCAAAGAGAGCCCGATTCAAAACATCAGAAAGCAACAAGTGCTGGAGGGGCTGTGGTGGGTTAGGAGCTCTCATCCACTGCTGGTGGACCTGTACTGCCAATATAGAAATCATTTGGCAATTTCTAAAACAGATGGAAGTTGAGCTATCATACGACCCAGCAATCCCCCTACTGGGCATAGACCCAGAAGAGGCAAGAAACAAACCACGCCAGACATCTGTGCTCCAAGGTTCATTGTGGCATACTTCACAATCGCAAGGAGTTGGAAACAACCCAAATTTTCATCAACAGAAGAAGGGATTAAAAACTGTGCTATGTACACACAAGGGAGGACTATGCATCGCTTAAAAATAATGATGAACTCATGAAGCATATTGCCATATGGGAAGAACTGGAGGAAATTATGCTGAGTGAAGTAAGCCAAGCACAAAAGGAAAAGTATAACATGAGTCCGCTGAGGTAAGTATATATATATGAAAGAACAGAAAATAAATGCAAAAGGGGCACAGTGAAAAAGCTACTGTGTACAAACACTCCAGGGATGAGGGAGGTCCAGGCAGTATGGCAGGGGCCAGACCAAATCCAGTTGTACATATAGTAGCCAACTAAAAAGGGGGCAGTGAGGGAGGAAAAGAGAAACAAAAAAAAAAAGATGTGTGGTGGGGAAAGAGGGCACTGACCCACCCAAGGGGAGAGTATTGTTTGTATCTACATAGAGAAAGAAGGACCAGACAAAGCCAGTGCCAGATGAATGCAGTGTGCTGTCAAGGCGTGGGAAGTCAGTGGAGGGGTCGGAGGGCTCAACCCCCATACCTGCTATGTGGACAACTTCCCCTCCCCCAAGAAGAATTTATTTTAGGGGACAGCACTCAAGGTTCAGCTAGGGGAGAGGGGCATGTCTGATCAGAACAAATGGGAGCAAATGAAATGGGAGGAGGAGAGAGTGGAGAACATCCTGCCCTCTAGGCCCTGAGGATGATATCCCCGCTCTGAACAGCCAATGCACAGAGTGGACAATAGGGCTGATCCCACTAGGAGACAAGCCATCCCTTGGCCCAGGGCCCTAAGGGGGACAATACTGGAGACTCGGTGTCTGGACTGGCCCAGACTTACCCAGTAACACCGAGGCAAACCATGAAAGGGGTACGACAGAACAACCGTGGGAGCAGAGCAGGGAGCCCCTGAGACAGTAAAAATCATAGACTCTGGGGCCAGAGCATGGTACCCCATCAGACCTGACTGAAGGACACACCCAGAGATAAAAAATCAGACCTTGATCTATTTACCAGGTTTTTTTTTCTTTTTAAAATTTTTTCTTTTAATTAATTTATTCTTCTATGAGTTATTGGTTATCTTTTTGTTGTCATCGCCTATCTTGCTATGGCTTGATTTTGGGGACACATCATTATCTCTACAGATCTATGTAGACAGACTGGATGAATAGTCGGAGAAGAAAACAAGGGGACCAATGGTTCTGGGGGGACACGGGAGAGCGGGAGGCAGGGATACGGAGGTGGTGTTGACCGACACAGTGACAGGGGAGCAACAAGTGATCCAATTCAGCGGCAAAGAAGTTGTGAGAGGCCTGGTAGGGATTTAGCAAGGGCAATGTAACCGAGAGAAATTACTAAAACCCAAATAAAGGCTGAGCATGATAGTGGAATAGGATGAAAGTAAAAGGAAACAGAGGAAAAAACTAGGTGACAAAGGGTATTTATAGAGGTTTAAAGACTGGAATGTACATATGTAAATATATTTATATAAGAGCGTGAGGCAATAGATCTACGTGCATATATTTATAAGTTTAGTATTAAGGCAGCAGATGGACTTTGGGCCTCCACTCAAGTACTCACTCAATGCAAGTACACGTTGTTCTATTAAATTGGCATTCCAGGATGCACACCTTCCCGACACAATTACTGAAGAAAAATGTGTGCTTAAGCCAATGTGGAGAAGAAACCTGATGGTGCCCAGCTATCAAAAGAGTGTCTGGGGTCCTAAAGGCTTGAAGATAAAGAAGCAGGCATCTAGCTGAGAAGCATCAAAGCCCACATGGAAGAAGCACACCAGCCTGTGTGACCATGAGCTGTTGAAGGGATCAGGTATCAAGCATCAAGAACAAAATTTCATATCATTGTAAGTGTGGGTGAGTGCGGAGTGGCAACTCAAAGCCCATTGGTAGGAAACCGCACACCCCCTTACTGAAGGGTTGTGAGGAGGAGATGAGCCAGTCATGGTGCAGGGTAGCAATGATGAAACATAACTTTTCTCTAGTTCTTAAATGCTTCTCCCCACCCCACCCCCACCGCCACTATTATGATCCCAATTCTACCTTACAAATCTGGCTAGACCAGAGGATATACGTTGGTACAAATAGCAACTGGAAACATGGGGAACCCAGGTGAGATGATTCCTTCAGGACCAGTGGTGAGAGTGGCGATGCCTGGAGGGTAGAAGGAATGTTAGGTAGAAACGGGGAACCAATTACAAGAATCTACGTATAGCCTCCTCTCTGGGGGATGGACAGCAAAGAAAAGGGTGGGGGGAGACATCAGACAGTGTAACATATGACAAAATAATAATAATTTATGAATTATGAAGGGTTCATGTGGTAGGGGGAGTGGGGAGGGAGGGGGAACATGAGCAGCTGATATTAAGGGCTCAAGTAGAAGGCAAATGTTTTGAGAATGATGATGACAACAAATGTACATATGTGCTTGACACAATGGATATATGTGTGAATTGTGATAAGAATTGTACGAGTCCCCAATAAAATGATTTTAAAAAACAACAACCTTCCTCTCTCTTCTGTAACACATGTCCAGAAAATACACCCATGTAAAAATGTCATGTGGCTTTAGGCATTAGCTGCATTGTTGGATGAATTGTTTGTACCAGAATGTGAGTTTAATTTTCAAGGCACTTTTTATGTGTCTGTAGCATGCTAAGTATTACTGTTCAATCAAAGTATATTTAGTCCCATTGGAGATAAGAGGGCAGGCAAAGGGAACATTTTACTAGTACTCAATAATAAGCTATGAAATACTGTCTTATGGGGAATTTGTCGAGCGAAATGTCACCCTTTTTTTCAGTCTGGTTGTTGGTTTTAGTTGTTACTGAGTTAGTTCAAATACGTGGTATCTTATTTGGAGAATTGAATAGATTTATTTCAAGCCTAGTTCCCTTAAGGCAGACACTTAAATATCACTTATTCTGGTTATAAGCAATTTACATATATAATGGAATCTTCACAAGTCTATGAATGATTGTAATTACTAGGCTTATTTAACAAAAAACAATTGGCAAACACAAAATATTAGCCAGCTTTTCCAAAATTATAATAGTGTCTATACTTTGTCCATATTAAATTCATATTTGTATTAAAAGGAGTAATCCATCCAATGAAACGGCAACAGCCAACCAGCCCTTAGACTCTTTGAGCATGACTTTTTCTTTATTTTAAAAAGTAATTATTAGAAAAAAAATTAATATGGCAAAATGGAGAATTTCAACCAAATTCACAGTAGCGTATAGCAGAAAAAGTTAATTTAAATGTTTGATGACCTAGTATTCTTAAAAAAGTTAAATTAAAAAAAATTTAAATGGAGTTGATGGTATATGAAAAAAATAATCCAAATTTCCTAATTCTTGTTCTTTCACCAGCTGTATCTGGAAGTTCTCACAAATATTCAAACTAATTTTAGTTTAACTGAACAATCCCGAAGAGCCTTGGTATCCCAAGGTACTAAAGATTTCAAAATAAACAGATAGGGATGTTGGAAAGAATAATAATTGCAAGACAGGCAATTATTTCTGGCTCTTCCAGCCTAGTCTCTGTAACTCTCTCCAAATTATCTTTTCCCCCCAATGGGTCAGAAGAAGAGAATGTCAGAGAAGATACTTATAGGATTCAGAGATTAGTAAATATAACAGGATTCATTGTGATTTCTTTTCAATATAAAGTGAATCATTTAAAACGTAATGCGGTAGAATCTCACTAACGTCCTTCAGATCATGCATCTGGTTTCAGATGCTGAATTTCTTGTTCATGGAACTTGAGTTGTGGTCTGTCATCTGAACTGATTTAACTGGTGAGCTGTTTCTATGTTGGAGATGAGAGGATCCTCCAGACTATAGTTTCACACATTTCGCTGGAATACTAATCCGTGTTTAGAAAAGAAAAAAAAAATCATCCCATTTCTCTTGCAGGATATAGTGTAGGTATTCATTGTTGCACATTATTCAGCATCTCCCAAAGTGGGTGGTATCATCCACATTGAGAAACTTCACTTCAGATAAGCATCTAAATTTTGTATTTGGGACTTACCAGCACTCACAAAACTTTAACCATTTTTCCTAACTTTGTGAGTTCGGAGAAGTGGAATGTTTGAGTAATATTTAACCTTTCCCTTCTTGGGACTGGTCTTCCGCTAATTTTTCTATAAGAAAGCATTACTTTAATAACAACAGCAGGGGCAACAAAATAATACAATAATGGTAGTAAGTATAATAATTAAGAGAAACAATTAATTTCTTTGTGCCAGAACTTATCTAAATTCTTTAAATTCATCATTTCATTATCCTAGAAAATAATATTATGAGTAGAAAACTATTCATATTTCCTTATTCATAAGACTCCTGGGGAAATTTAGCTCCATATTTCATGTTTGATGGGTTATGTTTTGTTTGGTTGTTTTGATGAACCATTGCTTTGATAATAGAAAGCCCTTTCAGCCCTGATATCATTACATCAATAGTACATGAGACACCCTTCATTCTTACAAGAGGCATTCCTCTCATTTGTCGAGACAAGAATATACCGAGGAGACAGAAAACAGATGTTTCGAAATAGTTCAGTCTATCAGAAAATATGTCAATATGAAAATAAAATTTAATGTTGGCCCAAACATGGCCCTTTTGATGGGAAGATAAGGAAAGTGATACATTATTGATACATAAAGTCAATGTGATTTGCTGATATGATGAGAAAGGAGAAACTAATGAAAAGTCCAGGATTTTGAAAGTGTTCATTGGGTGAATGATGACACCATTAACGAAACAGAAAGCATGAAGAGAGAGCTGGACTATTGGGAGGAAGATGAGTTTGTTTTTGTTGAATTAGATTGAAATGCTGATGAAACATTTAAACTTGGTTTCCCCATGTAAGGGGAAGATTGCATTTGTTCAGGAAGTGAAACAGATTGTTTATGATCATAACATCTTTTCTCTAAAATGTTCCTAAACCATTAGAGAAGGTTATGCATGTAAAGTAAAGTAATAATGCAGTATTTAGAGCTCCCATTTGTAATGGATGATAATTTTTTGTTTTGTTTTATCTTTTTGTTTTTCATTTACCGTGTATGGAAAATTTCTTTGGATAGTGTAATGACATTTTGATGTCTTCTGTACAATTTCGAGTTTAATCATTAGTAACATAGTAGCATAGCAAGAGTATAGGACTCTGATACAGTACCTAGGCCCAGAGGTAAGTGAATGTCTTATGCATTAGCCTGACAACTTTAATTTGGAGTGCCTTGTAGGGTTCCTACATTAGACATTATGAAACTTTTAAAATAACATCCATAAAAATTTAAAATAAATTGCATCAAATACTTTAAAATGTTTATGCAAGTTAATAATACCCTGCAAGCTACAGAAAAAGAATTCACATGATATACTAGTTTTGATTTTATACACTAGCATCATGTGTAGTTAACCTGAGAACAATGATTTCTGTTCATTTTTATACTCCTGGGTTTGAAAATGTTCATTTAGAAAAGCTAGTAACACAGCATCTCTATTCATATTTAACCTCCTGTTTTATTTATTTTTATTTCATTTCTATTTTGTAGATCCAATTGCTATAATTTCTACCACTGATGCAAATATGTAGGTCATGACATATCCAAGTCCTTTTTTTTGTTTTATTTTAAAATCATTTTATAGGGGGCTCTTACAATTCTTATCACAATCCATATATCCATCCATTGTGTCGAGAACATTTGTACATTTGTTGCCATCATCATTCTCAAAACATTGTCTTTCTACTTGAGTCCTTGCTATCAGATCTTAATTTTTCCCCTCCCTTCTTGCCCCTCTCACAAACCCTTGATAATTTATTAATTATTATTAATTTGTCATGTCCTACACTGTCTGACATCTCCCTTCACCCACTTTTCTGTTGTCCATCCTCCAGGGAGTGCAATATATATATATATATATATATATATATATATATATATATATATATATATATATATATAGTTGTAATGGGTCCCCCCTTTCTACCTCACTTTCCCTCCACCCTCCAAGTATCACCACTCTAACCACTGGTCCTGAGGGGTTCATGTGTCCTGGAGTCCCTGTGTTTCCAGTTCCTAAATGTACGAGTGTATTATATCCTCTGGCCTAGCCAGAGTTGTAGGGTAGAATTGAGATCATGATAGTATAGCAATGTATTTACCAAGTCGTTAATTATTAGAAAGCTATCTCTTTTTTGCCCTCTTCAGTGATTTATATAGTTGAACAAGTGATGGGTGGCTTTGTGCCACTTGTCTGTCAGTTTGCCATGTTGTCTTGGCTTGTGGGTTACTGTGATGCTGGAAACTACATGACTGGCATTTCTAATAAAGGCAGCATCACCCAAAGTGAACAGGGTTCAATGGAACTTCCAGATTAAGAACAGACTATAAAGAATAAATAGGCTGTTCATTCTGAGGAATTAGCAATGGACAATGTTGTAGATACCCTTGAAAGATTATAAGATAGTGAAAACCTCACTAATAGAAGCAGAACCCTGTCAAAGCTAATGCCAGAAGGCAATCAAAATATGCCTGAGGAAAAGCTGCCTCCCGAACTCAACGTGACCATCATAACTTGAATGGAGTAAAGCCTGCAGGAATAAAGCCTTCGGGGTTTGCTTATGGGGCATGACTCAAAATAAGAAGAAATAGTTGTAAACACCAATTAATAATTGTAACTAGAATGGAAGATTCATAAATGTAGAAAAATTGGAAGTGGTCAAAATGAAATGGAAGGGCTAAACATTGATTTTCTAGATGTTAGTGAACTGAAATTGACAAGTATTGGATAAATTAAATTAAAAAATCATATAGTTTACTATACTGAGAAGGACAGATTCCAAAGGAATGATGTGGCATTTGTCATCAAAAAGGAAATTTCAATATGTGGCTTGAAGTGCAGTGTTATCTATGATAGGAAATTATCTCCCTACACACAAGGAAATACAATCATAATATAACTATAATTCAAATTTATTGAAAAAAACACTAAAGCTAATGATGCAGAAATTGAAGAATTCTACCAATATTTTTCAGTCTGAAATCAATCAAACCTGCAAGTAAGATGGATTGGTAATTGTTCACAATTGGAGTACAAAAGTTTCTAACAAAGAATAAGAGAAATATTTTTAAAATATGGTCTTGGTGATAGAAATGAAGCTGGATAATCCATGATAGAATTTTTCAAGACCAATGACTTCTTTATTAATAACACCTTTTTTATAAGCACAAAAGTAGACTATATATGTTAATTTCTCCAGATGGAATCTACAGAAGTGAAATTGAATACATCTGTGGGTAGTGACTATGGAGAAGCTTGATATGAGCCGCTAAAACCAGGCACGAGCTTATTGCTTGAGTTCAGGTTGAAGCTGAAGAAAATTAAAACGAGTTAATGAGAGCCAAAATACAACCTTGACTGTAACTTCCCTGACTTTTGAGAACATTTCAAGAAGAGATGTGACACACTAAACACTGAAATAACAAAACTGATGAGCTGTGACCTGACATCCAAATATTTTTCATTAAGAAATCAAGAGGTCATTAAAAAGAATAGAAAAAGTAGATAAAAATGTATGGCAGAATAGACTCCAAAACTTGCTCATCATACAGTAGCTAAGGCACAGGGAAGAAATGATGAAGTCAAAGAGTTGAACAGAACATTTCAGTGAGCAGCTTGAGAAGACAAAGTAAAACATTATAATGAAAATGAGGCACTTTCTCAAACTTTCTTGAGTTTCTGCGGATGCTGCACACCCCAGAAATGTGAGAGAATAAACTCAATGAAGGAGTTGGTGGTGGTGGTGGTGGTGTGTGTGTCAGAGGATTAAGCTAGGTAGCACCATGGAAGCATTGGAAGTTTGGGGCATCATCAATCTCCAACTCCTTGGGGTTGATCTGGAATTACTTCTTCTAAAAGAGATTATTAGCATAGCTATTTATGAGGCCATCACTTGCCAGCTTTTCCAGAAGTGAATTTTCAGATAGCCTTTCTACTCTTAGTCTAGAAGTTCTTCTGAAACCTATGTTCTTATTGCGATCCTACTAACATTTGAAAACGCACTGTCCTATTCTCCACCCTCACAGCAATAAGCCACAGTAGTATAGCAAACCGAAGTAAATATGATTAAGTAAAACTGCTAAACAGAAGTTTTCAAAGTTTGGTTCAAAAAGCAATGAAAGCTATTATAGTAAAACGTATAAATATTTGGAGTTAGAAAATCTAAAGGGAAGAAGATTCAGAGTTTCTCAGAAGTGAAATAACTGAAGAAGAAATCCAAGCCTCCAGTTACAACAGTAAATAATTCTCTGAGTAAAATGTTGAGTAAAACAGCAAACAGCAACAGTAAAGGAACCCTTACAGTGACTGTACTAGATATAATTGTTTGGTGTTCAACTGTTTTGGGTGCTGGGATATAATGAAGAAAAATGGTTCTGAAGGAAGAAAGAAGTTCATATTCCATTAAAAGCAAGACTCAGAAAATGGATGAAACACCCTTTGAGATGTTTCAACAAATAAATGCAGAGCTGCAAGCATTTATGAGTTGATGTCTAGAAATCTGAAAGACAAATCCCTAGCCAAATGTGGAGAATAGTTCCATTTTTGTTTGAAAGGTGGCCTAACAGAATGGGGACATATCAAGTAATATCATTAATATCACACACAATTAAAATTTTGTTGTAGAGAATTAAAAACTTCCAGAAATTGAACGTATTTCCAGCTGCACTTCTTACAAGACTGTTTTGTTTGTTCTTTTGACAGGTCACCGTATTTTCAACATTTTTTCCCAGCCCCATTATTCAAATGCAACGATTATTCTTTGGTCTTTTTATTCAGTTTTCGACTTCTACGTGGCTATGAGGAGATTGAAATGTGGCTTTGGCAAGGCGCATCTTAGTCCTCAAAGGGGCATTGTTGCGCTTCAACACCCTAGAGCGCTTGCCTTGTAGACCTGCCTAATGCAATACGTTATCTGCTTTCTTACGGTGTTCTTTTGGTGGATCCAAGCAGGATGAAATCCTTGCCAACTTCGATCTTTTCTATGTTTATCCTGATGGGTTCATTGTGAGGATTTGTGTTTTCGTACATTGAGTCGTAATGCCTACTGAAGGCTACAAGCCTTGATTTTCATTAAGTGTTTCAAGTTCTCATTTTCAGCAAGCGAGGTGTGACATCTGCATATCACAAGTTGTTAATAAGCCTTCCTCCAATCTTCACACTGTGTTCTTCTTCATACAATCTAGCTTCTCTGATTATTTTCTCAGCATAAAAATTGAAGAATTGTGGAGAAATACACAACAATTTCTTGTTCCTGAGTTTGAACATGTAGCATTCCCTTGTTCTGTTCATATGTCCAGGCAAAAGTTTCCCATGCACATAATGAAGTGTTCTGCAATTCCCATTCTTTTCAAGGAACATGCCCTGACCTCTTTATTCAAGGGATTATGAATCTATTAACTGACTTGTATACACATTGATTTAGGGGCTGTGACTATTCAAATTAGACTGCTGTTCATGGGAACCAGGATTATTCTCTTTGTGCACATCAAGTAAATATTTGGAGGAATTCACATCTATTTCACTCCTAGGGATAGCATGTCTAAATAGTCAGAGCCACAAACCTCTAAGAGAAAGGCTAGTTTGTTTACTTCCCTCACTCTTTTGTCCACTACTTTATCCAGTCCCACCTTGACCTTGATAGGTATGTCAATGTACTCTGACTACCACAGAGTACAATCAGCTCCAGTCTTTATTCAATTAGAGAAGTTCTTACGGACTTACATCAAAGACAAATCACACACAACAATTGCCCTCACAAATTTACGTCTTACTTTTGTTGTAAAAGTTGTATTCTCTGAGCACTCCATGCTTGAGTCTGTGGGCTAAATTTGATAAATCCACTCTAATGTATCAATGTCCCTAAACATCTGAATACATTCTTCTAGATAAGTCACTTTACCTTGAAGTCCACTTTAACTTGAGGACCACTTCTGACTCCATGCTTCAGTAACTCAGCTTAACAAATTATTAGGTCTTTTTCTATGCTCTCAACCTGAACCACCAAATAAAGAATACTGGGTTCATATCAAGAACTCAGGCTGATTCAACTTTATGTTCCTTGCACAAGTATTTCTCATATTTCATAGCCATCCTTGCACATATTCTCTAGGTTTCTGTTTGTATCATTAGATACATCAAGCATTTTTGTGGCATTCCAGCTGTCCCTTTCCAAGGATCAAATATGTACTTCATGTCTTCCTCAAGATGCTTGAACTTAAGTTAAATGTCTAGAAACAAAAATGTTTGGTGGGATGTTTCCTTGGAGACTTCCGCCATCTCTCGTAAGGTGTCAGGTAATGAACTAAGCCATAGCCCAGGAGCTATCTAATGTGACACGTGTAGACGCTTCATGCACAGCTGGGAAAACCTCACTATCTAATGGTGTATTAGGGATAACGCCTTTATAGAGAAAGAAGGCTGAATTGAGAAAGATAAACTCCTCAGATGGGAGTACCAAGGCTGCTCTGTTGTCAGGAATGTATCAATGTGATTTAGGTGTTCGCTGTCTCCGTTTCCTGATAGTCTACCCCAGGTTCTTATTCCAAGTTTCAGGAATCCCTCTGCTCCCAGTCAATTCCCTGATTTAACTTCAAACAGGACTCACCTTGGCAGCGTTTGCTAGCATTATAACATAACCATGCTAACAACATTTTGTGTTTGATTTTCAGAAAAATCAGCTTCTTTAAGTTTTCTTTCAGGAAATAGTGATAATTTCAGGGTCTGCACTAGGTAATTTAATAGAGACCAGAGTTTTGAGTTGATCACGTTTTGCCATCTTTTGCCTGGATCGATCAACAGCTCTCTTCTAGTTCTCATCCTGAAACACAGAACTGTAGAAATGATATCCATTATGCAATCACACTCCCCTTGTCGCTCACAATGTTGGATGTGTGGTGCTGGCTGGGAGTTTGCTCATTTGTATTACCTCCTCAAGACTAGCTAGACTTGAAAACAATTTCATTAAACTCATCCTTACAATTTTGTCCATTTGAACCACAATCTGTACCAAATGCCTTAGGGTAGTTCTTTAAAGGAAACACACATGCACACACACACACACACACACACACACCTATAATCAATGCTTGTGGAAACAACAATTAAGAGATGAAAAAAAATCATTGTTTGGGTAAATCTGCTGCATAAGACTTCTTAAAATTGTTGAAAATCAATGATATATATATATATATATATATATATATATATATATATATATATATGCAAGGATATAGGAGTTTCTAATAAGGACAAAGATACTACCCTTTAAACTTTTTTTAAACCCATGTCAAATCACAAAATTAAGAATAATTACTTATTATTTTTAAAACCACTGAGTTATGACTTAGTTAAATTGACAGATAACTATCAGAAAAATTATGTGACTAATTTTATCCAAATATGGCATATATCAATGGAAACTAGATCATCAGAGAGTTGATGGAAAATTTCTGTTATTGCTTAATTTAAGTTTTCCACGAACTTTTGAAACCCCCTTATACACACTAATTAAACAGTATTATATGTGATAATATCATAGCAGTTATTATTTATTTTTGTCCTTTTTGACCTTTAACAACCAGTACTCTACTTTTGATGTATCTTTCTTAGCACAGTCCTAGGTGAAAGGCCTTATTTTCCTTCCTTATCTTTTGTTCTTCTATTTTTGGTACTAGCTACTATCTTCACTCTAATTTTCTTCATGGGAAGTCAAAAAATACTTGGTGGTGGTCCAACAATTGTGTACAAGGAGATTAAACTAAAAAATAGCTATTATGCATATTAAATATTTCTTCGGTAAAATTTCTAGGTCCAAGTTGCTCTATTTATACATAAAAGTAAAACAAACAAAGGCTTTAAATGGATAAAGAGTAGGTGTTCTATAGTACTAAAATAGTTAAAGGGGTCTTCTAAAGCTTCAATGTTGTCAGAGTTCTTTTCACAGCAGTCAATGGTTTAAGTTTTACAGCGCATGAAATTATAGCCTGTGTTGTCCTGGAGATGGCTCCACAAGAACAAGAAGGTCTGTTGATAGGATTAATCTGACCTAATTCTCTCTTTGTCTTTCTGAAGAGTTCTGAACACCACTCCATCTCAAAGGTTCTTGTGAGGCAAATCGATGACAGGTGGAAAAAGTCTCCCTTTGGGGCAAGTCAGTGTCGCTAATTTTCCACTTTGGCATTGGGACTTTAGCACATGCCATTCCACCACAGGTGGGGCTTTTATTGCTCAGCCAGCTAGTGACAATGGTGCAGTGGTTAAGATCAGCCCAAGCAGCCCCTTGGAGGCATGCTTAATGTGAGACAATCTGTGACTGTAAAGCATGTGATTATTATAGGTGAATTATATAAAAGTCTATTTGCTGAGTGAATTTGAAACGAGTCTGAACAGGGAGCTGAGGCACTCATATTGAAATATATTTACACTTTTCAAATTTTGTTTGTGTCTAAACTTTACTCATCCGTTGACTCTCCATGTTATACAAGGACTTTTATCCATTACATTTCCTCCAAGGAATATTTGATGCCATCTCATTAGTCTTCAAAAGAGACTTGGAAGGCACAAACAATTATCGCTATTCCCCTTTGACAGATAAACAAAAATCAAATTGAAGAAGAAACCACATCAATTTTTCCCCTAGATCAATCCAAGAAGTCACTGGCAAAATCAAGAAGGGTTTGAATATCTCTTGAGGCTCATGTATACAACGTGAGACACAGGGCAACACAAAAGCAAACACAACTGCAAATCAGCTGTCAATGGAGCCTAAGTGTCTTTGCTCCTATGGACACAGGAGAAACAGGAACAACAACAAAATAATTCAAACATGATTTTTCCAATGTGTCTCTTTTATGTTTATCCTACTAATAAGATAAACAAATCAGCAATCACTATAAAAAAGTGTATGTGCTTGTATTTTAACTAACAATTCTCTCAGGAACATCTTAGGCCCCTCGTTAGCTTAATTACCCTCCTTTGAAAAACACTTATTCTGTACTGATCATTGTTCTATAACTTAATTAATGTTTCGAGGACAACAAAATTACAATAGGGGAAGATTTCAATATTGGAAAATGAACAAATGTTGCAAATGTTATATATTTTGAGTTATATAATTTCTATGGACATGAACCAACATTAAAATTTTGTATTTTATGGGTTTTTGTGTGAAATTGCAGGCTCTTGGTTGTAGATGAGAGATGTAGAGAGCTTGAAGTAATGTCTCTCATCAGCAGACATGAAGGAAGAGCAGGAAAACAGCAAATTGGCTTCTTTTCTAGAACTCATGAAAAAAGGGGGGAAAAACCTAGAAAAACAATTAACTCTAAAATGAGCTAGAAAGACAGAAGAAGATTCTAGCATTTTCTATTTGGAGGAATATACTTTGGAATTCCATGAAGGCTGGTAAGGTGATTAAGCTACAAACATTTAATAATTCCTAAAGGACAAGAGTGTGCAGAGATATGGAGGTGATGGGGAGGGTACCCCTTGCAGGTTTTACTCTAGAGATGAAAACATATGATCAAGGGAAGATAAGGAGAATAATTTCTTTAGGCAGAAAGAATGTGATTTACTCAAAACTTCAATTTCTCCAAAGAGGTGGAAAACATCAGTAAGAGCATCAATGAAGGTAACGCACACCTGTTAATTTGAATTGACCTAAAATAAAAACGGATTTTTCAGATAAAAATGTATACTCTCATATATAATTTTCATAACAAATAAAATTGAAGTTTTGGCAATAATGGCAATGAAAGCTGGGAGGAATTATTTTAGAAGATACTGTTATATGTTTTCAAAATACAGACAAAATCATATGATATTATTTCTGAATATTTAAAATTATGTAAATATTTATTATTTAAAATATTTCATGTAAACCTAGGATCATCATTTAAATACTTCAGGAACTAAAGATGGGTAGGACAAATCCAATGGGAATGATAACATGGAATATTAAATATTCCTAATAAAATCAGAATAGTATCATACAAGGGCATAGGGAAACAAAATTAAAAAATGGAGCAAATAGAAACTTTCTACCAACCCAGCGTATTTTTTCAAGTCATATCATTAATCATTTTAACTATAAATCGCCACCTTAATATAATAGCTAAAATACAGGCTGTCAGATTGAGTACTAAAGAAATCTCTAAAGATTTGGTATCTATAAGAAACCCTCTTCACATAAAAGTACATCAAACAGGACTAAACAGCGAAAGGGACAGATGCAGTATTTATTTATAACCAAATAAAAGCTGGGGTTTCTTCACTAAATTTAGGCAAAGTAAAATTTAGAACAAGTAACATTTTCATGTTCAAAAAAAGGACTATTGCATGATGTCCATTTCTTCAAGAGGCCAAGGAAATCCTAATTATGTATGCAACATAAAAAGAAGCACATGACAGAATAAATATAGAAATGTATCATTTTAATTGGACACTTCAAAATTCATCCCCAAGTAATTAATAGGCCAATTAGGCAGAAATCAGTATGGATATAGAAGACCAGGGGGGAAAAAAACATGGTTTACCAAGGTGACCTGTCTTCCCTGGGTGGTCCTAACTGTTAAGAGCTCAGATACCTACAGAAAATTTAAAGGTTTGAGTTCTTCCAAAGGTGACTCGAAAGAAAGGCCTGGTGATTTTTCTGAAAAATCAGCCACTGAAAAGCCTCTAGTTGGAACACATTTCAACGCTAACACATGGGTTGACCAGGAGTCAAAGCCAATATGACTGAACTGGCTTGGCTTTAGCTTGTTTACTAAATGGACACAATTGACAATTGTATAATTACTCCCACCCAAAGCAAGACGAAAGCACATATTTCTCAAGCACACAGTGATTGTTCACCAAGGAAGCCCTTATTCTACCCAGTAGCTTAACTTCGAACAAATTCAAGTGAATGAGGACACTTCCAGATGTTGTGAAGTTCTAAGTAGGACTTCCTTGGCTTAGTCATGAATATTGAGACATAAAATCCAGCTTTATTCTACTTGGAAGTGGCAACTGAAGGCTTTTACTCTAAGAGAGGAATTAGCGCAGGGATGTGGATGTCTTCCGCCTGCATTCTGTTTCAAAAAAACATTTGAAGACTGGGAACTGAAAGAGGGAAGGATAAAAAAAAGCACAGAATGCAACACATATGTATATTATCTTCTTGAGGCTACCATGACAAATACTTTAAACTGTATAATTATAAGAACAAAATGTATTATTAAACAATTGTGGAGTCTGAAAGTCGGAGTTCAGGGTGTCAGAGGGACTTTGCATTCTTCCAGTTCTAAAGGAAGATCTTTCCTCCACTCTTTGAACTTCTGATTGTTGCCATCGCCTCTTTGTTCCATTGCAGTCAATACCAACTCACAGTGATGCTATATGACAAAGTAGAACTGTCCCCAGAGGAGTTGCTGGGCTTTCATTCTGACAGGGACATACTTGCAAGTCTTTACCCAGACCAGTGGAGTCGCTGGGATGTTCTAACTTCGGACCATCAGTGAAGAGCTGAGCTAAACCACTGTACCACCAGGTTTTAATTGCCCCAGGCATTTCCTAATATTTCCAGATGAGTTTACACGGACCACTTCTCCCTGATATCTCTGTGCCCTGTCTCATCTTTCAGAACAGCGGTACTCAACCTGTGGGTCGCAATGCCTTTGGGGCTCGAAGGAACCTTTCACAGGGGTCACCTAAGACCATCAGAACATACTTATTTCTGATGGTCTTAGGAACAGAGACATCGCTTCTTTATCCGTCTCCAGGTGGGCCCGCCCACGAGCAGGTACACCCATATATGAGTACCTGGCATGAAGACTGTTACCCATGCTACACCATGCTTCAAGACAAATTTCCATTTATTTGTAATTAAAAATAATTATTTCCCCCACTTCTCTGCCGTCCATCTCCCAGGGAGGAGGTCACATGTGGATCCTTGGGAGACTCCGGATAGGGCAAGATATGACAAAATAACAATCTATAAATTATCAAGGGATCGTGAGGGAGGGGGGAGCATGGAGGGAGGGGGAAAAAAAGAGGACCTGATGCAAAGGGCTTAAGTGGAGAGCAAATGCTTTGAAAATGATTAGGGCAAAGAATGTACAGATGTGCTTTATACAATTGATGTATGTATATGTATGGATTGTTATGAGTTGTATGAGCCCCTAGTAAAATGATCTTTTAATAAAAGAGAGAAAAAAGAAAAGAAAAGAAATAAATTTTTAAAATAAAATAAATAAATATTTCACAATATATAATTACATATTGTTTTATGGTTACTCACTACACTTTAATGATGTTCAAGTTTTAAGAATGAAAATACATCCTGCATATCAGATATTTATATTATGATTCATAACAGTAGCAAAATGACAGTGATGAAGTAGCAACGAAAGTAATTTTATGATTGGGGATCACCACACCATGAGAACCTGTATGAAAGGGCCGCAGCATGAGAAGGGTTGAGAACCATTGTTTTTGAAGGACACTGTTTACATATGTTGTCTGTAGTTATGCAAAATAGAAATAGTCGGTATTGAAGTAGCTAGGATTATTAGAGTCACATCTGGAGACAGCTAGGAGAAGTTAAGCGAATCTATAAATGATTACTCCCCCTGAGTCAGAATCAATCCAACGGTAATTGGCTTGATTGTAGATTAAATTGTGCCACCCCAAATGTGGGGTAAAATGCCTGTGGCTGTAGTCCTTCTGGTGGAAATAAGGTTTTCTCTGTTGGGTAACTTAGAGCATCCCTGAGTAGCAGAGGAAGTGCTGGGGGTTTGGTACTCATTCACAGAGCTGTTACCCTAACCACAGTGGGAGGCAGGGATGGAGAGTGAGAGAGTTAAGGTTTTGTGTGCCAACCTGGCCAGTAAACACATGTGAGATTAATTGAAGGGCAGAGAGATAAATGGCTTGGTGAGCCTTGCCTTTCAAGTCCTGAGGTCTCTTACCTTGTGATGGTCGGACCAGGGTGCAGCTGCCTTAGCCAGTTCCCTGCTTCAGCTGACAAGGTTCACTTCCTGTAAGACATCCCTGAGGAGAAGCCCTGGGTGCTAGAGCAACTGCATGGAGATCCCTGCCAGTGCTGAGATGCTTACACATCCGCAGATCCAGTTTTCCTCTTGCAGTTGGTGTCATTGTGTGTGTTTTGTGAGATGAAGGAGGACTTGGTAGATTGGTGTGGGACATATGGGCTAATGTTGGACTGATGGGCTTGAGCAGCACTGTGTTGGGATGCTTTTTTAATGTGCACTTACCCTTTATATAAAACTCTCTTAAACATATGCGTTCATGTGGATTCGTTTCTCTAATGTACCCAGACTAACACAGCAAGCAAATAGGCAGACAGGGCTGGAGGGTCCACACAGAGAGGAAGTACTACGAGTGACAGGATTTCTGAGAAGAAATTTCAACAGCCTGGGGAAATTATAAATCTTAAATAGCCGGCACGGTGCCCTTGGGTTAATTTTAAACTCCAAAGTCAGCAAACCCCTTTTTACTCACGCTGTGACTTGCTTAATTCCTTGCCAATGTTCTTCCAAAACCCTAGCCCGTGGAGGGCCCTGAGAGGGCTGAGAGATGTGACCAGACTCCAGATTGGCCCATTCGTGAGACCGGAGACACTGGCAGACAGGTACCCACATGAAGATTAAAACCCTGAGAGAGACTTGCTCAGGTGACAACTGAGTTGACCCACCCCACCCCCCATCCCCATTGCATCGGGTGCTTTTTCTTTATCAAATTACTTCTCAGTTGCAAACTGAGCAGATTAGATGCAGAGATGCACAGACACAAGGACAGAGTGATGCTGCATTGAGATTGTACAATTGAGACATTAGAGGAGAGACTCACTGAAGGAATGGCCTTTCTGAGGTCCTGATTTAATCAGCCACCAGAACTTATAAAAATCAATTTTTTTTCTCTCTCTAACACCTTCCACATACGATATTTATTTTATAGCAACAGCAAAACACTAATAATTTACCTCATCTAGACCTGGCCAAAAGACTAGATTTCATACTTACATCAGCTACAAAGACCAATTAAGTTGGGGATAATCCTCATTTAGGGTTGAATCTTACATGTCACAGTACTTTCTGGCAAGTTATATCAGCTTTGTTACAAAGACAATATAGAAATGGATATTTGCTCATTGTGCTATGACTAGAATCTCTTCAATTCTTATATTGACTTTAGTTCTCCCTAGGAAGTTAGTGGCAATTCAGAAATTAGTGGCAAAGAAATGCAGTGTTTAATACTGCCTACACTTGGTATAAAAATGATGTTTTCATTAAGAGCACATTTAGTGAAGGACAAAATAGTCCTATATATCAGCTGTAAAATCTCGTGAGATGAAGATTTTGAAAAGCCTCTGGTTGCAAGGAAATGCATGCAGAGTAAACGCTGAGAAAATCAATATTTTTTTCAGACAAAAAAATATCTTTTGCCATATCTAGTCACATTTCATTGCTCTACATTATGTGGTTTGAAAATTACTTTTAGACCAAACTAAGGCATTTTAGAAGATAAAAAGAAAGGCATAGTATTTAAGTAACATATTTTCCTCAGTTTGTTCTTATTTTGTTTACAAACAGATAAATGTGGGTTTCATTCTTCCTCTAATCCAGGTGGCATGAGGGATGATGAAATCCATTCAGACAAATATAGAGAATAACATAAATTGAGAGTAAGAATAAAAAAATAAGAAAATATTTCTGATGTCGTCCAGCAGTGTTTCCATGTTATTTTATATTTTATTTATAGTAAGCCATTACTGCTAAAAGAAAAGTTATATTTCAGGTGATTTTCATAATAAAAATGTTACATGTATAATATTTATATGCCTTAATTGGTGACCAGTTTGGAAGAATAAATAAAGAATGACAGTTCTTTATTTATTTAAAAAATTTTTTAAAAATGACATTTGATGTTCAGCTAAATTCAGTTATTGTTTTAAAGTATATGTGCACACAGATGATATGAATACTATGTATAATAAAAAGGATCATTTCCTAGAATATATGAAGTAGCCAAAATATGAAAATTGCAAATAGAATATTTTAAAAGGCTGTATGTCGTGAATATGTAATCCATAACAAAGGAAGAAGAATGGCCCGTTAAATATATGAGACACGGGAATACAATATGTACTAAAATATGTATCATATGACTAACACAATATAATTAAAATTATAATCTTGTTATAGCCTATACTTATCAGCAAAATATAAAAAATAAAAATAAAATAAAATAATAAGTATTCATTTCCTATTGAGAATTTAGAAGGAAATCCTACACTATCCAAAAGGAAAAAAAATAAGACATAAAGCTCATGTAGAACACCTGGTAGAAAGGGAAATTGTATATTCTACAACACAGCTATTTTGTGTCCAGTCCTATACTCAGAAGAATTCATAAAAAGTATAATACTCAAGACTCTACTAAAAGGAGGCTCAGTGAAACAGCATAACTATCCTAAAAGAGTGCAAAGAATCAGTGAAGCTGTACAGCAGCAAGAATGAGGTTGAAGTGATGGAAAGAGTGTTTCAAATGCTTTGTCATTTCTCATTATAAACCAATTAATTCAAGAAAATAATTAAGTATATCAATTTTCAAGAAGGAAGACATGTTTAATTTCTCTATACTTTTCAATATTTTTTAAATGGATTTCAAAATAGAATAATAAAAATCAGTCAAACAAGCATCCAACAGACTTTTATTTATTTTTTTAAACATTTTATTAGGGGCTCATACAACTCTTATCACAATCCATACATATATATATATATCAATTGTATAAAGCACATCTGTACATTCTTTGCCCTAATCATTTCCAAAGCATTTGCATTCCACTTAAGCCCTTTGCATCAGGTCCTCTTTTATTTCCCCTCCCTCCCGGCTCCCCCCTCCCTCATGAGCCCTTGATAATTTATAAATTATTATTTTGTCATATCTTGCCCTATTTGGCATCTCCCTTCACCCCCTTCTCTGCTGTCTGTCCCCCAGGGAGGTGGTCACATGTAGATCCTTGTAATCGGTTCCCCCTTTCCAACCCACTCACCCTCTACTCTCCCAGTATCGCCCCTCATACCCCTCGTCCTGATGGTATAATCCACCCTGGATTCCCTGTGCCTCCAGCTCCTATATGCACCAGTGTACAACCTCTGCTCTATCCAGTCTTGCAAGGTCGAATTCGGATGATGGTAGTTGGGGGGGGGGGGTGAGGAAGCATTCAGGATTTGGGGGAAATCTGTATTCTTCATCGGTACTACCTCGCACCCTGACTGACTCATCTCCTCCCCTAGATCCCTCTATGAGGGGAGCTCCAGTGGCCGACAAATGGACTTTGGGTCTCCACTCTGCAGTTCCCCCTTGATTCACTATGGTATTTTTTTTTCTTTTTGGATGATGCCTTATACCTGATCCATTTGGCACCTCGTGATCACACAGGCTGGTGTGCTTCTTCCATGTGGGCTTTGTTGCTTCTGAGCTAGATGGCCACTTGTTTACCTTCAAGCCTTAAGACCCCGGACACTATCTCTTTTGATAGCCGGGCACCATCAGCTTTCTTCACCACATTTGCTTATGCACCCGTTTGTCCTCGGTGATCTTATCATGGAGATGTGCAGCCAATGATATGATTTTTTGTTCTTTGATGCCCGATAACTGAAACCTTCGGGACCACGTGATCACACAGGCTGGTGTGCTCTTCCATGTGGGCTATGTTGCTTCTGAGCTAGATGACCGCTTGTTTATCTTCAAGCCTTTAAGACCCCAGACACTATCTCTTTTGATAGCCAGGCACCATCAGCTTTCTTTACCACATTTGTTTGTTCACCCGCTTTGGCTTTAGTGGTTGTGTCAAGAGGGTGAGCATCATAGAATGCTAATTCAAAAGAAGAAAGTATTCATGCATTGAGGGAGTGCTTGAGTTGAGGCCCAAGGTCCTTCCACCACCTTAATACTAAACCTATAATATAGACACATAGATCTATTTCCCCATCCTCATATATATATTTGCATGTACATGTCTTTGTCTAAACCTCTATAAATGCCCTTTGCCTCCTAGTTTTTTCATCCATCTCCC